>NC_052061.1:17327782-17645639 GCF_903992535.2 Arvicola amphibius
TATTGGCTTGCATTTACATCTTAATTTAACCTATTTCCATTTCTTTATATTTTACCACAAGGCTCGTGGCCTACTGGCAAGGTTCCAATGTGTCTGTCTCCAGCAGCAGCAGTGACTCCATGGCTTCTTATTAACTAATTCTTACATCTTACAGTAACCCATAATTCTTGTCTGTGTTAGCCACGTGGCTTGGTACCTTTCATCAGCGAGGCGTTCTCATCTGCATCTGGGTGATGACTGCAGACTGACTCCTTTCTCTTCCCAGAATTCTCCTGTTCTCAACGCCCTGCCTCTACTTCCTGCCTGGTCGTCCTGCCTATGCTTCCTGCCTGGCTACTGGCCAAAGGAGCTCCCACAGCAGGTGGAGATGCCAGAGAGCTGTTTACTGAGTAGCTGTCACTTCAGCCTCTGTAGGCACATGGAAAACAGACCACCTGTAGATGAGAAAATGGGCTCCAAATTGTTACCTAATTTCAGCCAGACTGTACAACTGGTAAAGAAGACAAGGCAGGGCAGTTCACCCTGGGTCGAGGGCTCATCCTAGTTATATTTAAGAAGCCTGACTCTTTGGAGACCATTTGATGGCCGATTTTTAGCCCTCAGTTACTATTTCCTGAGCATTTATAGTCTATACAAGACTCAGAAAACATAATTACTGGCTTGAAGAAGCTGAGCACTTATTTGAGTAAACAGAAGTCAAGAATGTGGAAGAAATTTAGAGAAAACATTAATTACTGGTCTTTGTGATTCCAACTGTATTTAAAAGTTTATTGAAAGGAGGGGTCCTCATTGGAGCAGCCTTTGAGTCTACAGCCATCGTCATTTCCTGCTAATTGATGCCTGTGACAGAAATGTCAACTCTCCATCCTGTCACTATAAACAGAAATAGTTTATGCTGCTGTCTTAGCTGGGGCTTTCATTGCTGTGATGAAACACCATGACCAAAAGCAGCTTGTGGACGAAAGGGCTGATTTCACTTGTCCTTCTAGGTAGCAGTCCATCACTGAAGGACACTAGGGCAGGAACCTGGAGGCTGACACAGAGGCCAAGGAGGCCTGCTGCTTTCTGACTTGCTCCTGGCTGGCTCAGCCTGCTTTCTTAAAAGAGCCCAGGACCACCAGTCCAGGGATGGTCCCACCCAGTCCCACCCACAATGGGCTGGGCCCTCCTCCATCCATCACTAATTTAGAAAATGCCTTGTAGACTCACCTACACTGTGATCTTGTGGAGGCATTTTCTCAATTGAAGTTCTCTTTCCTTGTATCAAGTTGACATAAAACTAGCCAGTACCCTGCTGTAGATGTCATGTATGATAGTCATTATTTTTATATTATGTTCCCAATTATGACTACATAATCAATTGTCACATGAGTGGGATGTACAACATGTTGATAGATGGAGAGTAAGAGAAAGCAGGACCAGGCGTTTGATTGTCTCCTTGAGTCACACGAGATGGCTTCTGCTTCAGTTGACTCCCCTCCAGGCTGAAATAGCTTCTGTTGGTCACACAGAGGTTGTTTCTGAGACTTTTTTGTGTAGCTAAACTGTGGAACCTATTGTAAATGCTATGTGTCCTCTACTCCCCACCCCACACCTCGCCTCCAGCACACACAAGCCTTACTGACCTATAATGGAGGAGACAGGGAAGCCGAACATCTGGGAAGCAGTCTCAAGAACTCTAGAGATGACACTGATAACACCCTCTACTGGAGGGTCCCTGACTCATGCCGGTCCCACTGCGGGCCTCCAGCTCCCCTGGCCTGGCTGGAGTGAACTCAAGGAGCAGCTTTGGTCACTCCTGTCCCATGTCCTGCTCCAGCCCAGCCCCAGGGCTTCTGTGTGAGCAGGGAAGAGCAGCAGAGCAGGACACTCCAGCTTGCTACCACCTTGTCCCCTTCTAGAGGAATGTAAGTGCCCTTTCTGTTTAAGGGACTGTTCAGCAGACTTTTTGGTTCCTTAACCAAACTCCAGATTGATAACATGAACTATTTGTTCAGAAAGTCAGGAGCAAAATTTGTTTTTAGATACCTCTGCCTTTAATCCTATGCTTCCTCTTTGGATTGGGAGAGACCACTTTTACAGTTTAATAGGGTGCATTCCACTTAAAGACTACATGCTTTGAGTAACTAGAATTTATACACATCAGGAATGAGGTGCAGCTCAGTGGTGCCCTAAAACCAATCCTCAAAACCACCAAAAAGCAAGTTTCCATTAAAGTAATCCAAAGCAACTTTTGCATCTTACACTGAGTCAGCATACAACATCAATAAACACAGAGGATATCAAGCTAAATGAAGGTAGACAGATAGACAAGGGCCATGTGGTCTCACTCACCTGAGGAATCTCTAAACCAGAGAGCCAGACTGGAATGATGAATGCCAGGGTTCAGCTTACCATTTTAAGACTGTGTTGGAACCTAATGACAGCATGGTGCCTCCCGCTAAGTCATTGCATGATAAAAATTTGTTAAAAGTAGATCTTAATATTTTTACCACAAACACAAAGAGGAAACTATGCAAGCCGGTGGATATGTTAAATAGCCTGAGTATGGTGCCCATCACACCATGTGTACATAGTTATTACTGAGTATGGTGCCCATCACACCATGTGTACATAGTCGTTACTGAGTATGGTGCCCATCACACCATATACACAGTCATTACTTTTTATTCCTTGCATAGTTTGTCAATTGCGCCTCAGTAAAGTTCAAAAATGATAAATCAACATAAAAATGAAACCATACCTTATATACTATTCTATCTTTAAAAATATTTAGTCTATTTTATTTCTCAGAGAATAAAAATGCTATGCATTTAGCTATGAAATAAAAGATCATTTCCTCTCCTAATGTGTTCTCTATGCAGTATCTCAATTTTAGTTTAATGTAAGCAGCCGAGTAACTGCGGCTGTGTCACAACCATACTTGTCAGCTTAATTTAAAAAGCATCCCGATCATTTTGACGTCGGATGTGTCACCTGGCATACACTACACTCGGCTTCAGGAGGTGATCAGTTTAGTTTTCATGCACCCCTGTGAGGAAGAGCTACGGGGCGGGGGGGGGAGGGCGGGGGAAGGCCGTGGGGAAGGTTAGGAATTGAAAAGGAAGACATCCCTGTGGTGCTGGTCTTCACAACAGGCAAGAGATGTGGCTGTTCATCCGAGTATTTACAAGAAAGTTAAGATCCAATAGTAAGCAAGGCCTCCCTTCCTCTTCCCCCAAGGCTGGGCCCTGTGTGTGAGGTAGAAATTGGGCAGGGCACATTCGTGAGTGTGTGCATGCAGGTGTGTGTGTATATGTGTGTAAATCTTTCATTATATCTCAAACTACTCCTTGCTTATTTTCCATAAAATGAAATCTGGCAGGCATTTGCCGTTCTACAGTATAAACTATACATAGCTTGTTCTATTTTTCCTAATAAAAGCGAAGGCCAATCATCAGGAGTAAATTATTGAATACAATAATGTTTTGATAGCAGATAAGAGACACAAATCACAATGCCTGCAGCTAATGGGTTTCCCTGACAGGAGAGAAAAGGTATTAGAGACCCCCCCCCAGAACAGGTGACTACCCCACGCATTAATGACAGTTTACAGGTCAGCCCACTTAGAGGAGTGATTGAAAAGGCTCCCTCTGTCCCTAATGTTGGTTGGTAACGAATTCTGCAGGCCATCAGCATCCCTTCTTCAGAGCTGTCATTTATTTGTCTTTCTGAGCCTGGCTACTTTGGACCAGTAATATTTTACTCTTCAAGCAAAGTCGTTATTAAATTGAATATAGTGGTAGCAGTCAACTGTGCTCTGCCAGACTGGAGAATTAAACACTAGAGCCCCCAAGGCATCCGTTATGCGTACTGGATTAGCTTCCCTCTGATGAATCCAAGCTGGTATTAGTTATGTATCATTCTTGGGAGTGTTGAGAAAAGCCATTCATGATTCTGTGTCCTGTGGCTCAATTATCCACACCTTTCTGTCCCCACCTCACTGTGTCCTGTGACTCAATCTTCCACCCCCTTCTGCCCCCACCCCACACTGTCCTGTGGCTCAATCATCTACTCCTTCTGCCCCCACCTCACTGTGTCCTGTGGCTCAATCATCCACCCCACCCCCACCCCAACCCCACCAGCAAGAAAAGAAAAATCCAGCTTTGGCTTCCACTCCTGTTGCCTTGTCTACCTTCTGAACCTTCTGCAATCACTGTGCCAGAGAGTGGAAGGCTTCGGGCTGCACCTCTGGGATCAAATCCTGCTTCTGGCACTTTGTAGCTACAGTGACCATATCCATTTTATTTAACTATTAGCCACAGAAGTAGGATTAATAGTCCCATTTCACAGGGCTTCTGTGAGAGGCAAACTGTCTAACACATATTAAGCATCTAGACTAGGATCAGCCACACAGAAGTCCACAATCAATGCTGCTGTTATACTTGTTGGGAATCTCCGCTCCAATTTCATTCCCCTATTCCAAACTCCACCCAGATGTTTGGCTGGGCTTCCCATTCCAGACCCCGCCCTTCAGAAAGCCCACCAAGGGTCAGCTCCTCCCTGAGAGCTGCTCAAGACCAGGCCTACAGGGTGGCCACTAGACCTGCCAACTCATTTCTCTCCTGACTTTCCAAGGATTGCTTTGCTTTGTCTGTTAAATCAGGTCATACTAATTCAGTTTGATATGGTTTATTGTATGGGCAGAGGATACTCAGTAACCAGGATCTAGTACTCAGAAGAGATGATTAGGCAGAGGGAGGCCAGACTGATCCACTCTTGGATCTGGAAGTTACCTAAGACTTTGTCACCTATGTTAGGAGAATGCAAAGAAACCACACCAGGCTCCTTTCTCCCGAGTATTATAAGCACTCAGAAACTGACACTTCTTGAGCACCTGGTTCCTAGTAGATTTATGACTCTCAGAGTGTGTACACGGCAGCAGCTGGAGCCATGTGAGACACTCTAGTCCTTTCTGAGCCCGTCCTGTCACTCAGATGCCTGGGCCAAGTTTCTGAGCACTTCCCTGGTTGTGAACCATTAGCAAGACGGTGTTCAAGTGTGTACGCTCTCCCTGGAAGGACAGACTTGGAAAAAAGCAATCTGCATGCTGCGAGCAAAGTATCCTGGAGCTGCAGGCCACAGAGGGGAGGGAGCAATCAGCATTTGGAAGGAGTTTTAGAAAGAATTCCTAAGAAAATAAGATTTAAACTGTATCCAGGTGTCAGGGGGAGAGCAAGTTCGTGTTACAGGGTGATGGCCAGGTCTGCTCACAAGCTTATCTTTCTCCTCTTTTATTTGTTTAATTTTTTATTCTTTTGTGGGTTTTGTATGTGAGTACTGTGTTTACGTCATTTCCACTCCTCATTCTAGCTTATTCCATGACTCCCTATCTCTCTCTCTCTCTCTCTCTCTCTCTCTCTCACTCACACACACACACACACACACACACACACACACACACACACACACACATGCACTCACGGCTTTCTTTGTTCCCTACAGGAGTGATTGAACATAAAGGACTTAAATTCATATATTGAGTTTTTATGTATCATTTCTTCTCAGTACAAACTATTAAAGCTACAAAGCCAAACTACTTGTAAGTTTTCTGCTTTGAGGTATAAAATTTCTGCAAGAAATTAAGTGGTAACTGCGTCATTTGTTGAATGTGCTCTGTCTTAAAATTTGGCAGTATTGAGATCTGTTTTCTGTGAAACCCAGGCAACATGCTCGATAGGAGCTGGGCCTGAATTAGTTTGTCCTGTTAGTAACTGGTCTTCTGCTAAGCTCATAGTGGAGGAAGCTGGCCGCTTCCCAGGGTCCTTTGTCCACATCAGGATGCTCACTCAAGTGTGAAAGCAATCATTCACACAGCAGAAATCAGGCCTGGGCATAGAATGCCTGGACCTCCTCCTTGTCTCCCCATGTTGTAATGTGCTGTCCTGTGCCAGATGCTCCACGTCCTCTCCTGAAAGCAGTGAGCATCAGAAACCTCCTCAGGATACCGTTGAATCCTCACACTGACCACACAGTAGGTCTTGTGGCCAAGTCAAAAGAAAGGACTTGTCACATCAGACTCCAGGTCTCCTTCCCTTCAGAGCCAGTATCCCTGCTTCCCTTCCTCTCCTTTAGGAACCCAGTTAATTACATCCCCAGATAGCTTGGTCTCATTCATCATCTGACAGGACCTCGGAGGAGGGCCATTCTAACCTGTGTTTCCTGACAAGTGGCTCAAAGGTCTCAGGTGTTCTAGAGGACAAACAGACTCTGGGGATCCTTGATAGCTTCACCCTCAGCCATTGCGTGCTCCGCTGTCTTCTGTTATTGTTGGATTCCACAATATCCCTAGCACCTAAACATTTTCAAATATGAATGAAGTTAGGTAGAAAGAGAAGCCAGGAATGCGTGAGCTAAGCCCTGAGATTCTGGGCAGGGATTGTCTTTACCCAGCTCTTACAACCAGAATCCTGCTGCTTCTCCAGACGCTCTAAACCTTGTGAATGCAGCAATAGACCGGACATCCGGAACTTGAAGACTTTAGTATTTGAAGTTTATCCAGTATCTCAATCTGGTTTTTTCCCTCTTTCAACCATTGCATTAGGAAGAAATCTAGAGTTAGTGTTTGTGAGGCAAGTTTGTGATGTTACCTGCCTAGTCTAGTTTGACATAGGAAGCTGTCCCTGCAACTCATCACCCGTCTTCCTCAGCCTCACTTCTTCTATTTGATGCTCTGCATCTTCTTTACTTTACGTGGTTGCACAGGGAAGGGATTAGGAGCCACAGTTTGGGGAACAGTGGTGAAGCTAGTTTTAAATGAGCATAGGTCCCTGGTGGGCGGACACAGTCTTGGTATCTTGACTATATAAAAATTGAGTCTAGGGGTGAAAACAAAAGTTTATGAAATTTACCAGAGTGAAGAAAAGACTTTTTTGTTACTTTTCTTTTCATTAGTGAAAATAGATTTGAGCAGAATTGCTTTGAGTCTCTCTCCATTTAGACTGATGTTGGCTGTGGGATTGCTATAAACTGTCTTTATCATGTTGAGGTGTGTCTCCTGTATCCCTCGTTTCTTCAGGACTTTTATCATGAAGGATGTTGGATTTTTGTCAAAGGCCTTTTCTGCATTTGTTAATATTGTTGATTGCATTTATCAGTTTATATATGTTGCACAATCCCTGCATCTCTGGAATGAAGCCTACTTGATCTTGGCGGATGATCTTTTTTTATGTGTTTTACTCAGTTTGCAAGTATTTAACTGAGAATTTTTGCATCCGTGTTCATAAGGGAAATTGATCTGTAATTCTCTTTTTTTGTTGTTGTTGCGTCTTTTTTGAGGTTTAGGTATCAGGGTAACTCTGGCCTACTAAAAAGAATTGGACAATGTTCCTTGTATTTCTGTTTTGTGAAATAATTTGAGGAGTGTTGCTGTTAATCTGGTAGAATTCTGTGCTAAAGCCATGTGGCTCTGGGCTCTTTTTCGTTGGGAAACATAATGCTACTTCTGTTTCACTAGGGATCATAGGTCTTCTTAATTTGCTTTTCTCATCTTGATTTAACTTTGGTTTCTGGTTTACGTGCTGCCCTTCCCCCAGAGGCTCTTTCCTATTTAATCCAGACATTTTGGTTACCCATCCCTTTTAGGACCTTTGCCCTCATGGCTGCTGCACCTGGTCACCGCCTCCCTTCCCATCTCCTTCTCCCCACATAGCCCAACTCAATCTGGTCACGTCCACTCTGGACTCTCACGGCTGTCCCTGTCTCTGGCTATGTTCTCCCTTTTGTCTACAATAAACTTTCTCCTCCGCCACTCCTAGAAGCAGTCATGTCCTTTCTTTCCTATTTCTTTTTTTATACTCAGTAGGTGAAAGGAAACAGTTCGTTCAGGAACTCCAAAACCAACTTCTCAGCACAAAGGAGATTTATTTCCCTCAGAGGGACAAGGACAGGGAAGAGGGAACAAGGTAGATGGGGAAGGGGTATTTGTTCTGGGGTGGGTAACGAGGACAAAGGACGGCCTCTGGATAAAGAGGCAGATGTGGCACATAGGAAAATGGCAGTTTATAAAGGTAAAGAGGGAACCCCCATGTTCGGATGAGGGGTTTAATTTTAATTGGGTATGTTAATTAGGTGAGCCAAAGGGGGCTTTTGATTCCTGAACTTGAGTACTTTGATAACTGGACCTTAGTAGTCATCTTCATGTGGGGAAGTAGCCAAGTAAGGGACTAGACCTTGGTGGCTAGCTTTAGGAATGTAACCAGTGCTTTTTAGCAAGGCAGAGGAAGTGGAGCCATGCTCGCCACGCTCACTCGGGCTGGCTAGAGTCCGTCCCTTCGGTGGGGCGTGGCTGTATTCCCACAACTTGGGAGGCTGAGGCTGGAGAATCTTGAGTGCAAGGCTACCCTGAGCCATACAGTAAATTCTAGCCTCATAGAAAGCCCTTCATCAAATACACCAGACGTCAGATGCATCTGCATCGTTTCTTTCTGAGCTGCTGCTGCCATTCATCTCAGTACTTGATTTATTTTGACATTCTGCCCTCAGCCATTGCTGTATCATTGTTGATTGACAAAATTATTTTCCAAAAGGCATTTTTGATTCTGAGTCAACAGGTAAATAAGAAATCCTAGAGCCAATCTTTAGGAAGATGAAAAGCAAGAGAGATAATGTTTGTGGGTTGGGAGAACTTTGTTAGAGAAAGGGCTGAAGAGGAATATGGACATCTATGAACCAGGCAATCACTGGTCCAGATATGTTTGAATACCAGGACGAGGTTGAAAAAGTTCATAGGGAAACTGATTCTTGGTAATTGAGGCCAATATTACTGTGTGTATAGATGAACATCAAGGCAGCAGTAAATGCGATCTCTGTGAAGCTGAGATGGTAACTGTTAGCAAATGAATTAAAAAGACAAGGGAGGAGAAAAATAGGACTTATGACCTTGGTAGGGCATACAACTTTTAAAATGGGTGTATTAAAATTTTAAGTAGAAAAGTAGAGGACCGGAGAAATGACTCAGTAGGTGAAGAGCTTGCCACACAAGCGTGAGGACCTGAGTTCGAATCCCCAGAAACTTTATAAGTAGTGTATGTCTATATATAATCTATATATAATCCCAGCTGTGAGGGTGAGATAGGAGAATTCCTAGTAGCTTGCAGGCCAGCTAGCCTGATGTTCACAGTGGTGAGCAAGAGACCCTATCTCAGACAATGTGGGAAGCAAGGATCAGTGTCTGAGATTGTCTTCTAACCTACACATATACATTGTGGCATACATATACATATACATATACATATACATATACATATACATATACATATACATGCTCTCCTATACACACACACATGCAGAAAAATTAAAAAAAAAAAGAAAAAGAAGCTATGTTTTAAGATTTCTCTCATTTGCTAGATGTGTAATAATGAATTGTAAAGGAGCTGAGATTCATTGTCTTTGACTTAAGAAAAGTTAAAAAATATTTTATTTGCATCAATAAAAATATTGTCCGGATAAGAGAATGAGACATGTTTGTTTATTATTCTAGGATCTACAAATGGATGAAATACTCACATAAGTTATGACTGTATGTGAAATATGGTACCTGTAGAATAACTCTGCTACCTAAGAGTATATAATAAAATGGAATTTAAGATGATTATATAACTTCAGTTTTCCTTAATCTTAGTTTTCTAATAGAATTCTGTATTAAAATACTTAATCTATTTATGTGAAATTTAGAAAATCGGAGATAATGTCACCCGCTCTTTGTTGATTACTGCCAAATTTTTGGTGCTTGTGAAAGAAATTTATGGAAACGAAATGAATTCATTGTATTATTAACTTAAGAGCAGTATTTTATTACTGAGTTACAGTACGTCTAATTTGCGTCTTCCTGTTTTCCAGCTTGGCTCATCCTCTTCTGTGCCTTTTACATCAATTTTCTCTCAGCTTTTTATGACGGTTGTGGTTCCTCTCATCATTGGACAGGTAAGGGCCCCGGTCTAGCTGGTCTTCCTAGACTGATTATGCTGTGAATTCTTATGTGAAGTCAGAGCAGGTGAGGGGAGAGAATGAAAAAAGAAAACAAAGTGCGTGGTTTCAGCGTTTCCATCCTTTAAGTTTTAATTACCATTAAACCACATAACAGTTGGTTTTCTACATAAGAATCTGTGAACAGATTCTGGCTGGATTCAAGAACCTTTGCTCTTCTCAAGCAACAAGGACTCTTCTGTAGTGCTTCCTCTGACTGTTAGAGAACTTATTTACGAGCATACATGTGTAAAATGAGGGTCTTCTTGGGTGTGTTTGTTAATTTGGGGGTTAGGTCATGGGCGGCCACGGTCATGGAGACGAGTTTAATATCAGAATGAGTGTAGTAGGCTTTGGAGAAACGGTGTGTGAGCATGACTCAGGTCAAGACCCACATTTGTTTCTACTTCATTTGCTGGGTGACCTTGGTCAAGTCATTTAATCTTCCTAGCTCCCAGTCACAATTTACTTAATATTATAATTACAGTACCTCTCAAAGTATGATTGTAAGGGCTAAATGAATTATTTATTGATGGGTGTAAAGGTCTTAGAGTATCGTCTGACACAAGTGAATGCTACCACTTCAGTCATTGTCACCTTCATCATCATCATGATTGCTGTGTGTGCTGAACAAAAACCAGACCTCTCAAACGTTGTCCAGCTGGAGACAACTGGTCTTCAGTGGGGTTCCGAGAAAGACTCTGCAGGAAGTATATGGGGTGAGGGGACACGGAAGGGTGAGTGCCTTCCCAGGGCTCCCTTGCAGAGCTCCGGGCTGCTCCAACCCCAGAGCAGAGAATACACAGTCTTCAGACCGCCTCCCTGTCAGGCTAGCTGCACTCATACTAGGGAAGCTGACAGACAACAGGCAGTTCTGTACAGAGGACCAGAGCATCCAGCACGCAGACATTTTAATTTTACACTTAGAAAAAAAGCCAAATTTAGTATAATTGGGGTGATTTAAAAGTAATCAAAGATTACCATTTAATAAACTACAAAATAACAGTTGAAAAATGCACCTTTATACCAATCACATATTTTCAATAAACAGTATATCCCCTGCCCTTGGGAGCTTTTGCCACATTTCTTATATTTCTGTTTATTCCTTCTGACGGGATGTCCTCCTGCCCACCCTGCCATCCCAGCTTGTTACTCATCTTGATGTTGTAATCCACCTCCCCTTTCAACCATGTGATTCCCCTCAATTTCATCACCGTAGCACCTTGTTCGATTCCTGTCACGGACCCCTGGTGATGTCTAGAAGCAGGTTTGTTTTGCTCGCTGTTACATTCCCAAGCCACAGGGATGCAGTAAGTGTCTGCAGAATGAATGAAAGAAAAGGAAACATGAATCTGTTTCTGTGTGCTGGACATTTTGTCTTGCTGAGGCTTAAGAACAAGGGCCTGCCCCATGTCTCTAACGTGAACAACATCGGTGTGCATTCATGTTCCCACAGTAACTTGGAACGCATAATTCTTCTCTTAATGATAAATACTTGACGTAATACATACGGACAAAAACACCCCTGCCAACATAATTTAATTTTTAAATGTATAAAGTGCTATCTATCATTTATGTAAAGAATCTTTACCCAAATAGGATATGGAGGGGTTAGATTGCTCATCCTGTGTGTGCCCTATAGTAAAGCATTCAGTGAATTATAAAGTAGTAAAGACAGCCAAAACTCAGTTCAGAATAGCTTTTTAAAAATAAGTTTTCACACAGTATATTCTGATCACTTCTCCCCTTCCTTATCTCCTCCCAGATCTCCCCCCACAATCCACCCTCCAGCGCCACACCAAAACAAGCCAATAAAAACAAACCAAAATAAAACAAAGCCAACAGAGAAGAGGAAGAAAAAGAAAAAAGCACCAACACAGTCACAGACACACACCCATAAAGACACAAAATAGGAAACTATAGCAAAAGACAAGTAAGGTTTTAAAACAAAGCATTATGAGACAATATTGACATTATGATTCTCCAAAAAACACCTAGCCATCTTTGGCTGTCATCACCCCTCCCGAATGTCCTCGGGTTCCCACCCTCACTCTCACTGCCTCCAGGTGGCCATAGCAGTGAGTGCTCCAGGTGCTCCTCTTGGTAAGAACTTCTCTGTGCTCCCTGGTGTCACTTCCTTGGCCCACACCCACACAGTTTATAATTCAGAGTTTGGCTCACCCTGCTTCTGCTGTGCACCGATCTATCTTTCTTACAGGCTCCTCTCTGTCCTATTGTGTATTCTGCATTCTCCTTCCTGCAGCCCCAGTCACACCCCTGCGGTGGCCTGTTCTCACTCCCCGCCCCCCTTCCCCCCACACACTCAGTTCCAGCTCACCCATGGTGGGCTCAGAATGCAGTTACCGAGGGATAGATCATGTATTGTAAGCTAGGAACAGAGATGAATCCTTCTTAAGGCTTTCAGTCTCCTGCTCACATCTTTATTGGCTGGGTGTGTCAGCCAGCCTGAGTGGTGAGTCCATAAGCAGTTGCTCCCAGGTGTATGCAGTAGCGTGCTCAGTAGTATTTTTTGCTGTACCAAAAAATTGTCAGAGGGCCTGGAGAGTTGGCTCAGTGGTTAAGAGCACCGGCTGCTCTTCGAGAGGTCTTGAGTTCACTTTCAAGCACCCACATGGCAGCTAACAACTGTGTATCTCCCTCACACAGACATACATACGTGCAGGCAAAACACGGAATATGCATAAATTAAGAAAAAAAAACATTGACAGAGAAAACTTTCAACTTACCCACAGCAGGCCCGGCACTCCTTTTCCTAGGTTGCCATTTATCAGGGTTATATTTTTATGTCTGTATATATAGTAGCTACAAGATAACAGTGACTTCTTTCCCAGAAATCATCTGCCAAACATGTCTTGAAAACAAAATTAAGTATAGTTGCCCCTCAGGATCTTAGGGGATTGGTTCCAGTGTCATTACAGACAAAATCTAGGGGTGTTCCAGTCTGTAAAATAGCATAGTGTTTGTACATGGCTATACGTATTCTCTACAGATTATTTATAATACCTAGTCAATACAAATGTTGCATCAGTAGTTTAAAGAATAGTAAGGAAAACAAGCCTGCACAGATTCAGTCTGGAAGCAAGTTTTTCAAAATAGTTTTAATTTACGATCCCACAGGTGCAGGGGACCAACTATAAGGCCATAACAAAAGAGAGGGAGTATAGGAGTATTAGGAGTATAGGAGTATAGGAGTATAGGAGTATTAGCTGAGCACTGCTCCCATGGGGAGTGAGCCCTACACCCCCGAGAACTACAGGGGAGATGATCACCTCTGGAGAGGGGTGTCTAGAACTGGCTCACGACCTTGGCCACCTGCCCCATGACCACACCTTTCAGAGTCAGCCTGTTTCACGCAGACTGCATCAAGGATAAGATGCCGCCCTTCCAACACGGAGACACGGGTATGTGCTAGCACAGCATTCTGACATGGGGAAGTACAGTGTTTTAAGGAAGGTGTGCTTTCCCTAGTGCGCAGGAAAGTGCTTGTGTGGCTGAGTGTGTCTGGGGCTTCTCACTCCTCAGGCACCACCTGCTTCCCTGTCTCTGTTCGTCCAGTAGTTCTTTCAGCTGCAAAGCCCGTGAGTGGCCTTGCTGCCAGCACTGCTGTTCTACCTGATTTCCCCTCCGACCCCCTCAAAACCCACAGCCTAGCACCGAAGACACACTCCTTCCCCGGTTCAGTTCCTCCGCCCTCCTCTTTATCATATTCTCACGAAAGCCCAGTCCCTGTTTGCACCTGACCTCTTAGTCTTGTGTGTGCCTCGGCTGCTCGGATCTCAGGACCTATCACTGTCTCGTCCCCTGGCAGAAGCCCACGTCCTCAGTCCAGCTCCATCACACATCCCAGCAGAGCTCTGTGCTGCAGCCACGTAGTCCCATTGTGCCTTAAATTCATGGTATCAAATTAAAACACCAGCTGAAACACCTGCACAACCCCACCCTATGTAAGATGTCCCACAGCCTCTATTTTAGGTCCTGTGTACCTCTTTTACACCCCGCCCCACTCTGTCCGGCTCCTTCTCCAGCATCCTGTCCTCTCTCCTCTGGAGCCTTTGTCTGCTGCATTTCCCCTCCCTAGAGAGACCTTCTCTCGGCTTCCTCCACCACCTGCCCTGGTTGAAGTCACACTCAGGGCATCTGGTTTCAACTTCTCAATACAGTTCTTTTCCTGCTTCTTGCTTTCTGGTTTCTTTTTCATTCAGCTTCCCCAAGATAGGGACCTGTCTGCCTCGTTTGTCTCTTCTGTTGCTCTTCAACCCACTGCCTCACCTAAATTGTGTAATGTGACCTCTGAGGACCCTGTGGGAAGAGCTCAGGCACACTCGTCCAGGGGAAACACGCCAGGTAAAGTTTAGCTTGCCAATTGCAATGGAAAGGGGCAAATTACAAAAGTAAACATTCCTACAAACTGTTTAACTTATCTTTTAAAACATTATTTCTGTCATTATGTCTTAAGCAAACAAAGTGAATTGGGGGCGGAGATGAAGGGGAGAGTAAGCCCATGAACTGAGTCAAATTTCCTAGTCTTTTACTCTCTTTTGCTTGTTTGGTTATCTACTGTGGAGGCCCAAAAATGTGAGCCTATTTCCATGGTTGACCAAAGGTCAGAGAATTGGAACTCACCTCTGTTCCTTCAAGGCTACTGTGTTTCTACCTCAAACAAAGGCCCCGCCTAGATTTAGATCAGAGAGTTCTGCTCTCTCAAGGTTATTGTCAACAGGTGTGGCTAATAGCCAGACCTTGTATTTCAGGAATAGGGAAGTAGATATGTTTCTACCTCAAACAAAACTCTAAGGATCCCACTAAGGCTCCAGTTCCCTTAAGGAGATAACATTGGATTCCACTCAGGAGGTGCTTTGCCTACCGAATGTTTTGATCTAGGGTGTGAGTGTGCCTTGTTTTGTTGTAGCAACAGAATAGTTAACTATGGATGTAGCCCATGACCTTCAACTGGTCTGTTCACTTCCTTGTATCATGCCAATGCAGTTTTTTGTCTTACTCCTATCTTTTGGAGTCAGGGGTATTCTAAGCAATTGGAAATTAAACTCGGGCAATTTCAGTATTCACTGGAACTCCCTCCTGGCACTATTCTATGTTTTTCTGTCTTATCCATGTCTTGGTGTTCTTTAGTAATATTTCTAAATCCCCACAACCCTACCCTGGTGAGATGTCTATCTATCTATCTACCTATCTGTCTATCTATCTATCTATCTATCTATCTATCTATCTATCTATCTATCTATCTATCTATCTATCTTTTGCATACCAACCAAAGTTTCCCATCCCTCCTATTCTCCCAGTTCACCCACCCAACTACTCCTCCACTGTCTCTCTTCAGATACAGTCAGGCTTCCCATGGATGTCAGCTAGCCATGGTATATCAAGATGCAGTGAGACTATACTCCTCCTCTTCTATTAAAGCTGGATGAGACAATCTGGTAGGAGGAGTGGGACCCAAAGCAGGCAGTGCAGCCAGAAGTGGCCCCTGCTCTCACTGTCTTTCCCAGTTGGTCAGGACTTGTCTTTTACCGCCAGTTCCTGATGAAGGAACATTTGTGCCATTATGGTATGGCCTTCCTTCCTGACAAGCCATGCTCCAAGTGCTGTGGCAGATGCTTCTTTTATACATTGTATTTAAGGATGATTTATTAATAAGCATTAATGAAACTGAATTTCTAGCTGTAATGATCTGTCCTGTCCCTTTAAGAGACAAGTCATGCCCACTCCCTCCCCTGCCCTTGCAGCCTGAGGCTCTTCCTTTTCTGTCTCTTCTGCCTTGCTCCATTCTCTCCTCCCCCCCCTCTTTCTCTGCTATTCTTTCCTTTCTTCCCTCATCCCTTCCATGACACACTAAATAAATATCCAACCTCACTCTGCATGGTGTGCCTATTCCATATCTCTGTCTCTTGTTTGCCACCACATGTCTCCCTGCCTGGAACTAGCCACCTTCGGAGACCTGCAGCGTGGTCTTATGGCATGCCCATCTGTCTGTCTCTCCTCGTGGCCTGTTGCAGCCACTCAGGGAACTGCGCCATCCCTGCCTAGAACTGGCTGCTCTCGGGACTCGCTACCATGGCATGCTGCCACCACTTGGGGACCTGCAGCTTTTCTGCCACTGCAGCCACCAGGGATCCAGGGATCCTGCCTCATTTTTATAAATCCATTACACTATCCCCTTTTATTCTTTTCTTTCACCCTGGTTAGTTCACGACAGCCCACCTTATCTCTCTGAATTAACAATTAAAGGCATTTTCTCATCTTTGCACTCAGGATTTACTTCACAGTTGGCCATTCCTGATAGATGGGCTTTAGCTGCAGTTAGTGTTACTAAGGCTCTGCTAGTTTGTTCATGCGATGCTGAATTGGGTCTTTCTTTAGCTTCATACAGTTGTGTTGTGCTGGTACATTGTCCTTTGGGATGGGATATGCTGTGAACAATGATAGACACTTCATCAGCCCGGAGCCAGAATTGTGAGATCACTCACCGCACCCGGGCCGTCCTCTACGCGCTCATCTCTCCAACCATTGCCATAGTTCCTTTCACAGAGGAGCCACGGGAGTTAAGGGATTTACTCAAGATGACAGGAAGGAGTGGAACCAGGACTCAAGGCTGTGCATAACCTGGTTGGAGCCTGTATACCTGATACAGAGTTCTCTCACAAACTAGAGAGCATATTCCTGCTCACCATGTGACCAGCTTTTTATAGTTTATGCAGGTTGTCTAGGCACTCTGTGCCTCTGTCATCAACTGTATCCCCAGCAAGATGTCTGCCGCGTTGTTCTGAGAATGGATGAAGGAATTTTCCCAAACTGATGCTTGTAACCACTTTTAGATGGGTTATCGCTAATGGATGTTGATTATTCCAGTTTATTATTTATTTATGCTTTTTTTCAAAGTATGCTAATATTACTTTAAACTAATCAATATTTAATAAAACATTTTAAGAGAAACATACTATAAACATAAACCTGTCTCACAATATCCATTCAACAGGATGTTAAAGAGACAAACCTCTTTATGGAAATCTATGAATTCACTGCAATAGAAGGTGAACACTGAAGAACCTGAAACCACCTTGAAAAGAAATAAATTTTAAAACTCAGGCTTAACATGAAGAATTATCCATCATGTATCCTCACTCCAAACTCAATTTATAAATGTTAAGACAGAATAGAAAGAAAAAGCAGGGAAATTCATTGATCAAAAAGATTAAGAAAACCAAAATGATGAATATTGCCCACTTCAGTCATCTTGGTCTATCAACACTTTTCACCTAAGATATGTCACTTTTACTGGGTTCCAAAGTGAAGTTGTATTGCAACTGATATGAAATAGAGCTTATTGGAAATGCAGTCAAGTTTAATTTTCCCATAGCCTTGCCAGCTTCTTAATTTAAAATAACAAAAATTAAAGTATTAAAGATGAAACAATAAAATGAAAGCCTTCCTGTGGGAGACTCACACGTACCCCTTCCCTACTGGGAAAAGCAAATAAGCTAATGAGGATTTGTTGCTTAAATTTTAATGCCCAAGTTTCTCTGAACACTGAGCTCAAATGAATTTAGTATGAGTTCTAAACAGATATACCTGGCCACCTCACCTGGATGCCTCTTCCCGCTGCATGTCCATTGTCTGTTCCTGAGGATTCTTTCATGGGACAGTCTCAGGATGTAGTCTCTAGCAAAGGTTTGATTCCTGTAGGGTTTCTAAAACTGTCCATAAAGCCCCAGTCTGGAGAACTTTTAGATGACACAAATTCTTTGGTTTTGCTTTGAGACAGGGTTTCTCTGTGTAACAGCCCTAGCTGTCCTGGAACTTGTTCTGTTGACCAGGCTGGCCTCAGACTCCTCAAACAGAGATCCACCTGCCTCTGCCTCCTGAGCACTTGGATTAAAGGTGTGCGCCACCACTAGCTGGCAGGCACAAAGTCTTAAGAAACAGAGTGTGGCTATGAACTGGGGGATGGGTCTTCCTGGAGCTTGTGGCCTCATCTATGGGGGCCATTAGCAGTTCCTTCTCAGATCGCCTCTCTGACTACACAGTGCAAAAGCAGCAGCTCTGGGGATGGCATCTGAAGCAAGATGGAAAGGCTCCGTGGAGCTGGAAAGATGGAGAACGACACAGTGAAATGCTGAAGGGTGATCTGTTCCCCTCAGGGTTGTCCCTGCCCTGGGCGTTCATTCATTTCCCTACTGTAGCTGTTTTCATTAAGATTAAGTATCGGGCATTGACCCGTGGACGTGTTTGGCCTAGGATTCTGAATTAGGGGCCCTTGTTTCTTGCCATATTGAAAGCAACGTATGCTACCACAAGACCAAGTGCCTTGTAATGAAGTTTTGAGAAACTATTAGGTTAACTAAATTAAATCACTGCTCATAATGTTGATTGATGATTAAAGATATGCCTTGGCTCTAGGATGGCTTTGGCTCTTACGCTCTGTCCTATTCATTTTTACTTGTTCATTTTGTCAGGTGGGGGGATGTGGTGGTGAGCAAGGTGGGCACATTTACTTTGAGAGTTAGGACATACATTCTAATCTATTGAAGAGAGGGTACTTGTATGTTTTCAACTATTCTATATTAAAGTCAGAGTAGCTTGTCACAGATGTCATTTATTTCCATTTATTTTTAAGGCAGTTGGACTATTAAAATTTGGAAGACCATACTTAACATATAGTATATTATGAAATGCCCTAAATGAAGTGCCATGGTGTCGTTTGTACAAAAGCCATCTCACCACCCATGATACCTCACAGACTGCTCTGCAGAATTCATTTCCTATACACTAGTCAGTAACACCGGGCAACTGACCTGTTCTTATCTCTACACAGTACTTTTTTTTTTTTTTTTTTGGTTTTTCGAGACAGGTTTTCCCTGTAGTTTCTAGAGCCTGTCCTGGAACTAGCTCTTGTAGGCCAGGCTGGCCTCGAACTCAGAGATCCGCCTGCCTCTGCCTCCCGAGTGCTGGGATTAAAGGCGTGCGCCACCACCGCCCGGCCTTACACAGAACATTTTCAACACTAAGAAAATAAATGAACACCAGTAAATAAAAAGTTTGAGAGTTCTTTTTCCCCATCAGTACTTCAGTGAGCCAGTTATTACTTTAATATAAGATCCACTTCTAAAGAAGTCCCAACCATTGCTGATCAGTCTATATATAATACTCTTTCCCCTTCATTCCCACAACACACAAGCTTCAAAGTTGTGTTCCTGTGCCTGTTACCAAGTGACCGGCCTTCTTTTAAGACTCTTACCTATTTACAGTCAGCTTACTCATTCCTTGAGGGAAGCAGATTCAGCAATCATTCACCAAAAGGTGCAATCGAGAGATCGCAGGGTCCTGTGTTACCCTGATCAGCCTCTGGTGAAAGCCTGAAGCCATGCATAGAACTGAACCCAATATAGACTTTATTCTGCACACGTAAATGCAGACACACAGACATAAGATGAAGTTTAATTTACAGGTTAGGCCTAGTAAAAGATTAACTACAACCATTATAAATGTAATTATAATAACAAATTACAATAAAAATGTATACACAGTTTGTGAGTTCTTGAGTTTTTACTTGCCATATTCAGGGTGAACATGCCTACAGGTGCTAGAAACTGCAGGAAACACAACCGTGGCTAGGAGAGATGACTGTGTCCTGTTTTGTTTCTAATATCCACAATAAGACTGTGCTTGGTTGCAAACTTAGCCTTTTTGATGACAGTGGTTCCCTGACCTCATAAAGGCTAGTGCATCTCTGGTAACTCAATCTGTTGTGAAATTTCACATTCATTTATTCAGAATAAGAAATGAATCAAAACTTAAAATTTCTCCACTCTCATCTGGATGGTGGAACTTGTACCACTTCCTTCAAAAGTGAAAAGGCACTTGAAGCTGAGTGTCTGACTTTATGCCCAAGCCAACAGAACCACCAGTGTTCAGACTGTCCTGATTTTAAATATCTGAGTTGGTCTTAAAATAAGAAGATGCTGCATTATAACTTTTATTTCACCAGTCATTTTGTAGAAAAGTTAGGAAAGGTTTATTCATTTTTAAGTATTAATTTTAGAATTCTAAAAGCGTACAAATGGCATTTGTCTTTGGATTCACAGAAAACTCTAGATATTCATATGTGAATTATTTAAACTCCCACAACACATGCACTTTTGCTTTTCAAGCATGAGTTATAATTTAATTAAAAACTTCTGGTGCATTGCTAGTGTTTTAAATATTAATATGTTTCATGGATCACTTTCGATTATCTGCTGTCTTGAAATTCTTGAAGATGTCAGATTTTTAAGATTCCCAAAGTCGCACTTGGAATTGTCTGTTGAGGCAAAGGGGACTGTGATAATTACACACATCCATTAAGATTAGCAGAGGAGATAAACTTGGGGGAGGCTTAATGGGCCTGTCTCAGTGACAGCCAGCAAAGAGCATTTGGCGTGATTAAGGATGGGTTTGAATGGAGTTGAAAATCCACTCTCATTATGGACACCCAGTGGAAGCTGCATCACAAATACCAAATTCCCCAGAAGAGTGGCAAGGCGGGGAAGCTTTGAAGTCCACTGTGGCCACCATGCAGATCGTTCTCTTCCCGTTCTGTCTGTGCTGTCAGAATCACTTTGTGATGCCCAGTTCCACTCCCTGCATCTCAGAGAAGAGGCGACCTGTTGATCTGTGTGTTTCAGGTCGTCCGCAGATTCGTCAAGGACTGGCTGGAGAGGAAGAAGCCCCCTTTCGGTGCCGTCAGCAGCAGCGTGCTCCTCATGATCATCTACACCACCTTCTGCGACACCTTCTCCAACCCGCACATTGACCTGGATAAAGTCAGCCTCGTCCTCATCCTCTTCATAAGTAAGTCAGAATTCAGGAGGGCCTGCCGCCCCCTGGCCTCCCCTGCAGTATTGTGAAGCAGTTCCATTCCCTTGGCTGTTGTTTTATTTGCTCACTGACTTGATCTTATATATATGCCCTTTAGAAAGACATCAGCCCTAAACCTGCCATCCTAGTCTGCTTGACTTTTATGTTCCGTGCACCATTTTCTGATCCGCAGTAATTTGTGTTAGATAAGAGAAGCCGTAATATCTGCCACATTCTACACTGGATGTGCTGCGGTTCAGCAAGTCACCAGTTTAAGTTAAACTCAACCTCATCTCTTGCAGTGACTTCAGAAAGATTTGTGACATAGGATGTTATTTTTTATATTTATTTATTTTTTTATTATGTATACAATATTCTGTCTGTGTGTCTGCCTGAAGACCAGAAGAGGGCACCAGACCTCATTACAGATGGTTGTGAGCCACCATGTGGTTGCTGGGAATTGAACTCAGGACCTTTGGAAGAGCAGGCAATGCTCTTACCCGCTGAGCCATCTCTCCAGCCCCAACATAGGATGTTATTGTACATTGATAATAATTCAGCTGCATTGGATAATGTGGAAAAGCTTCTATCTTAGTTTTAATAAAGTTTATATAAAGAAATGGCTCCTTACTATTAAGCAGCAGCATACTTTAAATGTCATTAACTACTAAAGTTTAAAGAGAAACTTTGTATTCTAGTTGTCCTGTAATTTCAGGCATGACTTTTATTAATATTACAATAGCAAATAATCTTTTTTAACATCAAGATGAGTTATTTCAAGCAATATATTATGCATACATAATGTATTTGTGCTGTTCAGCTCTTAGTATAAGCCAGTTCTTTTAAATTCAACAAATGAGATCATTAAATTCACCTCAAAGGGTGTTCTGGATCTTCCTGAGTGCTGACGTCATCAGCTGTGTCCGAAGAGAACAGCTTGAGTCCAGTCTCTTATGCTTCTGCCAGTTTAGCAGTGTATATCAGTTTCGTTGTTTTTCATTTTAAACAAGTTTTAGGTTGAGCTCAGCAGGCTACTTGAGACTCTTGTGGCACCAGTTCCTACTCAGTCCACTGTCTTGTCTTGTTTTTTCCTCAGTAGTCTCCGTTCAACTGAGTTTCATGCTTTTGACCTTCGTCTTTTCAACGCGGTAAGTGGTTGGTATGTCCTGTTGGCCTCCTTGTTTGGCTGCTGTATTGCAGTGCTGTCCTATGTTCCCTCCTGTCTGGCTGACCATTTTCTCTCAGTGCTGCCACTTGGGAACTGTAGACATCACTAAAGGGTCTGTGTCAGAGCCTTGTCTGCTTGCACAGCCCTGTCCATTCTCCTGGCCTAGCTGGAAGCTTCCTGATGAGACTCTAGCTGGGCTTCCCCATGTCCCAGCGCTGTTATTTACCTTACCTGGTAGATCTCGTCCCTGACTGTCTTAGTAAGACTTAAGGACTCCTGATATTTAAGATGGAAATAGTCTTTTTTTCTGCAGCTTCTTCTTCCTCCCTTATGTTTAAATAGAATACCTGTCTTAGCTAGGGTTTCTATTGCTCTGTACAGTCACCATAACTGTGGCAACTCTTATAAAGGAAAACATTTAATTGGGAGTGGAGGCTTCCAGTTCAGAGGTTCCATCATCACCATGTCAGGATATGGTGGCATGCAGGCAGACATGGTGCTGGAGAAAGAACTGAGAGTTCTACATCTTAATCTACAGGAAGTGATCTGCCACACTGGGTGTAGCTTGAGCATATATGAGACCACAAAGCCCACCCCCACAGTGACGCACTTCCTAATAGTGTTACTCCCTATGGACGAAACACGCTAACACATTATCCATGGGAGACATACCCATACAAACCATCACAATACCATTTTCATCCATATAAACAATGTAGCTTGCCATGTCCTTTTCCTCCTGCCCTCCGACAGGCATCCCTAACATATTCCCCCTCCCATTCATGTCCTCTCCTTTTGGGTTTGTGGAACCCACCGAATCCAGTTAGAACTGGTTTTTGGCATGTTGGAACCTCTGCTGGCTTAATATCATTCAGGCAACCATAGCTTCAGGGAATTTATGAGCGCAATGGCCATTCCATGACCAAAAGCCAGCCTGCATGGCTCTCTTCAGCTCTCACAGTCTTCCCACCTCTCTCACAAGAGCTTCCCCGAGCTTCCACAAAGCAGCCCTGGCTGGCCTGGAGCTCATTTTATAGATGAGGGTGGCCTCAAAGTCACAGAGATAAACCATCACACACATCTATTTTTTTATTTTTAACGGAACCTCCATTTCCAGAGTTACTCAAACTGGAGCCCTTAGCATCATTATTTGGTAGACAGTTACCTGCTTCTGTCTTACATATTTTACTCCCAATTCTACTTCCCTCTTCGAGGCTCTCGGTGCCGTGGTAGCTCCACTTCTAGCCTGAACATTTCTTAAATATTTCTTTTAGCTTCCAGTGACTTGGGACCATAGTCTTGTTCCAGTATCCCCAAAGCTTAGCCAGAACCTGCAAAATGATGTTCATTTTGTAAGTCTATTTTGCAGTTGTGAGAGACCATGGCTTTCAGTCTGCCTAAGCTTTAGGTTGAGGTAAAATCTTTGCTGTTTCCTAGAACCACCTCGTGCTTTCTCATTTCTGTTAGGTTGTTGCAGCTATCCCCGTGTGCAGCTTGGTCTCCATGCCTACACTATCTTTCCTTCTCTCTCTCTCTCTCTCTCTCTCTCTCTCTCTCTCTCTCTCTCTCTCTCTCTCTCTCTATCTCATGTGTGTGTGTGTGTGTGTGTGTGTGTGTATGTGTGTAAGAAGGTTCATGCTGTAGCCCAGGCTGGCCCGACGCTCCCCCTTGGTGGCTTTAGACTCAAGCAATTTTCCCCTCTCAGCTTCCCTAGTGCACCACCATGCCCCGCTCATCTTTCCTGCTCTTGAAGGCTTACATTAAATGCCATTTCTTCTGCTGGCAGAATTCATTCAGTACATACTACTTAAGCCTGGGGAACGAGAAAGACGTCAGAGTGAATGTCTCAAATAAGAGATGATTCTAGTCCTGCGTGAGTTTTTACAGATCAAATATGTGACGTCGAAGGGGTCCATTCAGCCAGCCCGTGATCAGATAGAAGGAAGCACTGTCAAAGAGTGGTGGAGCTGACTTCATGGGAGCGATGGTGATATGGGAGAAGTAGCGATGATACACATCTGTTGGCACGTGTACATACATAGGATACGGTGGGTGGTATCAGAGCAAGATCCGGATTCGAGCTAGTTCTGGGAGCACTGCACTGGCTCAGCTCTCCTGGCCCTGGGCTGCTGGTGTTGGCAGTGAGCTCCTACAGGAAGAGGGCATGGGCTCGCATGAAGCTTGATGCTCTGTCGGGTTTGTGAGTGGGTAGGTTGGGGCCTCACTCGAGGTTCTGGGCTCTTAGAGCACTTGGTTTAGCTGATTGTTTGGAGTCAAGAAAAACGAATTGGTTGCTATACTTCAAAACATTTTTCTAAATTTAAGGTCATGACTTACGAAGTAAGAATAAAGCTTAGAGCATTTAAGTCACCAAGAAATAGATGTGTTTGCTGTTCCCTGTGGCAGAGGTAGTTCTCCGAGGTCCCCTTGAGAACAGCCCTACTTTTATTCCTGTTACTCTAATAAAACACCCCGACAGAAGCAGCACAAGCGGGAAAGGGTCTTTGTGGTCACAGTTCCAGGTGACGCTCCACGCTGCAGGGAAATGCAGATGGCAGGAGCGCAAGCAGCTGGTCACAGTCCATCCACAGCTCAGAGCAGAGCGCAGTGCGTTAATGCATGTGTGCTAGTACTCGGGGTGAGGCGCTTCTCTGTTCTGTACAATGCAGAACTTCCTGCCACTCACAGTGGGCACATCTTCCCCCTCACTTCCCTGCCAGACACACCCACAGGTCAACCCACTCTAGCTAGTCCTTCATGAATTGTGTCACATCTACCATTAAAACCAGTCATAAAAGACATAGGGGACGGGGTTCATGCCTGGACTTCCAGGAGTGCTGCGAGGAGGGGCGTTGTGACTAATTCAGTTAAAGCTCGCAGTTATTGGTGTGCAATAGAATGATCTTTCAATAGGACCTTGGTCTTGAAATCCTGCTTCTCTGCTGTGTTCAGCTGTGCCTTGAACTTTTCCCTAACCCACTGTCAGACATAGACATTCTCTGGCAAACCATAGCATGGAGTAACTGTACCTATGCGCCCATGCTCCAGGGTAATGGTCCTACAGCCCAGGAACAGTCTGTTAAAAACTGCAGTTTTCAAGGGGGGAAAATTTAGGAGATGGCTTTCATGCTGTTTTCTTACTGAGGAATCTCATGGTTTCTAAGGGTCTGCCTGGAGGAGGAAAGACACCTGTCCCATGCCAGGGATTGTGCATGTGATGCTTCATGTAAACTGACGGCAATTTGATGATATTGTTACATTTCATTGCTGTTTTTCAGAGTAGAACCCATATTTACAGGTTCATTTAGGAATTTGCCTAAAACTCGGACAATCCTTCCAGGTACTACACCTAAAATTAAAATCTATTTAAATGTTATATTTGCAAAATGCTTGCCTATTCACCTTGTTTTAAAATATACTTTAATTACTTTTCAAAATTCATAAAGTGGGACTGGGGCGATGTTTCAGCGACTACTCTTATAGAGGATTGGAGTTCAGTTCCCAGCACCCATCTTAGGTGGCCCACAGCTGCCTGTTACAGGGGATCTGATGCCCCCATCTGGCCTCCTGGAGCACTGCACTCAGTGTGCACATGCCCACACACAGACACACACGTGCAAACGATTTAAAGTAATAAATCTTATAATTGACACTACTTATTTCACTCAGAGCATTTGTAAAGAATGTTTAACTGACTCCTTCAAGTCCACATAGACACACACAAAACATTTGTGACAGGCTTTAAACTAGGTCCACTGACTCCACTGGGGTCTGTTCTCGTTTCCTACTTTTGCTTCTTTTCTACTTTTAATTGATTAAATCTGCCTGCCCCCATCTCTTTCCCCCTCTTGCTTTTCTTTCCCCGTGTTCATTTATTCCCTACCAGCTCAGAAAATCTAGAACCAATCTGGACAAGAAACCTGTCAATGTTCAAACCCTTTGCCTGCTCCAGTGACATGCAGCACCAGGCTGGTGATGCATTCAAACCCTTTGCCTGCTCCGGTGACATCCGGCGCCACGCTAATGATGGGAATTTGCCATAAAGCCAAGAGAGACCCAGCTTGGAAAATGGAGCTTCCTGCCACCCTCTGCTTTTCTAATTAGCATTTTTTAGGGTTCTTAATCTGGAATGTTACCATACTAGAGAGAATGTAAAACTGATTTATAAGTGATTATTCTGCACTCCAAAATGAGTCCAAAATCCCAGTACCAGACACCAGTACCCTGTCCAATAGGCTTTTATTTATTTATGTTGCTTTTCCTTATTAAAAAAAATAGAGACATAAGAAGTCTGAGAGAGCTAAACAATCAGTTCTAAAACCCACAGTAAAAGACCCAGTGCAGACTAAGTCCTCAGTAAGCATAGACATGCTCAGACATTTGTGCCATCGAGATATCTTCTGGTATATGGGAAGCCAGTGCTGGTGGACAGGGCGTCAGCTCCCCTGATGCTGTGATGCAGCCCAGGCCCCTTTTCCGTCACAGGTGCTAGGAAATGGGCAGGTCAGCCACATACAGTGACTGGTCCACGCAGCTTCTGCCGCTTCGGAAGGCTGTCCCAGTTTTGTTTGTTTTGATGTTGAAAGCTTTAGGACAAAAGAAAGCAATGCTTAAAATGTATGAAAGACACCTCGGTAGGCTGCCGACTGGGTAGCTGCTAGAGTGACTAACTCGTTAAGAAAGGAAAAGAAGGAAGCCTTTCTGTGTTCACTCTGTCCCCAGAGGAGGAGGCTGGGCTGCAGGGAGGAGAAGGGGGACATTTGGAGGTGAGCGCCTACACCCCAGACTTCGGGATAACCTGATGGCAATGATGTCTTTGTTTTTAAAAGGCGGGCAAAGGCTCACAAAGGAGCCTCCCGAGGCTCCGCAGCACATCTGACAGAGCGCTTGCTCTCTGAGGACCTTTTCTGCCCCACATTCTGTGCCTCTGCTAGAGAAACCTGGCATGCCTTCCTCTGTGGGTACAGAGGAAGACACAATAAATATTATAAGGAAACCGCTGATTGAAAGCTTTGCTAGAGAGAATTCTTAAGAAACCAGTTGGGAAGCAAAGGATATAAGCACCGGGGGGGGGGGGGGGGAGCCAAAGTGATCAAAAGAATGCTAAAAGCAGGATACAAAGAAAATCAATATTTAAAGGGTTAAGGTAGGGGTTAGAAAATGAGAAGTAACTAGGATTGCTTCAGTCGGCACACAGATGCTCGCCGCTGGGGATGACTCCAGGCCCTCACTGGACACTGTCCTGTGTTGTTGTGCTTTTGCATCTTGATGCCACCCTCCACAGAGTGTAGACAAGGGCGGGCTACTGACCCAGGCAACTCCCTGCTTCCCATCCACTAGATTCTGAAGTGGTTTTCTATTTTGCTTTTAGTGGTTTCTTTATGAGACGATAACATGACCCCAGTATGTGGGACAGGTTACTATCTACTTTGTGACTTTGGGTGTGTTGGGCTTCTGGTCCCTCTTCAGAAGAAGCAGGGCAGGAATGCCACCTCCTTCGATGACAATCCTAAGAAGACACCCTGGATGCAAAGTGCTTAGAAAGGTGCTCAGCGACACTCAGTGCTGTGGTCACTCTCATGAGTAGAGAACCATCTGGGCATGTGCCTGTGGGTCTTAAAATCCACACCATAGAGCCTGTTACAGGATAGCTAGAAGCAAGCTGGCCCGAGAGGGTGGATGGATTTCAAACACAAGCCCTTGGCACTTGGTATTCCATCCTAAGGCCCTGTCCTCCTTCCTGCTAATGGAGTTTGTGCTCTGGACCACAGCAGTGCTCCAGTCCACACAGCCCTGGCTCGCTGCTCTCCTCCCCTGAGCAGAACAAGCGCGACCCCACCCCGCATGTCCTCTTGCCACACTGGAAGGGCTGCTCCAGGGAGGAGTGTCAACCAGAGTCTCGTGGACCCGAGGAATGTGCTGTGATCTGAACAAGAGGGAGCGGATCTCAGGCAGTCTCCGGAAACACTCTACAACAAAAGACAGAGAGGCCTTTGCACGCGACTGGCACCGTGTGTCTGTGGGAACATCCCCACAGCTACACACCCCTCCAGAGGGAAGCCTCTTCAGTCTGCCACGTTCCCTTATCTGTCTAAAGCGAGGGGAATACCTTCCATGACGTGGTCACTCCTGTATTAATGCTCTTCCTCACTATTTTCTGTACTGTTCATCACCTTGCTTTTCTGCTTTGCTTCCAGCTCAGAAAAAAAAAGAAAGAAAGAAACTCTGTTTGCTCCTTTTGTGTGATCCTCTTGGGACTGTTGGGAGACCTAGACTTACCAGTTTCTTCATATTGCTCTCTTCCCCTTGCTCTCTCTCTCTTCTTCCCTCCCCCTCCTCTCTCCCTCCTTCCCTCCCTCCTTCTCTTCCTTCTCTCCTCCCCCACATTCCTCTCTTCCGTAGTCCTTTGCAACTTTAAATAAATCAACTCTTTGACTCCCCAACCCCAGTGGCTATCTCTTCCATTCTGTCCCCATGCGTGACTCGGTGTGCCTCCCAATTCAGAATGCTCAGAGCCCCTCATATCCCGTTTTCCTCTCTAAAAGTAATAGTTATGATAATAAGAATGTTACTAGTATGTCATAAGTGCTTGCAATGTGTACATTCTTAAACATTTGCCTTTATCCTCACAGAGGGAAGTAAGATTATCCTGGGGGTTTAAAATCAAGCATGCTTGTCCCCAAAGGCCGCACTTTCCAGCTCTGGCAGGAGCACTGCTTGGGGAGGAGCAGTGGACTTTCTGGTCATCCACATTCCATATGGCCATTTCCTGCCCTTCCACGGGCCCTTCTAGCTTCCCACTTAGGTCATCCTCTCCATCTTCGGTCTCAGACTGGTCTGCTCCTATGGTTACTTCTGAGAAACAAATTTCATCATATGACTCTCGCATTCCCACTTGCTTTATCTTCAAGTTCACACTCCTGCTCACAAGCCAGTCTTCCTGAAGAAGCCTGAAGAGTCTGCTCTTTGCCTGTCTCAGGCTCCAGGTTTCCCATCTCTATCTTCTAGGGGGTTCAGTGTGCTCCTTTGTCATAGCCCACCCCTCTAGGTAACAGGGCGTTCTTTCCTTCCAATGACAAATCTTCCTCTCTCTCTCTCTCTCTCTCTCTCTCTCTCTCTCTCTCTCTCTCTCTCTCTCTCTCTCTCTCTCTCTCTCCCTTACCCTCCCTTCACCTCTTACCCCCTCTTCTGCATACAGAAGAAGATATTTACCTATATTCCTGTCCTGCCATAGTCCAGATCTTTGCCCGAGAGTTCCCTCCCCATAGCTTACCACAGGGATAAAGGGATGGAAAATGTTAGTCGTGCAGCATGATATTTAAAGAGCAAGAGAACATGAGCGTCAGCGTGAGACAGTAAGGCCGCCTTGTTGAAGTCCGGTGCTACTCATCTGCGGGGCGCCCCGTGCAGGGCAGACAGACCGCAGAGGAGAGGAGACGAGACCAGGACGGTGTCCGTGGGATGGGTTAAGAGAGGCCTTCAAACCTTCTCTCCAGTGAGTATGACACAAGATATAGGATCTACTTAGGGATTTTTTAAATAGGGATTAAGATGTTTCCCCCATCAAAACTTACAGATGGGGAGATGAGGTTACTTAGGGAAATGTAGACCTGTTCATTAGAAACTTTTTCTTCTTTTTTTTTTTTATTGATTTTTATTGAGCTCTACATTTTTCTCTGCCCCCCTCCCTGCCTCTCCACCTTCAACTCTCCCCCAAGGTCCCCATACTCCCAATTTACTTAGGAGATCTTGTCTTTTTCTACTTCCCATGCAGATTAGATCTATGTAAGTCTCTCTTAGTGTCCTCATTGTTGTCTAAATTCTCTGGGATTGTGGTTTGTAGGCTGGTTTTCTTTGCTTTATGTTTAAAAACCACCTATGAATGAGTACATGTGATAATTGTCTTTCTGTGTCTGGGTTACCTCACTCAAAATAATGTTTTCTAGCTCCATCCATTTTCCTGCAAAATTCAAGATGTCGTTATTTTTTTCTGCTGTGTAGTACTCCATTGTGTAAAATGTACCACATTTTCCTTGTCCATTCTTCAGTCAAGGGGCATTTAGGTTGTTTCCAGGTTCTGGCTATGACAAACAAAGCTGCTATGAACATAGTTGAGCACATGTCCTTGTGGCAAGAGCATTGAGCATCCTTTGGATATATACCCAAAAGTGGTATTACTGGGTCTTGAGGAACGTTGGTTCCTAATTTCTTGAGAAATCGCCACACTGACATCCAAAGAGGTTGTACCAGCTTGCATTCCCACCAGCAATGCAGAAGTGTTCCCTTTACCCCACAACCTCTCCTGCATAAGTAATTAGTGGTTTTTTTTTTTTTTTATCTTGGCCATTCTTACAGGTATAAGATGGAATCTCAGAGTTGTTTTGATTTGCATTCCTCTGATGACTAAGGATGTTGAACATTTTCTTAAATGTCTTTCAGCCTTTTTAGATTTCTCTGTTGAGAGTTCTATACCCCATTTTTTTAAATTGGGTTATTTGTTCTATTGATGACCAATTTCTTGAGTTCTTTGTATATTTTGGAGATCAGACCTCTGTCTGATGTGGGGTTAGTGAAGATCTTTTCCCATTCTGTAGGCTGTCGTTTTGTTATGTTGACCGTGTCCTTTGCTTTACAGAAGCTTTTCAGTTTCAGGAGGTCCCATTTATTAATTGTTTCTCTCAGTGTCTGTGCTGCTGGGATTATATTTAGGAAGTGGTTCCCTGTGCCAAAGAGTTCAAGTGTACTTCCCACTTTCTCTTTTAGAAGGTTCAGTGTGGCTGGCTTTATGTTGAGGTCTTTGATCCATTTGGACTTGTTTTGTGCATGGTGATAGATATGGGTCTATTTTCATTCTTCTACATGTTGATATCCAGTTATACCAGCACCATTTGTTAAATATGCTTTCTTTTTCCATTTGATATTTTTTGCTTCTTTGTCAAAAATCAGGTGTTTGAAGTTGTATGGATCCAGGTCTTCTATTCAGTTCCATTGGTCCTCCTGTCTGTTCTTATGCCAATACCAGGCTGTTTTCAGTACTGTAGCTCTGTAGTAGAGTTTGAAGTCAGGGATTGAACTTCCAGAAGTTCTTTTATTATACAGGAATGTTTTGGCTATCCTGGGTTTTTTGCTTTTCCATATGAAGTTGAGTACTGTTCTTTCAAGGTCTGTGAAGAATTTTGCTAGGATTTATATGGTAATTGCATTGAATCTGTAGATTGCTTTTTGTAAGATTGCCATTTTTACTATGTTAATTCTACCTACCCAAGAACATGGGAAGTCTTTCCACTTTCTGGTGTCTTCTTCAATTTCTTTCTTCAAAGATTTAAAGTTCTTAGCATACAAGTCTTCCACTTGTTTGGTTAGAGTTACGCCAAGATATTTTATGCTGTTTGTGGCTATTGTGAAGGGTATTATTTCTCTGATTTCCTTTCCAGCTCTTTCATCACCTGTGTATAGGAGAGCTACTGATTTTTTTTTTGAGTTAATCTTGTATCCTGCTACATTACTGAAAGTGTGTATGAGTTGTAGAAGTTCCTTGGTAGAATTTTTGGGATTGCTTATGTAAACTATCATATCATCAGCAAATAGTGAGAGTTTGACTTCTTTTCCAATTTGTATCCTCTTGATCTCCTTTTGGTGTCTTATTGCTCTAGCTAGGACCTCAAGAACTATATTGAATAGATATAGAGAGAATGGAACACCTTGTCTTTTTCCTGATTTCAGTGGAATTGCTGGGAGTTTCTCTCCATTTATTTTAATGTTGGCTATTGGCTTGCTGTATATTGCCTTAATTATGTTTAGGTATGTTCCTTGTATTCCTGCTCTCTCCAAGACCTTTATCATGAAGAGATGTTGTATTTTGTCGAAAGCTTTTTCAGTGTCTGTTCTGGTGGAGTTTGTTGTCTCTGGACCAGGTCGCTGATTCAATCCTGTTCTGCCAGTGTCCTGGGATTGGATTCGCTCCCAGCTCCTGCTCTCGCTCCTGTGGAGCTTGTTTCCTCAGGCCCACTCCGGCCTAGGTAGCTGGTTCAGTCCCACTCCTGTGGAATTTGAGCCTCAATCCTGCTCCAGGCCAAGGGGAGTTCATTGCCTCAGGCCTACTTTGGCCTAAGTTACTGGCCTCCAGGGTTCATCAAGCCCTGCCCTATAATCTGGGATCTGTGGGTAAAGGATAACTCAATTTCATCAAGGAGAGGCTGGGCCTGATGAGGCTGCCATGTGCCACTGCTGGTCAGCAGCATTTTTTATACCCATTAGAAACCTTTAAAGCCCTGTGGACACAGGCTGTAGTGATAAGCTCACTTCATCTACAGTATATATCCATATATACTTCTGTAATATTTCTTCATGAGCTAACTGTTGTCAGAGTTTAGGGCACAGAATAGTAGACACACTGTACCATCTACAGAAATTGGGGAAGGGTTTCTAAGATAGAAGACAATATTTTTATCTATCTATCTATCTATCTATCTATCTATCTATCTATCTATCTATCATCTGTCTATGATCTATCTATCATCTATCTATCATCTATCTATCTATCATCTATCTATCTATCTATCTATCTATCTATCTATCTATCTATCTATCTATCTATCTATCTATCTGGTTGATTTTTCAAGACAGGGTTTCTCTGTGTAGCTTTGAAACCTGTTCTGGAACTCACTCTGTAGACCAGGCTGGCCTTAAAGTCATAGAGATCTGCCTGTCTCTGCCTCCCGAGTGCCAGGATTAAAGAATTGTACTGCTACCACCCAGCAATAGGAGGGAATATTATTGTTGTTATTATTACTATTTCTAATTTTGGCTCATGATTTTGTAAGCCTTTATAACTGGGTATAGGAACATAGAGTCTAAAAAGAAATCAGAACCATGTTCTTTGGTCCACAGTAGCCTCCGTCACCAGGGTTGATCAGCGGGATGCTAACGTAAAGATGGGCACATTTGGTTTTCTTACAAGTCTTTGTAAAAATGCCCTTCTTGTCCCCTTAGGGATAACTCGGGCTTCACACCAGCGGACACAGTGGCTGTCATCTTCTGCTCCACACATAAGTCCCTCACGCTGGGTAAGTGAGTTAAAAACTACATATCACCCTAGGTAATGTTGAAACTCAGAAAGTTCTCCAGTGGAGTGGGACTATCTATTTAGTTGGGGAAAAAAAGAAAAAAACAAAACCAGCAGCCAGGTGCAGATGGTCACTGCTCTGGAGTACTGTAATTTGATCAAACCGGTTACTGGAGGCCTAATAGATAATACAGGGTTTAGATAATTTGCAATTGTGTCTTCAATTCTCTTGAAAAATAGTTAGTGCAAAAGGTAAACCCGAGTTGGTTAGGGGTCTCGGAGGCCTGTTTCTGAAAAAGCAACTGCCAAAACCTTGTTTTGGAACATTCTAGACTTGCCCTTCTCTTCTGGGGACTCAGATGAAGATGTGAACGATGCTCTTGCTCTAGTTTGCTGAAATGCATCTTTTAATATTATGTTGTTTTCTACAAAGACAGTTTAGCTATTGTGACTTAATTGGATTAGCAGTTAAAGTGAAGTATTTTATTTAATGGAAAAGATTAAGAATAATAGTGCTAAAGTCTACTTAGGCTCACCCAATTTAATGCATTATCCCAATAACCTCTGAGACATCCCGAATCTATGTTTTCAGTCATTCAAACTTATTAAGTCATCAGGAACTCTATTGCAAAATGCATCATTCATAAGCTCCTTGGGCTTGTTGAGGTGATACGTAAAATTTCAAATTAAAAATTCCTTTGCTTTTGGGATGAGAGTCACTTGAGAGAATGAGGAATCAGGATGCTGCTTTAATTCAAAGCATTCCTAAACAAAGCTGTCTGGTGGGTTCTCTGCCGGTTTTAAGTTTGGGAAATAATCTCAGAATTAGATTACTCTTTACGGAACAGTTCCTACATCATCAAACTAAAGGAAAGAGCTTTGGGATCTGCATTCCAGCCCTGATGACAGTCTTCGGGATAACTTCCCGAACCTTGGCTTTGCGTCTCTAAAGGGTGCCCGATGTCTACTCTAAGCAGGATTGTAAAACTGAAAGACAACCCGGATCCTAAACGACAGGTCCTGACTCTGGACAGGAGTGCAGTGTGCAGAGGTTTCTAGAGGCTGTGTGACATGTCCCCACGACTGGCTGTGCAGGCTGGCACTCAGTGGCCTCTGCAAAGAAGTGCTGTTATTGCTAGTATTACTTCTTTTAGTTATAAATGTGTTGTTATGCCCAGGCTTCCAGGCACATGCCCCTGTCATAGATTTTCCTGAAATAGCTGTAGACCAGCTGTTGACCTCAAAGAAAGCGTTTCACATTCTGTCCCCATGTCGTTATAGAGGCCATGTGTGGCATTACTAGTCTTATAGAAACTAAGGAGTGTGCCCAAAGACCAGAAGGTCAGAGGGGCTCAGATGAGCCATGTCTTAGGGCCGTGTCTCACCTCGGCTCTCTGGCCTGTCTGCAGTGGCTGTTAAACCCGGCCACGGCTCTCTGGCCTGTCTGCAGTGGCTGTTAAACCCGGCCACATCTTGGGACTTGCCGAGGAGTGGAAAACTGAAGCTGATGATTCCATTTCTCTCTGACCCTCTCTGAGCAAACTGCAGCTAGTTGAACGTACAGCAGGAAGTACCCGGGGCATCCCACAGGGTAACTGGTGTTTCTTTTTCTATAAGCAAATCCACTCAACTCCAGACTCTCTCATCTTTTCCCTTAGTCCTAGGCTCATACTTTTTGCTCTTTATGCTTTCTGAAAGCTGATTTGCAAAAATAGTTGTTTTGCTAAAAAGGATTGGATGAACTTGGACTTGCATTCACTTGTAAAGAGTTCTCCCAAGAAATATATACTTGGCTCTTTGTTCCATTGATGGCGAGACAATGTGACCACAAAGTGATGGTGAGACCGTGTGACCACACAGTGATGGTGAGACCGTGTGAACACACAGTGATGGTGAGACCGTGTGACCACACAGTGATGGTGAGACCGTGTGAACACACAGTGATGGTGAGACAGTGTGAATACACAATACACAGTGATGGTGAGACAGTGTGAACACACAGTGATGGTGAGACCGTGTGAACACACAGTGATGGTGAGACAGTGTGAACACACAGTGATGGTGAGACAGTATGAACACAGTGATGGTGAGACAGTGTGAACACACAGTGATGGTGAGACCGTGTGAACACACAGTGATGGTGAGACAGGACAGTGTGAAACACACAGTGATGGTGAGACCGTGTGAACACACAGTGATGGTGAGACAGTGTGAACACACAGTGATGGTGAGACAGTATGAACACAGTGATGGTGAGACAGTGTGAACACACAGTGATGGTGAGACCGTGTGAACACACAGTGATGGTGAGACAGTGTGAACACACAGTGATGGTGAGACAGTGTGAACACACAGTGATGGTGAGACAGTGTGAACACACAGTGATGGTGAGACAGTGTGAATACACAATACACAGTGATGGTGAGACAGTGTGGAATCCAGTGACCACACAGTGATGGTGAGACAGTGTGGAATCCAGTGACCACACAGTGATGGTGAGACAGTGTCAGCCAGTGGCGACACAATGAAAGACTTAGCTACTTTACACCTGATGGCTGTAAGCTCTCTGAGAACTGAAAGATCTGAGTACCTAGCATGACCCCAGCTTCCTCAGGTCTAAAGTGAGGAATTTTAGTTCTAGTTCCTACATTCTGCCAATCCTTGGTCCTGCTTTGCTTCTTGCTCTGGTCTCCTTGGTACAACTCATTGGTACACCTCAGAAAAACATCTTATTTGCACATACATCAGAGGCTGTAGGGTGACTGCCCAAATGGACTTGTAAAACTCAGTGAGTTTGCTCTGCCCATTCTCAGGTGGCCCTATGTACCAGGGGTGGCAGAGAAGGTGCAGAGAAGGTGCCTCACAGTGACGTGCCCGTCATTGCCCAAATGGAAATCGTTGTCTGTGCTGGACTGGAAAAGTGGCTCATACAGTTTGAAAAAATATCACACTCCAGAAAGTGGAAGGAAATTTCGCATAACATCACCCGGAGTGATATTTTTTGTCTTTACACAAAGATGAAATAAAACAGATTATAGCATAGCTGCTTGGCACTTCAGAAATGCATCTTTTCCTGTGGCAAAGACTGTCGTAGTATCTCTTCCAGTGATTTACATTCATACGCACATACACACATATACACACAGACATCAAGTAAAATATGTTAGGGGAAACTTAGAAATTAGAGTTTATCATTCTGTTTAGTATGTTTTTAAGAACAGCCTACCGCGGGTCAGGTAGCACCCATGTGGCCGGTGCGGCTTGGGTACCCTCCGTTCATTCACCTTTGGTTTATTTTATTGTTCTTACCTCGCCCTGTCTTAGTCTCTTCCATGTACTCACATCTACACACATGCTGAATTTGATTCATTGCTTTTATTAGCGCATTTGCCATTGATTGATTAGTTCCTCGTATTAGTACTTTTTCTATTGATTGATTGCAGATGAAGTGACTATTTGACCTTTAATTATGAGGCTTCCTATTGAAAATGACATTGAGCTATGGCTTCACATAATCCATCTGGAAAGCCTGACGTGGTGCCGTTCCCTGGAGTTGGTTCCCGAAGGAAGGAAGCCTGGAGGAAGCGCCGGGCTGTCTCTGTGCTTCATCTAAAACAACACTACAGGGCTTGTTTGCCACACTCCTCCGACTCCAACGGGGGTCAGAGGCAATTTCAAGACAGCAGCCCTTGCTGAGGGTTGCCATAGAAGCCAGGAACTCTTGTCGGTTATTGTGAAGTTTGATGGTGATATTAGTGTAGTAATGAGAAGATATTTTACATAGCAGAGATTGAATAGTAGCGTTAGCCTAGGAATGGCTCAGTGCACAGTCAATAGATTTCATCAGGAAAGAGATTAGATCCCAGATATCGCTTGGATTTGGTGTTTTATTTTTATTTATCTTTTTCTCTTGGGTAGGTATTCAAATCACTTTGCTTTTTTAGAGTTTCAGCATATGTAGAAAGTTTCTTGCCACACCCAGGAGGAGAAGGGTTCAGACGTTTGAGCTCCTTAAATGGAGCATCCATTTGTATGGATTTGTAATTTAATTAACAAAATAAAAAAAAAAACATCGGTCCCAGACTGAGTCAGCTATTGGCAGTAAATAATGGTAGTCCCAATTTTTTATTTGTAAAGGCATTTCTGATTTGAATGCACTCCATTTAAAATTTAAATTGAGTGTCACAATCCGTCGCTTATAAATGTCACGTAGAGACACCGGTATAGAAGAGCAAATCAAGGCAGCTCTTCCTTTTTGCTGTCCACACTTCATGTGGAGTCTGGCCACCGCTGAGCTGTGGTTAGGAGCTGACAGCTAGAAGAACCGAGCTCCTAGGATTCGGGAGAGAGCGGCGAGCCTGATTCTAGGCTGGATCTCAGCTCCAGTTCTCAGCAAACGCTGGAGCAAACTGCAGCCGAGGGCGCTCCATGGCCCCACTGCAGCGAGAAGGTGCGCAGGGCACCTGAGTTCTCCAGCTGCTGGTTTCTGCATCTCTCTCTCTCTCTCTCTCTGATGTCTCCTCCGTAAAATAAGTTTTCTTTGTAGGTGTACAAAGTGAAGTTCTCACTGTGTCTGGTACACAAAAGGAAATGCAGCCGTGGCTTCTGCCTGAAGGGATTACTGGGCACCCTCCCTGGGCTGGGAAGGTCCTTGGTAGGTAAAGCCCTTGCCATCTAAGCTTAAGGACCTGCACTTGAGTTCCAGAATCCATGTAAAGCTGGGTGCCGTGATGTACATCCCTAATCCAGGTTTCCTGTGGTGAGGTGGGGAGTAGAGACACAAGAGCCCTGGGAGCCACTGCACCAGCTGTCAGGGCACACCAAAGGTTGCTCTCTGACTCACGTGTGCTCAGTAGCATGACGACCCCCCATACACACGCACCATGTGCATCTCACACACACATGCATGTGGTGTGTGAGAGAGATGCACATGAACCTTTTATTCAATAATTGTTGGAAGCTTTTCAAGAATGGTAAAGGATGGTTGGGCAGTGGTGGCTCACACCTTTAATCCCAGCACTCGGGATGCAGAGACAGGCAGATCTCTGTGAGTTCGAGACCAACCTGGTCTACTGAGTGAGATCCAGGACAGCCAAGACTGTCGCACAAAGAAATCCTGTCTCATCCTCCCCCCCCCCCCACACACACACAAAAAAGAAGACGATGGTAAAGAATGAGCCCTAACTAGAACTGAAACCATGAATACCAGTTTGGTCACTTCCTCAAGAAGATAGGAAATCAAACACGAAACTGCAGCTATGGTTTTTTTGTTTTTGTTTTTGTTTTTTTTAACCCCAAAGCTATCTAGGATTCTATTTGACAAATGAAGATTATTCTAACTACCACAGAACTGGGCAGCACTTTTTAAAGTAGTTGTCTGTTGTGTGCCTGTTTTTTTATTTTTTATTTTTTTAAGAGGCAGGCTGGAGAGATGGCTCAGAGGTTAAGAGCACTGACTGCTCTTCCAGAGGTTCAGAGTTCAGTCCCCAGCAACCACACAGTGTCTCACAACTGTCGATAATGAGGTCTGGTGCCCCCTTCTGGTGTGCAGACATACATGCAGGCAGAGCACTATATACATAATAATTTTTTTTTTTAAAGAAGCATACTTTAACAAAGTACATTTCTCAGAGTTTTGTGGGCTGTTTTGTCATTTTGCACTAGACTTGATGTCACTGGTAGTATAGCTAGTCTTTGTGGCCAAAATTTAGGAAACCCGAGGGTTCTGTGTCCCAAGCATGACATCTGAGATGAGGGAGTCTGTGGGTTTGTGCTTCAGTTATCGGCACCCTAAGACCATGCTGGATCCTTCTCCCAGCTGACCAGCACCAGGGCTTTTCCTGGCTTCCGTATTGGTGGCCTTATGACCCAGCAGCCTACATTGGGAGCCTGCTTCACCCTGTGACCAAATTGATGTTGCAGCTCACTGAAACCAGCCTGAGGCCTGACAGTTGCTTCCTGCCTTGCCTCCCAGTCCCATCCAGCCCCTCCCCCCCATGACTGTGTAGCCTCTGGCTTCGGGTGTCCTCTCACTGATTTTCTACTGAAATTTCTGACAGAAAGAAAGGGAGGAAGGAAGGACAGAGGGAGGGAGGGAGGGAGGGAGGGACGGAGGGAAACTTTGTGACCTGTAGTAGCTTTTGAATTGCTTCTGTACCTTTTGTGATTTATTCAACATGATTTCAATAGTAGTAATGATAAACCTGCAGCCAGTTGGGTGCTTACCAGGGAAACAGTGTGCTAAGTACTTGTCACAGGAGGTCACTCACTGCGAAATACTTCTGTGCGGGTTGTGTGGCCATCACCTGTAGAGTAGTCAGCAGAGACTCCAGCCCCAGCTGCTCTACTGGCAAATTCTCACCGGAGTGTTCAGCTCCTGTCTCATCAGAAAGGGTGGACCCCAGAGGCAGCCGCAGCAAATACTGTTGTCATCTGGCTCTGTGTATAGCAACTGGAGACCTTACTAATTAGCATAATGAATTCAGAAAGAGGTTCTGATTGGTGTAATTACTGCCTTGCTACTTTGCATGATAATGATTGTAAGTGGACAGCCATTGATATCCCTCTGTAGGCCTAAAACTTTAGAAGTCCCGCCTACTCGCCATAAGAATCCAGCCGGCCCCAGGACCTGCATGTGAAGCCCTTGAGGATACCAAAGTTTGAACCCCACCTGGTTTTATGGGTGCCCCTGGAGAGTTCTGCCCAGATGGTCAGCAACCTGCTATGTCTGTAGCTGTGTGGGAACTGGGTGTCAGCTCCTACAGTCACTGCAGAGCGGCAGGAAGGGCGGAGCATTTACAGCCTAGGTCTCTGCTCTCAAGTGTAAGTTCCTTCTTGCAGAGTCTTAAAGACCTGGATGGGAGCATCTTTGATTCACTAAGTAAGAGTCAAAATAGTACATTCAAAGACTTCTTTAAAATTAAATTGAAAAAGATTACTCTGGAGGGGGGAGGGGCTCATGGGGCCTTGCACTTCCCTGAGGATTCATAGGCAGTTAGTGGTTGCTGGGAGAAAGGGAACTTTTTTCTCAGTGTATCACTGGTGAGATGTCCCTGTCCCTCTAAGTAAGCCCCTATCCATGCTCCTTTAAGTAATCCTAACTAAATTCATTGGTTCACAAAAAGGAAAAAAAAAAGAGAAAGTCAGACAGACAGATGATCTTTATTGCTATTTGATGTCAGCTCTTAATGTTACAAGCTTTTACTTCCGTGTCCACTACAAAGAGATGAATTGCACACATTGGTACGTAGCGCCTGTACACCTCCTACGTACAAAAGGGACATCCCATAAAAACCAAGGGGAATACAGCTTGTCGTGCTGTGCTGCCCTTTCCGGTCCTTCCCAGTGAAGCCATCGCCCCACCCCCGTCCTGGAACACCAGCAGGAACCCATTTCCCAAGCCTTCTTACTCGTGTGTACATTCTCTGTCAGTTGCAGAGGGATTTGTTTATCATTATTATTAATACTGAGAAAGTTCGCCTCCAGCAGTACTAACATGTGCATCACAGACCAGCACTGCTCTCCTTGTTAGAAGTGAAGAGTCTCACCCAGGAGATGCGAGTCTCTTGAAGTTACAGCTCCCGTCTCGTACAAGCAGACAGGCAAGGAAGGAGCAGCCCTCCTTCGGAGTTGCATCTCCAATTAGTTATTTGGTCGTGTCTCTTCCCCGAAGTTCCATTAATTGAGCCAGACACTGTGAGCCAGGGGGCGTACGTTTAGTGACAGCACCATGCTTTACAGTAGAGAGAGACTGAACCTGAAGCTGTGGAGCGAAGGGCACACATCCCCTCAGCATCCCCAGCCTCAGCCCCATCCGCAGGCAGACATGGTGCTGGAGAAGTAGCTTAGAGTTCTACATCCTGATCCACAGGTAGCAGAGAGAGAACGGGCCCAGCATAGGCCGCGTTTGAAAACCTCAAGGCCCTACCACAGTGACAGGCCAGACCTCCCAGTCACCATCAGTTCACACCAGACCCTATGGGACCATTCTTACTCAAACCACCACAGCAGCAAGGGCTCTACACTGCGGACCCATTTCCCTGGCCCTGTGGGGTCAGCCCTTTTGAGAGAAGTGGATCTAAAACAAATAACTGCTGTTAGTTCTCACCAAGACTGTCTTGTTCCTGTGTATCGGAGGCATCCTGGCTCCGGAGATTTTCATTCCTCATAACCAGCACCATGGGTAAAAACGTTCCTGTTGAAGATGAGTGAAAGTCGTACCAATAAGACAAACGCATAGGCAAGCTGGTTAGTGAGAGTCCGGGTCACAATTTACTCATAGCGCCCATTTAGCTAGCATTTGAGCCTTCCTGCGGTTCCCAGTGTAGAGACAACGAAGCATAGGCGTTGGAGGAGATGGCAGAACTAGTGGCAGTTCATGCCTCAGCATCAGCTTCTCCTTCCGTCAGGTGAAAGGGGTGCCTTTTTTCTAAGTAGAGTTAAAGCACATATTCAGAGTTGTCTCAGGCCTGGGAAGATGGCTCAGTGGTTAAGAGCACCGGACTGCTCTTCAAGAGGTCTTGAGTTCAATTCCCAACACCCACCTGGTGGCTCACAGCTGTCTATAGCAGGGTCTGATGCCTTCTTCTGGCCTGCAGGCATACATGCAGAACACTCACCCATAAAATAAAAAAGGACTGCAGTATTGATCAGGTGGAACCGTTTCCGTGTGGTGACCATGTCAGTGTGGCTGTGTGACTTCTTGTTATGTTTACCATGTAAAGTGCTTGCCCTGTGTCTAACGCTTTGCGTTTTCTTAGTGTGAATTTAGTAAGATTTCTCCCCCACCCTAGAAAAGGAAGGACGCCGGCTTCTTACACTCCTTGCACACCTAGTCTTCACAGACATGGCGGTCCCTTCCTGTTTCCTGCTAGACACAGAGGGCTTTGCCAGCCTGCCCAGAGCCACTGGTGGCCACTCTGTGTCCAGCAGTTTGGAGATGATAATCTTTGTGGCTTCAGTGAGCCCAGAGTCCTGGGACACTGAGCAAAGCTCTGGAGAGTTTCGTCTCACTGTGTCTCCTGTGGGATGCCTTATTGTACAGGAAAAATAAAAATGTTTTCCTCTAAGTCTGTAAAGTCATAGCAGAGGCTCAGATGCCATGGTGGCTCACACCAATGATAATATGCCAAATTTTCAGTTGTAAGTGGAATGCCAGACAGAGCAAGGAAGCTAGTCAAACACAAACCCAAGACGAGGATAGGCCCAGACTGCATATTCGAGTGCATCGGAGCAGAAAGCCAGTGGAGTGTCCCTGTGGTCTGCGTCATCTTGTCCCCTTCCCTAAGGGCCTTTGCAAAAAGTCTGACTGACTATCCTTTGAAGGTTCCAGAACGGCTTGGAAGAACCCAGAATGAGGGCCAGAATGGAATTCTGAGATCCGATGCAGATTAAACACCACCTAGACCAGAAACTTTCGCTACAAGCCTCTGATGGACAACCACCCGGAAGTGGGTGTCTTTTATAACGTCTAAAAGGGGATACATTAAAATAACTAAACTCTCTCCCCTCCCCCGTTATAATGGAACCCACTTTTTCCCAGCCATCTATGTGTGCTACATTTCCTGTCTGCTCTGTGCCCTGGCCGCCTGCTAACTGGGGAGGTATTCTGGCTCTGTGAGGGCAGGGCTATGTGATGTGTCATGGCCTCCACAACAGAGCGTGTCTGGGACATAGGAGATAAATGTGAGCCGTTGTATGTTATCTCACCATCTCTCTACAGGAAATAGTAGCACATTTTCTGAAGTCATCTTTTTGGAGCCATGTACCTACCCCATACTTAACTCAGGTAAGTTAGAGCTACGTTCTCTAACTTAGTGAGAATTAGAGAAAGAAAATAATTGGCCCAAGTCCTTACTAGAGTATGTGATGTAAGGAGAAAGCATGTCCTCCTCCTTCAGTGGACAAGTCAGGAGGAAAGCCACCTTTAAGGTGAGGGCAATAAACTGTTGGTGAACCCATGGGCCTTGATAGAGAAAGAGAAAGTCAACTTCCAAGTTGAGCTTATAGTTCTGGACTTGAGCCAGTGACAAATAACCCACGAAGTCTACTTTAGTGGCATTCACAAAGCTCGATGAACTGTTTATAAAGTCACAGCAGGTCCAGTACTGCTGTGACTGCAGATGGGGAGTCTGCTGTGACTACAGATGGGGGGTCTGCTGTGGCTACAGATGGGGGGTCTGCTGTGACTACAGATGGGGGGTCTGCTGTGGCTACAGATGGGGGGTCTGCTGTGGCTACAGATGGGGGTCTGCTGTGGCTAAGGATGGGGGGTCTGCTGTGGCTAAGGATGGGGGGTCTGCTGTGGCTACAGATGGGGGGTCTGCTGTGGCTACAGATGGGGGGTCTGGCAAGTTACTTAACTGCATGAACTCCCTATCAGTGGGAACTTGGCCACCTACTTCCAGGGGCTATCGTGAGGACTGACAGTGAGATCATGCAGTCTGAGCACTTAGCAGGCAGTGGCACTTTCCATCTGATGGTAGCTGTAATTATCTCTTACTAAAGTTGAGTGGGTAGACGATTTGATGAATGGGCCCTCGAAATGCACTGCGGCTCGGGATCAGGGCACTGGCTTTAATTAATGTGAGTTTTGAGAAGATTAATCTGGTGTAGTCTGGAGGACTGATGAGAAGGAGGGAAGACAGGGAGGCCTGACTGGTCTCAGCTGGACTGGACGAGGAGCTGAGCTGAGGTGATGAGTGTGGAGACTGGGGAAAGAGGCAGGGACCTGTAGAATTCTGCGACTATCCTTTAATGGTCCTCAAGCTTTGAACTGTGGAGTGTGGGACTCACATGGGATGGGAGGAGATTGATACAGTCAGGAAAGAGCTGCCAGAAGCCAGCGTGCAAGACTAAAAAGTTGGCCTGTTTCTCTCCTTTAGCCTTGGCAGGTAGAACAAAGCTGACTGCAAAACCATTTCAGAGGGAAGGGTGAGGAGGGGGGAGGGGTAGGAAGGGAAGGGAGGGGAGGGGAGAGAAGGGAGGGGAGGGAAGTGCGAAGGTGGAAATAGGGTGCAGCCGCAAGCGCTGCAGGTGAAGGCTGAAGAGCGTTGCGAAGTAGATCCTCTAGCGTGAGCCACAGGACAGTCTTCCCTGGCGGTTAAAGAAAGGTCCGTGTTTAATGTTGGGGGAAAATGCCCATTTCTCAAGGATAAGTCAAGAAATGTTCATCTAACACAGAGCACACATGCTGTGACTTGAGCCTGATACAAAGGGAATTTTCTAATTCAAAGAACATAAAATAAACATATTTAAGTTAGAGGGGGCCTTGTTCTTGTCCATGCCATTTTATCCTTTCCTTTCTGGGTAGAAGATAAAGACGAAGAAAGCGTGTACAAAGTTCCTATGTGGCAGATGTCAGTTGAAAGCTCTGCTTATGGAAAATGCTGCAGTGTCAAACTCTGTTGGGTAATTTTAGACGAATGTGTCATGTGTGACATGGAAATATGGCACGCCGCACATTAGCGATCTCCCAAGTGTTCAGATCAGGCAGTAATGCGCAGAGAAAGTGCTCTTTATCCACCCACACACTGCGTGTGGAGCAGTGGGAAATGCTTCCCGTGGAAATGACGTTAGTCAGAAAAGGAATCCATTTACAACATGCGCCGTCTAACATCTTCAGACAATGCATTGTATTAAGGAGGCATTTTTGATGAATGTTTTATAAACATTTTTCAGCATGACAGCTGAAAGTCCCTGTAAAACTGGATGCGTGCACAGTGTTCACTTCCATGAAGTCAGATGCCAGCCCATAAAGTCTGGTTGAATCCTGTCAACCATGGTGACACAGAATCAGTACCTGGGAGCATTAAAATTAATTTGCTTCATTTATATTAGCACAGTTGATAGCGAGATGAAAAGGATCTCATTTTTAAATTTTACTTTAAAAGGAAAACTGAAGTAAGTCTTTTTGGGGTTATAAGTTCTTGCTAGTTGTTTTTTTTTAAATTAACAAATATAGTAAAAATGAGATGATAATCTGTTTCATGCTTTATTTTAGAATTTGGGAAAAGTACAAACCATTCATTGCACGGTGGTTTTGTGAGCACCCTCTGTGCCCTCAAAGATGAATAATGAACAGCTGTGACCCTGCACCTCATGAAGGAAACAGGAATTCAGGGTTGGTGTGGTCATGTGGAGGAAGAGGGCTCAAAAGTCAGTCTGAAGACTGTAGGCTGCGCTTGCAGAGGAGGCAACATAAGAGCAGAAGGTTAAAGGGTAATAAAGGGTAAGTGGGTGCCAAGAACTGAGGAATATATAGACCAAGGAAGCTGTGCAAAGGCCTAGGGGCAAGGATAAATGGAGAAGAGCCCTGAGGCACCCACTGAGGCTAGGTAGAGGGTCAAAAAGCAAAGGAGTGGTGTGATCTAGAGGGGAGGGGTGAGAGCAGTGGTGTGATCTAGAGGGGAGAGGTGAGAGCGGTGGTGTGATCTAGAGAGGTGAGAGCAGTGGTGTGATCTAGAGGGGAGGGGTGAGAGCAGTGGTGTGATCTAGAGGGGAGAGGTGAGAGCGGTGGTGTGATCTAGAGAGGTGAGAGCAGTGGTGTGATCTAGAGGGGAGGGGTGAGAGCAGTGGTGTGATCTAGAGGGAGGAGTAAGAGTGGTGGTGTGATCTAGAGAGGTGAGAGCAGTGGTGTGATCTAGAGGGGAGGGGTGAGAGCGGTGGTGTGATCTAGAGGGAGGGGTGAGAACAGTGGTGTGATCTAGAGGGGAGGGGTGAGAACAGTGGTGTGATCTAGAGGAGGGGAGAGCAGAGGGTTCCCGCATGGCTCCACGTAATCAGACTGCATTGAGGCTGCTCACTGCTTTCCGCTCTCCCTGGATGACTGACATTCTGCCACGGTGTCTGAGTGTATCAGCCACCAGAGTCGGAAAGAGTTATTTGGGCCCATGATTTCCAAGGTTCAGTCTATGGTCACTTAGCCCCGTCTCCTTAGGGCTCTGGCAGGTCATCAAGTTTGAGTACGTGGTGAGGTATTCTACTCCTCCACCTCATGATACTCAGGAAACAAAAACAGAGAGAAGAGGAGGCTGGGGACCTAATGACCCTACAAGGGCAACCCAAGTGAGTTCCTCCTGCTGGCCTCCATTTCTTAAAGGTTCCACCACGTCCCGAGCCTTTTGCAGCTGGGCCTTACCTAAGCTCTGGCACAGGACTCTGGTTCTTAGCCAGCACACATGCGTGCTAGCGAAACGAATGAATGAGGGTCCCAGGAGCTGCTAGCCCTGGGAGAGAAGAGGCCAAGAGTGTAAATGCCCTGTGAAGATGTCAGTGCTGACTGAAGCAGAGCAGTGGAGCAGAGACCCTCCCGGCCCCTTCTATCTTCACATCCAAACTAGCAGGACCACTGAGGGTGCAGCCTGCCATGGTATGGAGTCTGTAGGAACAGAAGGTGTTTGAAGATGAGAGGAAGGATCTGAGGGAAGCTCCAGCACAAGAGAGCTCCAGGCTCCAGTTCAAAGACTAGCAAGACCACCAGCACACTAGAAACTTCTAGAAGGTCAAGCCTTGGCCTTGTTGGGGTGGCCCTAGCGGTAGCTTTGCTTTTCATCCACGTGAAATCTCAGCACCATCGTGGCGTGGGGATCAAGGGAGTTCGAGGACTGCTGCCCTGGAGGAGTTGCGGTCCAGAGAACTGTGTTGCAGAAACTGGCCTGCACAGACAGCAAGTGCACATCAGACCCTCTTCTGTGCCCCATGGGTCGCAGTATCCTGAGTGATGCCACCTAAGGCAGTGACCTCCCAGTGCACCTGATGCCTGCCTTCATTTCCACTTTCTGTCTGTGTCACCCTGGTCGAGGGACCTCTGCATCATGTGATGAGCTTGGATATTTTGCGGTTGGTTCTGTTGGCCACAGCAAGGCGCCTTGGATGAGTTAGCTGAGTAGTGATAGTCAGAAAGCCTGCTCTAAGCTCACTTTTCAGGACAAAGATCCTCCATACTTCTATCATTTGTTCCCTTCAGACTCCCTCATGCTCTCCCTCAGTCTTCCTCCTTTCTGGTTCTCATCGCCCGGTGCCCCCTTCTAAGTCCCTCGGGGGCGGCAGAGCTCATCAGACTTCCCTATCCTCCAGTCTGGGCAGCATCCGTGTGGACCACGGAAGGGAGAGCTTGTCTGCAGGGGGAGTGGCATTTGCAGAGCTCTCTGTCCGCAGTAAACTTTCCAAGGCTGTGCGTAATGTTCACAAAACGTGGATTCTCACACTTTTGCTTTTTTTTTTTTTACAGAGCCATTTGTTTTCTTTTGTCCTTTGTCTTATTGTTGTCATTTGATCTGAGTTTTCTAGAGACCGTAGAACGAGAAGACAGAAGGCATCTATCTAAATGTGTACTGTGGACGCCAGAGAGAGGCTCCTGTTGGGGAGGGCTGAGTGGTTTTCACTTCCCAGCAGTGCTGTGTGCGGCTGTGAAGAAGAGAGCAGGCATGAAATGCATCTTTGCATAAAGGCTCGAAATGTATTGGAAGGTTAAAAATAATTGGGAAAGCTGAACCTTCCGTGTTGTGCTAAAATAAAAAGTAATTTATGCACCATCATAGGGCTTTAGGAGCTCAGGCCCTTTCCAGAGACCATTTTATAAAAACAAGAAGAAAGCTGCGCTCTTAAAGCACTTGGTTGTAAGAACTGACATGTGCACACAGCAACCGCAATAAAGCCATGGCGGTGACATGGGAGCTGTGCTGTCTGCATTTCGCTAGCTAAAGAAGCCACAGGTGGTGGTTGCCTAGAAACAGGCCCAGCCCACTCCTCTGGACTAGGATGGTGGGTTCACAGTGCAGTGGTCATCCGTTTGCAGTCCAGCATGGCCTTCACTGAAGCGCTGGTTCTGAAGTTTACCTGTTACAGTCAATCACATTGGGATCCCTGACCTTGAGAATGACATTCAAGGTTTGTGGGTGGACATGTGCTTAGAAGTCCTGAGGTCCTAGGTTGAATCTCAGGACTCCACCCAGCTAGAGAATCTTCCCATGAGACTGACAGCTGTCTCTACTATACATTATCTTCCTGCATCTTTGGGGATCCCTAACAACCAACACACTTACACCACTGAGCTGGAGGAGATGCACGATAAGCCTGTCGTCAGTCTTCCCAGCTGTCTTAGTTACCCCTCCATTCTTCAGTCTTCCTCCTCCTGATGGCAGAGTTGCCAGTCTTGACTGAGAGGTACTGGCACCCCAAACAGTCTTCTCTGTCCCAAATAGAGCTTAGAACTTTGTGTCGTGAAAGGAAGATAGACCTGTCAACTTTGAGAACTTTCCGTTTCAGGTCTGTGAGTACATACAGGAAAATATAGTCATAACCCATTGAGTTCTGACTTTCATAGAGCATGCCTTTAATTTGACACCAGCCTGAATTTGCCTCTACATTTTCTGTCTTCTTGCTTGAACAGGAATTCCAATGCTGAAGATAGTGTTCGCAGGCCACGAGCATCTCTCATTAATATCTGTGCCCTTGCTCATCTACCACCCAGCCCAGATCCTGCTGGGAAGTGTGTTAGTGCCAACAATAAAGTCGTGGATGGTGTCGAGGCAGAAGGTGAGGCTCTTGGAAGATCGGATTTGAATCTAGATTAGACTGAAATTCTCTTTCTGGATTCAAATGATTCATATACTTACATTTTTCTGGTATATCATTGTTCAAATGTATGTGTTTTATTAATGAAATGTTATAACAGGAATTTGGGAAGATGACTGAGTGGCTAAATTACTTCCTCTTCAAACATTAGGCCCTGAGTCAGAACCCCAGAATCTCTAGAAAAAGCCAGGCATATGAGTGTATACCTCTAACTCGAGCCCTGGGAGACAGGGACAGAAAGATCCTGGGGACTCACTGTCAAGCCAGTCTAGCCATGCACTCACATGAGAGACCTGTCTCAGAAACTAAGATAACGAGCAATTGAAGAAGACACAAGGACACATGTGTGCATACACACAAACTCAGACACATACAAATGAATGTGTAATTACAGTGTACATTGGTCCGTTCAGTTTGATCAAGAAGAATGAGTATTATATGACTTATGAAAGAGAATAATACTTGCAATGCAATTTTCAAATACTATAATACACTCATAGTCAAGAGAATATTGATAGGACTTCTGAAATATGAACCACCCCTTCTTGTGCACTTCACTGTGGACCTGGGCGGCTTTCCTCTATGCTTTTCTGAATATGGTCCAAATTGGACTTAGCCACATTGCATTTTCCCATATGGTAAAACTGTGTTTGGGAATTAAAGTGTAAAAGTTAACTATCAAAAGAGCCCACACAATATTAATTTCACCACATATAGTACATATTATATATAAGGTAGGTTCTTTAGATTTAATTTCCAAAAGAATTAATTAAAATAATTAAGTCAATTGCTCAAAGAAATTTAGGTGGTGCACAGAATTGGGTGTCACAATGGGATGCTCTCTCTCTAGTGTCTCGGCCCCTCCAGAAGCCATTGTAGCAGTGGCTGCTAACAAAGATATGTGAGAAGAGGCATACAATGGCAAAGCACCCTGCGCTGTGTCCCTAGCGTCCTTAATGACAGTATGGTCACAGGATGTGTGTGCAAGGCAGGTCCTGCTCTCTGCCTTAGTCAGACAATGGATGTTGAGGCCTCCTGCCTGAGCTCACAGCTTAGCTACAGCCATGCTCATTGCTATTGCCATTTTACAAGTTAGGAAATGGGATGAGAGAGTTCAACAGTTTGCCCAAGACCTGTGGGTAACTCGATGCTGGATTTAGAGTGGAAAACTCTATTTGGCCATATATATATATATATATATTTGTGACACGTGACAGAGATAGAAGTCTTACAAGACTCACAGGGAGCCCCTGAGGTCCTGCACGAGAAGTTTAGCCCATCAAATGTCATCACTAATTCAGCAATGTCAGGTCACTCCCAAAACAAGGAGCTTAAAAACTCTTCCTACTTTGTAAGTCTTGGGACAGTGGATTGGCTCACTCACTGAGCTGCACTCTGTAACTCCTGCTCAGAGCTAGAGAGAGGTGGTCAGTGTCATCTTCTCTTCTCACCGTCTCTGGAGGTTTTCTCTTCCATTTATCAGTGTACATATATGCTGCCCCCCCCCCAGAGCATAAATATATAAATATTGACAAAGAATTAAGAAAATTAGCTGGGTCTTTTTGAACAGGACTGCAATCCTGCCTACTACTGGGGACTGAGGCAGAGGTTAGCAAATCCAAGCCCATTCAGGGCTACAAAATAAGTTCAAGATTCGCCTGGCCACATTTCCCACCACTTAACTTCCCCCGAGACAGTGTTAAAAACAGGGGGGAAGTTATATATCGGAGGTAAGAATCTTGGTATTCAGTGATGAGGCCTAAGTCCTTCAGTGAGACTGGTCTTAAAATAAAGGGCTAGGGTGTAGCTTAGTGAGTGAGCATTTACCTAATATACATGAGGCCCTAGATTCAATACTCAGTACTTAAAAAAAAAAAGAGGAGGAGGAGGAGACGACGACTCTTTGCAACAATATTTCAGTCACAGTAAACACAAAATTAACTGCATGAGTTTTCTCCCAAATGACTAAAATTTTTGCCACTTAATTGGACCATGCTGTTCATTTTCCTGTTAGCAATGACTGGCTTAGAATAATCTAAAAGCCTGGAATATTTACCTAGTAAAATGAATACTAAGAACCTTTCCTCAGGGAACCATGACTACGTTTGTTCTGCAGATAATGCTAATGAGACCCAGAATATCCCCCTGGTGCAGGACAGAAGGATGCAAATAGCCAAGCCAGGCTCCGGAGCTGATAGCTGGCCAGGTGGCTGGCAGCTAAGTCTGTTTCTAGGTGTACAATTGGTTATGTAGAACATCTGAGTAAGTGTGCCAGTCTGCTTTCTGTTGCTATAACAAATACCCAAGACTTAGAAAGAAGGACATTTATGTTAGCCCCTTGTTTTGGAAGCTTCAGCCCATGATCAGTTGTTCTGTTGATTTGGAGCCTGTGAGAGCAGTGTAGAGAATAAGCCCCTTCCCCTCTTGCTGGGAACAGAGGTGGGGGCCCTATATTCCCCTCTGAGGGCACGCCCCCAGTGACCTGAATGTCTCCCACTAGGCCCCACCTCTTAAAAGTCCTACCATCTTCCAGTCGTTGTATCTGCTGTCAGCAGCCTCTTCCTTCCAGCAGCGTAGGTTACCTGGTGGGAGCTGACGCTTTGAGACTCCACGTCTGAACCGTTCCCGTGTCTTGCAGGGAGTGAAGCTGACAAGGCCTACGGTGTGACTCAGACGGCGCCGTCCTGAAGGCCGCGGTGTAGATATGTACAGGGCTGTATGCGCAGGCCATTCTGAACCCTTGTCCGTGTGAATGTTGCTTTGATGCCTATTTTATTTTTTTATAGAAAAAAAATATGGTATACCTGTTTAAGTGCCTTAAAATGTTTTTGATAAGATCATTGTTTTCAAAACATACTATGCTGGTGACTGCCAAGGGTGAACAGTATTTTGGATTAATTTTTTTTTTCTTAATGCAGAAAAAAGTTTTAGTAAGGGACAAAAAGCTAACAGGTTTTCTTTGTGCTGCCTTTTGTGTACGTCTCTGTAATAGTTACTGTAGCATTTGAAATGAGGTCACGCTATCCTGAAACCATCCCCTGGGTGACAGGGGCAGATTCCCAAGTCTCTTTTGCACACTTTGATTCACTGTGTGGTTCTTTGTTCCTGCATCTGTGACATGCTTCTTCCTTATCAACTCAGCAGGGGGTCAGAGGTCAGCGCGATGCTGGGAAGCATAAGGTGCCTCATTCCTTGGCATCATCTTTTCTAGACATCCCTTCAATTAGTCCCCGCCCACTCCGGAAGCTCTTGAGTCCCAATCACAAGGGTGCAAGGACTTACATTTATTATGAGCTGCTTCAGAAGAAGGCCTGATGTGAGCCCTGAGGTAAACACGGAGTGTGGTGAGGTTCTCAATCCGATCAGCACGCTTTTCCTCTCTCCCAGAACTCCTTTGCCTCACACTTCCCTTGCACACTCGCACACAAACATCGCAGTCAGTTGGAGAGTCGCAGCAGTTAACCGTGGGTTGTGTTCACATTCCACAGCTAGGACCAAGCACTTTTCCCTGTCACACACTTCCAGACTGCTCCTGTGGGCGAGCCGTAGCCTGCCCTCCCTTTCACTCCGCGCACTGAAGATATCTGAGACAGTTCATGAATGAGAGTGTCCTTCGCTTGCTCGGCAGATGTTGGCCACGTCTCTTAAGACATCAAATCATTGCCCTTAGGTGTCAAAGGAAACATAAGGTCATGGGCGTGAGCAAATGTTTCATGTCCACGCTGCCTAGTCAGGTGGAAAGAGGGCCCAGCACAGAAGGCGCAAGACCGTCCATTAACCAAGTTGTCAAGCAGAACTAGTCCCAGAACTGGGCATGGGCTTTCAGAGGAGGGTCTGATACTGCCTTCAGTGGCCAGAAGACCTGAAGCTGGACCCAGATGACAGTAACGCGATGTGCTAGATGGTGGGAGCGCCTTGCCTGTGTTTCCTTAATGCTTTATTATTGACTTAACAGAAAATGGGCATCCTGGGTCTCACCAAGGCCCTGCTGTCTCCTAAGCAGCTGCCTTTCTTGTTGGTAGTGGTGGCTGTAGCCCCACAACGAAGCAATCATTCCTCCAGAATTCAGCGCTGGGCTTGTTGGTGGTGCTAGTGTACGTCATGGTTAGCGTGGTCAGCACCCGTGTGCCGGTGTCGGGACCTCCTAACTCGCACCAGAGCTCCACCCCTGTGCCAGGCCTTGCAAAGACCCGTGCTGAACCAGCTGTGGGGACACTGCTGGGAGGAGCTGGCAGTGACTCCACTTACGTGGAGCAGAAAGGTTTTCAAGTCTGGTCCCTACAGCTTCCTGTCTGTCTGTCGGAGCTCTAGTGAGGACCTTCCCGTGTCATGTGAACACTGGTCTCCCCCTTCAACTTCTCTACCTCTCTGACCCTGCAGTAGGCGTGGCTGTGAAAGTGCTAGGAGAACATTTTGTCTTTTGCTTTAAAAATGTGTATTGTTTTCCAGTAATCTGATTTATATCCTGAGTTTTTGTGGCTTTAGTAACATGTCTGTGGCTACTTCACTTTTCACACAAATTGGATAACTTATTTTTTCCATGGTTAACAAAAAATAGAATCAAAATTTATTTTAATTTGTGCTCATTAGAATTTAATTAGCAGCTTAAATATTTCCTATGTTTATGCACTGTCAATCTCTGTTTGTCCAAATGTATTTATAAAGGAATACATTAGATTATATTTATGTTTACTCATTTTTCCACCTGGATTTTTTTTAACAGCTGAAATTTTAAAGAATGGTAATGCAGTCTCTACATGTGTTCCAGGTTTTAAGATTTTATGGATTTTTTTAAGTCCTTCCCTTTTCTGTTTTTAACTGATGCATCTCTGGTTGACACTCAGTGTCTAAGCTAAATACCAAATTTTTTTCAAGGAGATGGCTGAGTAATGAAGTGGGTTATTTATAATAAGTGGAAAATAAAAAAAAATAATTCTATGATTAAACAATTCTATGATTACTTGAGGAATCCCTGGAATATTTGTGACTCATTTTTACCTGGTTCCAATGCACTCCACTGCTTCCGGATGCCCTCTCTCTGCTTCCCGATGCCTCCCTCTGCTTCCCGATGCCTCCTTCTGCTCCCCGATGACTCCCACTGCTTCCCCATGCCCTCCTTCTGCTTTCCAATGCCCTCCTGCTTTCTGATGACTCCCACTGCTTCCTGATGACACCCACTGCTTCACGATGCCCTCCCTCTGCTTCCCAATGCCTCCCTCTGCTTCCCGATGCCTCCCTCTGCTTCCCGATGACTCCCACTGCTTCCCGATGCCTCCCTCTGCTTCCCGATGCCTCCCTCTGCTTCCCGATGCCTCCCTCTGCTTCCCGATGACTCCCACTGCTTCCCGATGCCCTCCTTCTGCTTCCCGATGACTCCCACTGCTTCCTGATGACTCCCACTGAAGGGTTTTTTGGATTCACTTTGGCTTAATGCAGCACAAGATATAGGTAGACAGACATGTCAAAGTCCTTCCAGATACCCGTGCCCACACCACCTCCACCCCACCATGCCAAAGAAAAAACCATTTTTAATACATTGCCTATGCATCAGAGTTAAGGAACGAAATGGAAACACTTGCAGCAGAGTGACAAGACTGGGTGCTGTGGGTGTGGCCTCCCCCGCCCCTGTCGTTCTGTTGACGACAAGGGCGATGCTCCAGCAAGCTTTCCCCAAGCCCGGGGCGTCCTTGCTGAGCACATTGCCTTCGCGGATGTCAGATGTTTGTGTTCTTGGCGTCCGTCTTACCTTTGGAAGTCGAATGGGGATGTCACCTCTTCCAGGAGGCTTCCCTGGGTTCCCAGTGAATGTTAGTTTCCCAGAAGCCTATGCTGTTCCAGCTGCCAGTTGATATTTCTGTCTCCTCCAGGCACACACGTGCTGCTCTCCAGCTGCAGGCTCAGAGCCAAGAGTTGGGGGAAACACCCTCAACAATTAAAGCTACATAGGTCATGCTGATCTGACTCACTGAGTATTTATATACATTTAAAAAGAAAGGTCTCTTCTACTGAATTCTGGTATGCTAGAAAACTAGGTAAACATCAGCATCGTCCTTATCCTCAATTTGTAGACAATAAAAAGAAGTTCTCCTAAGGCTTTGTGTTTGTTCACAGTTCCTACAATGTAGAGAAGTTTTCTCAACTAAAAATCCTGACATACCCCAGAGGACCTGCCTGTTGAACCACTCAGTACAGGTTACCATCTGAGGACCAGTTGGTACCAGCATGGATGTTGTCAAATGACTGAGCCTGACTGAAGTGGCCAGCTGCTAAAGCAGGTCTCTGCAGTATGCTCTCCTCACACACAGGGGATACACAAGCTTAAATGGCAGCCATCAGTGGCCCTGTCCCTCACCACTGTGTCTCTTGGGATTCCCAGTGACCACCCTCCCCATCACACACAGTCCACCCACTGGACTGTCTCAGTTGCCTTTTCAGGCTGCTTGGATATGCCTCAGGGTCTCCTTGTAACCGGGGTTACCTGCCCTTGACTGCGGTGTGACCCCACAGAAGCTGCAGTCTTCCCATTTTCCCTTGTTCACACTGGTCCCCACTCCTGATCTGGCAACGGAGTGAATCAGTGTGAGGATGCTATGTACAGGACAAGCGTACCCCGAGAAGGGACAAGAGGAAGGTATTTGTGTTTCTTCCAAATGCTCCAGAAAAGAGGGGGGGACGGAGGAAGGGAGGGAGGGAGGGAGGGAGAGAAGACTGTCAATGGATGGGCCATAGTAGACAAAATTAAGAAAAAAAAACAGATGATAGACTTAGTTCAAAATATTGAGCCAGGGCTAGAGAGAGGACGCAAAGGATGGGAGCACTGGCTGCTCTTCCAGAGGTCCTGAGCTCAATTCCCAGCAACCATATGGTGGCTCACAGCCATCTGTAATGAGATATGATGCCCTCTTCTGGCCTGCAAGCACACATAATAAAAATCAATCTTTAAAAAAATATATATTGAGCCAGCTCAATGGCTCAGCAGGTCAAGGCCAGTCTGATAACCTAAGTTTGGTTCCTATGACCCACACGATAGAAGGGAAGATCTGGCTCCTGCAGGTTGCCCTCTGCCCTCCACACGTGCCTGGTTCACTCACATGCAGCGTACACTCACTAAATAATGTAATAAAAGTTTGAAGAGTCGGGGATGCACACTTCCATGAACTACTATTTTCTGGCCTAGGAGACTGGCAAACGTCTTAAAATTTTGAAGTTTTCAGAAAGTAGCAAGGTTATTGGGGTGGTGGGGGCACTTCTGCCTTGTTAGTGGAAGCATGAATGAACTAGAATTTGTGGAGAGCTATCTAGTGCCCTTCCAACTAGTTCTTTTACTTCCTGAGTCTGGCCTGCAGAAGAGTCTATGGACAAGAATGTTTTCAGAGCCTTGATAGGTCAAAGGACCACCAAGCCATCTAAAGCAAGGAAATGTTTAATGGAGCCCTGAGAAAGAATAAGGCTGCACATGTGGTGCACACCTGGAGTCCCCTGCACGTGCGCGCACACACACACACACACACACACACGAGGCAAGGAGGACTGGAGTTCAGGGTCATCCTTGGCTACATTCTAAATTCAGCCAAGGCTACAAGGCCCTGCATTCATTGAAAAGAAAGGGGTGCGGGGGTAGAGAAGAAGGAAAGACAGACATTTTCTTGTAACAGTGTATGTGGGGTAAGGGGATATAAATGTCGAGGGGAGTAACATTTTTAACTCTACTCTTAGAAATCCCATGATGTCACTAAACAAACCCCTGTGTGTGTAGGGACGCTGTTTGCTCTATTAAAGCCCAGGTTTGACTGGAGCATGACAGCTGACTTCGTGTGGCTCTTCCCGGTGCCTGGAATGGTGACAAGGACTCTGTGCACGTTGTCTTGGTCAACTCTCGCAGCAGTGCTATGAGGCAGGTGAACGTATCCCCATTTTCCAGATGAGAACATTGAGAGGCTGTCTAAGTGGCTAAGGCCACAGAGCTAACAGATGGGAACATTTTGGCCAAACTAGCCTCACCTTGGCAGTCGGAGCCCTGGGAAGCAGGCATGTGGAGCGGGGCTTTTAGTTTTCCTATTACTTAAGCCACACTTTGGAGGGGTTAGAATTCGTGTGCAATACAAACAGGGGTTTCTGCTGTTTCTTGAGGGAATGCCTAACTCACCTCAGCCATGGCACATTGGTCAAGCAAAGCCTGTTTAAGTTAAAAGCTGAACCTGGGCGGTGGTGGCGCACGCCTTTAATCCCAGCATTCAGGAGGCAGAGGCAGGCGGATCTCTGTGAGTTCGAGACCAGCCTGGTCTACAAGAGCTAGCTCCAGGACAGGCTCTAAAGCTGCAGAGAAACCCTGTCTTGAAAAACAAAACAAAACAAACAAAAAAAAAGTTAAGAAAGATGAGGTCTCTAACTAGCCAGGACCAGTGAGGTAACAGGGATTCTACTATAAAACAAAATGGGGGGGGGGTGAGTTTGGTCTGGCTAGGGAAATGAACCTGAGGAGTCACAGAAATGAGAGGAAGACAGAGAAGAGGGGTGAGGGAAGAGAAGAGCTCACAACGTGACCCAGACTGAAATGCATGGGAAGAGGAGCTGTGGAGCAACCACAGGACGTGTGTGCGCACAAGGACCTGGTTCCCCTTCTGCTCCAACAAAGAGACAGACAAAGGGGAATGGAGGGATAAGGAAGGGAGAAAAGGAGAAGGGGAGAGAGAAGCCATCACTCAGTGAATCAGTAAGAAGTGGCAGGGTGGCCCAGAGTCTCTAGACACTTAAGGGTGTCCTCAAGTGAGTCCCCTCGAGTTGTGGGGCGCATCACCCTGACTGGACTGTGCCATTCCATGAAGTAGGGTTCAGGACTGAGGAAGAGAGGTAGCAAGCCAAGCACCCCCAGTCAGTCACCTGTTTCCTGATCGTGAACACAATGTGAGCAGCCTCTGAAGCTCCTACCGCCATGCCGTCCGCAGCACGATGCCGTCCCCAGCAGGACAGACTAGCCCTCACACTGGGAGCCACAGTAAATCCTGCCTTCAGTTGCTTTTGTCTGGTATTTTGTTTCAGCTATGAAGAAACAACACAGCTGGGTTCTCTTCAAGAGATCCTGTTCTCTTCCTGTGTGAAAAGCTAAAATTCTCAGAATGCAGAAGTCCTAAGAGAGTCAAGCACGCCATGTACACCAGCCCCTGGAGACCATTGGCAGAAGATGCTAGCATGCTGAGGAAATCAGTCCTTTCCACGTTAGTGGTTCTTCCAAGCTTCAAACCCTCAGCCACGTGAACCCTGCTGTATTGTTGCCACCATGATGTCCAGGCCTACCATTTATTGTCTTATGTGGGGCACATTCTGACAAGATCTGACACCCCGGCAGCTGTCCTGTGTCCTCTAAAAGGTCCCTGTACACTCTGAAGTTCAAGCAGGGTCCCCACCTTGGCTCACAAAGCCGGAGTGAGAACTGTAGGGATTGCAGGTTTGTCAGGGGGCTGGGGTGAGGAAGTCCCCCTACAACCTTTGTCACAGTGTCCGGCACTTGCTAAGAGCTCAGCGGGAGGCATCTGTGATGATTACTCAACAAGGGTCGGGGCTAGTACAAATCAAATGTTCTGTGCAGCCAGACAGCTCTCACTTCTGTCTATGCAAGCAGTTTCTTACGGAGACCACGGACTAGTGCTAGAAGTCAGCAGGTGGCTTTGGCATGAGCCTGTTTTATCTGCTAATGAAGACACTTAATGCTAAACTTGAAATACCTCTATCCCCAGAGCCCGGAGAGACAAGGACAAAGTCACAGTCTTCCAGGCCCATCTGTGCTACTTGGGCCTTGTCTTTTCCTACGGGTGACGGAAGGACCTGTCCTTACCAACTCCCATCAAACACCTTTGGAACTGCCTCTGAGCGGTCACTGTGGCCACTGCCCTCTCTTAGGGCTGCACCTTGGGCATCAACAGAAATGTCCCTTCTGCTCCATCAGGTGTCATACTCGTCCAGCACTGGTTTGTCCCCTTTAATGTTGCCATTTTCAGGAATTTGTGTCATAGATTTTTCTTGCCACCCCATCTTTGGGAACATCTACGCCAATGCTCTGAGCAGGAGCAGCCAAGTCAGGAGCTCTGGTCTCCTATCTCCAGTCGCATTAACTCTGCATGGACGTCTCCAAGCATCTCTAATTCCACATGCCCGAATGAAAACTCAGTGACCTCTTTCCTTCCCACACTCCATCCTCCCCAAGCCAGCTTCGTCTGTTGGCATAGCAACCTCCTGCTTCTCTACCCTTGCAACCTTCACAGCCCACGTTCCATGCCCAGATAGTTTCCTAGTGATTCCACCTACAAAGCCACTCTATCTCCACTGCCTCTGCGGCCCTCTGTCAGTCTTAAAATGCCTTTCCGAAGCTGTTTGTTTCCCCTTCAGGAACACCTGACCGTCTATGAAACACAACTGACATCCATCAGCACGCTGGGCATTCTGCCAAGTGCACAGACACTACAAATGAGTTATACTATTTTTCTTTTTAACAGTTTTGACACTGGTGTGATGATTCCCGTTTTACAGACAGAAGGTAGAGGCCTGTGAGACTGAATGCCAAGTTCCATGGCTCGTAAGTGACAGAACACAGATTTCACTGGGTCTTGGCCAAGCCTTGTGCTTCCAAACGCCAGTCTACACAACTTCTCTGTCTTTTCCTGTGGAGTCCTCCTCGGTGTGTGCAAGTCAGTCCACACAGCTCCTTCTCGATGATGCGTTTCAATAGGACCCTACTTCTTGTGTCCTCTGATACAGCAGAAAGCCTGTCCAGTTAGCCTTTTTTTTTTTTTTTTTTTGGTTTTTCGAGACAGGGTTTCTCTGTAGCTTTGGAGCCTGTCCTGGAACTAGCTCTTGTAGACCAGGCTGGTCTCGAACTCACAGAGATCCGCCTGCCTCTGCCTCCCGAGTGCTGGGATTAAAGGCGTGCGCCACCGCCACCCGGCTCCAGTTGGCCTTTTTTATTCCAGGGTTTTAGATTATGAAAGAGTATCTTTGGAAGGTGGTAGGTCATGCGGTCACCAACCTGTGTCTGACAGTCACTGTAATGGTCAATATGCAAAAAATCCCAGAGCTCCTCCCCCTTTCAATAATAAAAATCAATCCAAGTTGAGGTTGCTCGTCTGGTAATGAGCTTGCCACATAGCATAAAGACCTAAATCTGAGCCCCAGAACCAACATAAAAAGCAGGAATCCCAGCACTAGAGAAGCAGAGGCAGGAGGATCCCTGGAACTCAATGATAAGCCCCCCCCCACTCCCAATCGCCAAGCCCCAGGTCAATGAGAGACCCCCTTCTGAAAAAACCGAGGTCAGTATCTCCTAAGGACTGAGCCCGAGGAGGCTGTTCTCTTGACCTCCACACCAGCTCACATGTGCACACACAATTAGCACCAGTAATGATGCAGTTGACCCAGAAGTCCCTCCAGACCCGTGGTCCTGATGGCTGTGGCTTGTCTATAAACATGCACAGGTCCCCGGACGGCTCAAACATCCATCTAAGGAGGAGTTACAGCTTCTGGCCCCAGGCGAGTCAAACAGGCCTTCCTCTCCTTCCGTTTCCTATCCTAAGACTTAAGCCACTCCACCCAGTGCTAAAGTAGGGTATAACCAAAATTGATGTGTATGAGGAGGAAGCATGGGCAGGCACTACACAGATCTGAGTTGGGCATAACAAGGCATGGACAGCTGCCCTTTACCTCTAGGTCACAGGTTCAAATCCAGCCAAGTCCTGCCTGACAGAAAATCATTACCAGCTCTGTTCAGGTCACTTGACAGATGGGAAATGAATTTCTGTCTCCATCCAGCAGGCGAGTGTCCACACCACACTTGGCACTAAGTCGTTCTCAACTCTGGAGACGTAGTGGGAGTTGTGTGTAGTTGCCCCCGTGACAGGCCATCTCTGCGGTCAGGCAGACCTGCATCTTGGTGACGGCACTCCTCCCTAGCCTTTGACGAGCACTCTATTAATCTGCTAACTTCTCTTTCCTCGGACAGTGTTAACAGGCCCTTTGAAGTAATGGAACAATTGAGAAAACCGATCTTGCAGCATCAAAACAAAGGCAGCCAAGTCACCACAGAAAGTATCTGAGAAAGCATTTTAATCCTGGTCCTGAACTGAGTTCAATCACTTGGCAGCTTCAAAAATTACACATTTTAGTCATAAAGGAAAGCTGTTTCCAGTCGGTCAGCCTTGTCCCTCCTTGGTTCCATCAACACGGCACCTGTATCTGAGGACATGGAGGGCCTGGAGTCTGGCTTGCTGCCTGGAGAGTATGTCTGCTCCTGCCAGGGCTAGGACTCCTCAGCCATCCCTGCCAGCATCCAGGAAGGGAACTATGCAGAGCAGGGCAAAGGATGTAGGGCTCCAATCCAGGATCTGGTTGCTGGGAGCACGGTGTGGGAAGGCATGTCCTGTCAGCAGTAACCTGAACCATGGTGTGTACTGGGTGTTCCTCTCAGACGACACTGGCATCCTATCTGAGCTCATCCCTCCACAGCCTGCAGAAATCTTCAGCTTGGCAGGCAGGACTGGGTTAAACTAGGCTAGGTTCCCTGTGAAAGGCTCAGGGCTACTGAGTGGTGCAGGGAGAACTTGCAAGGTAGAGTAGCTTTCAAGGCGAAGCTCTCTGAGTGAGCGCCATTGGAGATAATTCCCGCGAGTATTATTCAAGTCAGCTTTCTGATACTGTTCCAAACATTTGAGAAAAAAAGAAAAGAAGTTTTCTCCTAGCTCACAGCTTTGGATGTTCTGGTCCAAAGCCAGGTGTCCCCACTGCTTTTGGGGCTGTGGTTGCATGGTACCTCATAGCCAGGAGCATATGGGATAGGAAACTGCTCACCCCATGGTGGCCCGAAAGAAGCGAGAGACAGGTGGTGGCAAGTTCCCACAATCTCCTTCAAGGGAACATCTTGAACCTAACTTCCTTCGGTCAGACCCCGCATCCTGAGGGTTGTACCACCTCCTCATAGCCCAAGAGACTGGGTGCTCAGCCTTCGGCACACGGGTGCTTGGGAAACTCTAACTGCAGAGAGCATTCACTTTCACCTTCCTGACATCCTCTGCTCCACCAGCCTGGAGGGCTTTCAGGTCTAGAAAGAGCCCTGGCTGGGCACAGACAGGTCCTGGAAATCTAGCCTCGTGTGTGCACACCTTACACTCTTCTTTCCATACCTAGTGAGAGGAAGTCCTCTCCCCTGGACTGTCCTGGCAAAGGCAGAACACAACTTGACCTGCTTCCCCACGCCCAGAGCTCCCTAACCTCTCCCGGATCTGAGAGACCCGATCGTGGTGTAGGAGGAGCGGGCGGGCTGCATCCCGCCACCCAACTGGCTTACACCCCGGCTGGCGGGCTGCTTGTCGTCCAGGCCAGCTGGCTAGTTTATGCCCAAAATAATCACATGGAGATCTGTATTAATTAAATTACTGCCTGCCCATTATTTCTAACCTCTTATTGGCTAACTCTCACATCTTGATTAACCCATTTCTAATAATCTGTATGTCACCACAGTTGTGGCTTACCAGGAGAGATTCAGCGCGTCTGACCTGGCAGCTGGCTTCATGGCTGCTCTCTCGGCCTGCCTTCTTTCTCCCAGAATTCTGTTCTGTCTACTCCACCCACCTAAGGGCTGCTCTATCAAAAGGCCAAGGCAGCTTCTTTATTCGACCAACAAAATAAACACAAATGCAGAAGGACCTCCTACACACCATGACGGCACCATGTAATGGCAGCCTGGGCCTCGGAGAAGCACAACAGAGAAGCTCGCCTGGTGCATGGAACCTGCCCGGTGTGCCCTGGACCTTCTCAGCAACCGCTAAGAGCAAGCCAGCTAAGCACCTATGAAGTACCTTCCGTCACAGGAAGTCCTTTCTCTTCCCCGCTGCCTCTTCAACCCTGCTAGTTAGGCCAGCGACGATTCTCATCTCTCACCTCATGTTTGTAGCCATTTCTCTCTGCCCATCCCCCACCCCCACTCCAGGAGGAAGTAAACCAGACTTACACAGCTCATGGAGGAGGGTTGCTCTCCACGGTTATGGAAGCGCTAAGGAGTTACTCGGCAGAGAAGACTGGCGCTCGGGCAGGCTGCAGCTTATGCAGTGAGCACAGCTCGTGAGGAACATAGCTTCAGTGACTTGGCGCTGGAGAGGCTTTGAACTGCGGGCATCCACTAAGTCCCAGGCTTCTCCAAATAATACAGTAAAGTTACTGGTACACTAAGCTGGATTTGGACAGAATGGTTTCTTTGCTATCTTATCTGGGTTGAATAGACAATTGTAACACTTAGATCAGAGGAGAAAAGACCTGAGGGCAGGAAAAGGCAAGAGAGTGTTCCGAGAACTTACAACATCTGGGGTTTCTGGAAGCCATAGGGAAAGCAGGGCCCCGTTCCTAATGCACACCTTTTAGTATGGTCTGACCCTCCGGCAGACACATGGTATTACTAACTAGTTTAGAACATAGATTTCCTGCTGGACCTAAATCTCTAAGGTAAAGGTGGCTCTAACCTTACATGCAGGCACCATGGTAACCCCCTTTCGGAATGGGAGTGGCTCCCACCATCAGGGAACAGACTCAGCAGAGTAAGGAGCAGGGTGTTATAGAAGCAACCTCTGACCTCTGACCTCTGAGTGGAGGAGAGCATGGCCCCAGGGCTCTCTCCTTGCTCTTCCATCTTCAACTGTCTCTGCCACCAGTGCCTTGAGGCCCCCTCTGCTGGCCCCCTCTTTCTCCTCCAACCCCCCAGCCTACCTTCAAATGCCACCTCCAAGCTCACTTCATGAGGAAACAGCAAGTGTTCAAAGACAGTTTTCTGGAGCCGACCCCTGCCCACATGTGAAGGTTCACAGAGGGGGCAAAGGTTGGCAGGGGAATGACCCCGAGGAGGGGGAGGACCATGAACAGGCTGTGGTCCTGGGCACTTAAAGCAGCCTTGACCTTTCAGCAGGCTTCAGTGCTCCCGGAAAGGGGCACACCCAGCTGGCCCAGACCCAGCAAACACACACAGCAGAGAGTCATCCATGCCAACAAGGAAGCAGTGCTGTGTGCCAGGCTTTTCCTTTCTAACCTGGAACTCAGAGGAACCATCAGGGGTTTTGTCTTGACATTGCTATAGCCTGCTTTGGAGGTCAAGCCAGGAGTAGCATCCCAGCCACACCCAGCCACCTGGCACGGAGCAGATGCTCAGGACGGGAAATGAATGGCTGGCTTTTGGCCTGCGTGGTAGCGCACGATTCTGAGGCCTGCTCAGATCTCTTCGCCTGACCTGGCTTCCATCTGCTGCTGTAAGCAGAGGAGCACGGTGATCCCCCCACCCCGCCCAGGGCTGTCTCCAGGAGGAAATGGGGCCAAGTAGGATGACTAAGACTGTGCATCAGACATGCTTCAGAAATAGATGTTAGTGGCTGAAGAGCAGTGTCTGCCATTCAGCTCATTGGTGAAGAAACTCGGTAAGAATAATCTTGTCTTCCATCCTATTTAGCCATGGAGTTCAATGGAGATGTTCTCTTTCAGGTTGGAAATAGACAGACAGACAGACAGACAGACTAAGTGTGTGTGTTCCCCGAAATTATACAGTGCAGGGTTATGGTTTTGGTCCCTGGTCCCTTTAAGAAACAAGCCACGCCCACTCCCTCCCCCATCCGCTGAGGCAGGCTGATCTTCAGCTTCCGGCCTGAGTTCACTCTCTTTTCCATCTTCCTCTCGGAGAGGCAGCTTTGCTTCTTCCTCTCTCCCCACTTCTCTGCTTCCCCCATCTCTCTCTCCTCTCCTCTTTCCCTCTCTGTCTCTCTTCCCTCCTCCCTTCCCCCTTCATAACCCCCTGAATAAATATTCAACCACACTCTGCATGTCGTGTCTATCCATGTCTCTGTCTCCTGCCCGTCCGCCATGTGTCTCCCTGCCTGGGACCAGCCACCACTCTGGGACCGGCAGCCATCTCTGTCTGGGACTGGCTGCTCCCAGGGCCCCACTGTCTGCCGCCACATGGCCCGCTACTACCATTTGGGACCTACAGCATTTCTGCTGCCTACAGCTGCCGCCTGGGACCCATTTTTTAAAAGAACAACAGTAGGTGCTTCCCACAAACACCCACATGAAATGTACACAGGATCCTTCCAGACTCAGACTCGGTGTGCCTTATTTTTACACACGGAGTGGAATATCCAAGGCCGCCTGCCTGGGACCTCTATTTTTGGTTGTTTGGACTCTGGCTTGCCCGCTGATCCTTCCTGGTTCTTTTCTAAGGATTCCCGGCCACTACTTTCTTGAAGCCAAGTCTCAGTGGAGGCTGAACCCAAACTAGAGGGCGTGCCACATCAGGGCTTCACAGCTCGGCTGGGGTGAGATGGTGTGGGAGGAGGGTTCTGCTTCTCCTGCTGCTCTCCAGGTGCAGGCGCAGGCGCAGGCGGTGACAGCATTTTCTTGGCCTCTCTGTCTAGTCGTGTTCATGGGAGAATGACAACAGCGCCTGCCCTGGAATGTTAAACGGGCCCTTTCCTTCCAAACAAAAAACAGCACGATTTCCTAGACAGAGCAATAAAATAGATTTATAAATATTTTCCAAGACTGCCCTCTAGTGGAAATCTACACGCAGTAACATATCTTAAAAAATGAGCGCGCAATCCAAACTTCTCGGTAAAAACAAGCATTGAAGGGAGATCTTCACACGTGCTCTGAAAGTTTATCACACTTTCTTTGTGCCCAGAAGGGTGTCGGGATTTCACTAAGCTGAGACTTGTTTCTGCCAACACACACACACACACACACACACACACACACACACACAAGACTGCCTTAAGTCTTTAAAAAGAAATCCTGCTTAAGCTGGGGTTATAAGGGTATTTTAAAACCGGAAGTGCAGGGACATGCCAGGATGGCCAATGGAAGACTGTGTCCCCAGGCTATGAGTGTTTGACTGGCCTGTGCTTTGATTTTGGCTAAGGAAGGAGCCAAGGCTGCTGGCGCTTCCAACAGGCCACACACACTGCTGGGATTTCACCTTGGAGGACTTGGGACAATGAGTCACTTGTGCCTCTTCCTGGCTGTTGCTGGCCAAGGTCAGCTTTCCCACTGGAACCCAGCAGCCTGGCCGGGTGCCCACGCTGTCTGGATCCTTTCAGTGGAACAGAGCCCAGGGAGAGGGCTGGGCTCCACAGCCCTCCCAGCCCCACTCTCCCGGCCCCCTCTGCCCCAGGGCCCCAGTTCAGGCTGTGAGGCAGCCTTGTCCACATGAGAAAACCTCATTCACTCTGCTCCATTTGGCAGGAAGGGCCTCCTCTCGGCGGCCTGAGGAAGTGGGGTTGTCCTGTAGAAAGGGTCCCAGCTGAATTCTATAGTGAGCTCTCTGAAGACAGAATTCTTGCCTGTTTGGGCTGGTTCTGATACCTTGTAAGCCACAGTCACACAGAACCGTAATAGCAAAGTGAGCGTTTCCTGGGTTTGTCCATTTGACAAACACAGCTTGAGCAGAGACTCTGTACCAGGCTCTGTCTAGACTCTGAGCAGCAAGAAGGCCGAGGGCCCTGGCCCGGGGAAATGACAGTCTCATGAGGCTAGACAACAGGTAAGTAAATATGTCACTTCAAGGGCTGTGAAGGGAACAGAATACCGAAGAGCCAAGCGACACTTACCGGATGCAGTCTTCAGACAAGCCTCCCCCTGAAGATCACGAGTAAGCACCTACTATGTGCCCAACCGTCGATTATTTGGTCAAAGAAATTACAGCCTGTGCTTTTTGAGGTTTTAGAAAGATGTGGTGCAGGGCTGATTTTGTATGATATTAAAGCTGAGCCCTAAGAGCCACTGGTTTTCACAGTAAATCTGCCAAGTAGATTATGGCATTTCTATTCTACAGACGTGAAAAATGGATTTACGGGATAGGAGAATGCTTGCCCAAACATGTTTATATCACCCACAGCACCATAAAGGTTTGGATTTAGTCATATCTTGCTCCCGTGTGTGTGTCTGTGTGTGTGTGTGTGTGTGTGTGTCTGTGTGTGTAGCTTGGCAGAAACAAGGTACAACTCAGTGAAGCTCCAGCCCCCTCTAGACACAGAAGTTTTATGCCGTCCTGCACAGCCTCAAGCAGGCAACCCTGTTGCAGCTGTTTCTGACATCTGCATGAACCTCCTGCTGAGGATGGAACAGGTGGGGCTGCTGCATCGGCTCTGTGTCTTTGACTACTCTCGGAAGTGGCGCCCGCCTCTAGCCGTTGATTGCAGCTTATGTCCTGACGACATGGCCCGTCTCCTCCATCGAGCTAACTCAGATCTAAGTCTACACCAGGGTCCCTCTTTAGTTTTCTTTCAAGTGAACTGATCTCTTGATTGTGGGAAAAAGACACTTTCTACTTATAAAAAACTCACCACTGACCTGAGCCTGAGCAGGAACAAGGAGGGAGGAAAAGCCCCCAGATATGGCCACCAGCAGGCTGTATGCAGGGGCTTCTCCTCCTCCGCAGGCAGCATCATCAGCCCACCTGGCCCAGGTGTCTCTCCATCAGCTCCTTGAGTGACAGGTTGTGGACTTGGTGCTAACTGAAAACCTGAGAGCTGTCTTCAGAGAACAGGGTGTTCAGAGCGCAGCATTTAACTGGGAGTCTCAGGCTCCTGGACTTCAAGGGGGACACACTCTGGGGGAAAGGCGGTGAGGAACAAAGGCCAGACCAGGGCAGGCGAGCAGCTGCCATTGAGGAAGGATTTACTTGGATCTGCCTTCCATGCTGGGCTTCCATCGTGAGCTGGTCCCTTCTGAGGAACCTCTTTGTCACCAGCCCACTCCTTAAGGGAGGATCTGGGTTTTATTTTCCTTAACCTCAGTATGAATCATGTCACACTATAGGTGTGCACTCTTTACCTACATGGCCCAAAGGTCCTGAAGAAACAGGACAAATAGCTAAGGGAGATGTCTATTAATATATCAGAGAGGACACTGTCACTGGGCTCTCTCTCTCTCTCTCTCTCTCTCTCTCTCTCTCTCTCTCTCTCTCTCTCTCTCTCTCCTCCCTCTCTCTCTCTCTCTCTCTCTCTCTCTCTCTGTCTCTCTCTCTGCATGTCATATCATACTCTCAGTACCTGTTACAGTCCCAGTACTTCCCACCTGCCCCCTCCCCTAAACCTCTCTGCACCCACCCCCAGCTTCCGATTCCTACATAACCTAGCCATGCGCTCTCTTGGTTCCTCTCTTGGTCCTCAGCTCTTCTCTTGTCTGCCTCCCCCCTTCCCTCTCCCCTCTCTCCCCTTCCATCGCCCTGCCCTCCTCCTCTCATAGCATGGTATATTCTGCTGCCCTGTTCAGTTTGGACCCTTCCCGACGCCTCTGCCTATGCTCTCCTCATATCTACAAGAAAACTGTCTCGTCCACCACCTAGGAGCAGCATGTCCCATTTTCAGTCACTGCACTGCCTGGGGCCTTTCAGCTGTGAGCACAATGGGCTTCTTCCACCCCCTTTTCACTTCTTTATTTCTTGATGTTCTGCCTCTCCATGATATTTCCAACAACTCAGAGAAGACTGGGCAAAAATTCTCCACCTTCAGGAAGTTCTCCCCATGGAAGAGCATCCTCTGTGGGTCCAATGTTTATTGATAACTGTTGTTTTCTCTCCTTTCAAAATGTTTACACTAATGTTGTGAGAATTCCATTCGTGAATATTTGTATTATGATCATACCCAACCGCCTCCTGTCTTCCTAGATACGCCCCCACTCACTCTCTCTACTTTATGCTCCCCTGTTGTGGACTATTATTTTAACTGGGCAAGGATGTATTACATTTGTTTATGCTCTAGAATATGACTGTAGCTGTGTAAAGGTGTGTTACAATTTGTTTATGCTCTAGAATATTACTGTAGCTGTGTAGAGATCGGTTACATTTGTTTCTGCTACATCTGTTTAATTATGTAAAGATGGGCGGCATCTGTTTCACCTTACCTGCCTACGGCACCTGATTGGTCTAATAAAGGACTGAATGGCCAATAACTAGGTAGGAGAGGAAGGGATAGGCGGGACTGGCAGGCAGAGAGACTATATAGGAGGAGAAATCTAGGCTCAAAGGAAAAATAACAAGAGAAGGAGGAGAGAATGAGGAACACACCAAAGGTAAGAAGGCAGGCACCAGCCAGCAGACGTGAAAGTAAGATATATAGAAGTAAGAAAGGTAAAAAGCCCCAAGGCAAAAGGTAGAGGAACTGATAAATTTAAGTTAAGAGCTAGCCAGAAATGTGCCTAATCTAGCAAAGTGTTCAGAACGAATAAGAAGTCTCCATGTCATGATTGGGGAGCTGGTTGGTGGCTGAAAGAAAAGGCCTGGTGCACTCCTCACTTAGTCCAGTTTGCGCTGTCCATAGTCTCGGGGGCTGTTCACTGTGTCGTGGCTCACCTACCAGGGACCACACCCGTAAAGCCAACAGACCCCACCCCCCAGAAGCCACCAGCTGTCAATAAGTCTTAACCTCAGAGGTTCACGAGCCCCCACATGCTGTGATAATTGGGTCACTCGTGTGCAGGCAGCCACAGCTGAAGTGAGGTCATGAACTCCCGCTCTGACAACCCTTCCACACTCCCAACTTCTGTCATGGTCCCTGAGCTTCGTGGGGAGAGGGTGTTGGGGCTGAGCACTCACGCTCTACGTGCCCCTTGACCCGTTTGGTCTCTCTGGGAACCACCCCCACTGCACAGAGAAACTTCTCTCCTAAGGTCTGAGAGCTGCACTAGTCTAGCGCACAGAGACGCCAATGTAGAGGGCACTTTTCACAGAAGCGACTTCTACACTCAGGAAGGGCTGGAAGAGTGTGTGTGTCCTCTTGTTGGGACGGTGAGGAAGGAACTTGTGCCCTAGAGGGCAGCTCTCCACAGAGGTCTCCACAGTCTAATTGTATGACTTGTTTCTGTGTGGTCTTAGCCCAAAGGCAGGGAAGCGATTGCCTTGTTTCCATTGCAGAGCTCGCTCCCCACTGTCCTTCCCCAGCCGAAGCTGAATCTGTTCAGTTCCTGGCTGGGCCAATGGCTGCTACACAGCAGAAGTTAATTCAGCTTCCTGTGTGTGACATATACTGTCCTGGATTCTGGGAGAGGGTAAACACACCCAAAATCGTGTTCTTGTGATGGCTGTGTTCTCTGTAAGCTGAGGCAGCGGTGCCCAGGGCTGGCTGCACAGTAGAGTCTCTCGATGGCCATTTCTCAAAATACGCGTATGGATGCCGTTCCCCGAAGAGCACAGTAGTTGTGCTGAGACCCTGAGAGCAATGGAATACTGGTGATTCAAAGTGCAGCGAGAGAAGCCCCAAGGCTCTGCAGATGCTCCTGCTCTGTCCCTTTTAATACCGGGCCCATCTCCTCTGTTTTGGCCAGCTTTCTGCCTCTACCAGATACCACCTAGGATAGGGGGGTTCATGGTCTATGTTGGCGGGGGAGCTGTAGCTCTATTGCATAGTGGTTGCCTGTGGTCGAGCAAGCTGCCTACCTCAGGCAGCTCAGAAGCAAAGAAGAAGTAGAAGGGAAGGGGTTCCACCATCCCCTCCAAGGGTACACCCCATAATCTGAGACCTCCCACTAGGCCCCACCTCTTAAAGTTTCTGTTTCTAAAAAAGCCATGGTGAGCACCAAACTGTTAACCCACAGGCCTTTGGGGGGAGGTGTGTTCACAATCTAAACTAGAGGTCCCTGTAACAGGCTGAGGGAAAGTTTACTCCCAGCTGTTTGTTGCTTCTAGAATTCCACTGCAGTGTAATGTTATACTTTTCTCTACTCCATCTCCCACACAAGGCGCTCTCTTCTGAAGGACAGACCCTGCCGATTGAGGTCGAGCAATCTGGGTTTCAAAGATGCTCAATCCTCGCCCCCAGTCTCCCTGGGCTGCTAACCGACTGCCTGGCTTCTCCCCTTCTCCCAACAGCAGTCTCTTTGCTGCCTAACTTTTCTCCATGGTTCTGGTAGATAGCAATGAGCCGTGAGTGAGTGGAACAGAAGCTATTTCCCCCCCCTGAAACCCCACTTCCTTTCTGCTCCCCTCCTCACCATCCTTCTGCCACAGGAGAGGGGCCAGGCTGCCATCGAGCTTCTGGAGATGGAAATTCGACTCCACAAAACTCCTGCTGTCTTTACCCAGGTGTGGTGGGCAGTGAGCTCTGAACCATGTCCCCAGCAGGAAGCATTAAGGAGAGGAATGGGTGTTGGTTTCTTTGTTCGCCTGTTTGACTTAACAGGAAGAGTTGCGCTCAGCCCATCAGGCTGGGTGAGTAGAGACTCGGCTAACCAGAGGGCTGTGCTTACCCTGCCCTACAAATGCTAACAATAACACAATAGTGCTAGTGTTTATGCTACACTTGGAACTGAAATGGCCGGTGACATTTCCCCTGATGAGGTTAAACAGCCCTGCTCAGGAGGCCACACATTTGCATAATGAAGATCAGAAGTCACTGCCTTCTAGGTCCCTCAGTACCAGTAGCCAGGTGTCCTTGATTTGGGGACGCCGCTACCTACTGTACCCCCATATACAGCCCTGGGCAGTGATTCTAATCTTTGCCTTGCACGTGAAATGTCATTATTTTTTTTTTCTTTTGGTCTGGGAGAACAACAAATTACGTTTCTAAATGAGAAGGTGCTGTCTGGAAGGGAGAGTGCGATCTGAGGCTGCTGAGGCGGCATCCGTGGCTGTGGTGCTGACCTAGCTGCTTCAGTCTGTTTCTCCAGTCTAGCGGTTGACGGGAAAACATCACGCGAGATGTGATAATTAATCATTACTCAACATAGATATCCCCATTGGTTCCCTGCCTCTGAAGCAACATTGCTTTGTCTGTCTATAAATCAAAGAAATGCATTCCTTAATATCCCATAGAATATATTTCCAGGCAGCCCCTTTCCTCTATAAAGTAACAAAACACTTTGCAAAAAAGAAAAAAAAAATCTGTTATCAGCCACGAAAAGAAGATGCTCCGAGGGTTCTATTTGAAGGAAGGAAGACGTGGAGACGTGGAGACGTGGAGCCCAGAGAGAGGAAGGTAGTGGGGCTGGCAGAGTAAGCCGCTGAAGGATGCCGCGGAGCAGTGTCCCCCAGCTGGGTTAGTGGGTGACAGTGGTCATCACAGGCCATGTGGGCACATGACCCATCTCCCTTGTCCTCTCAGTTCTCTTCAGCTCATGGCCTGGCCTGCTGGTGTCTGCCCCCCAAGTGCCAACAGCTGCAGTTGTAGGTGAATCACACCAGCATAGATTTCTACTCCATCCCCCACTCTCCAGAGCCACAGAAATCTCTGCAGCATCCAGCAGACTCACCAAAACAAATGAGCCACAAGGTGCTGTGGAAGGACGCATGGGCTTGGAATCAGGGTCAATGGAAGAAATCAGAAGACTATCCCGGACCTTGTTCACCCATAAAGATGTGTTGCTGCTCTGCCTGTGCTTCCTGGGGCCCTAAATTTCAGGGCCTCCAGGGGAAGAGAAGGAAAGGTCAGGGAAGGAAGGAAAGGTAGAAGACAGCAGCTTAAAGCACCAGGGACTGGGGATGTAACACAGAGCCCTGGATTTGATCCCTAGCACAGCGTAAACCAGGCACAGCTGCACATGCCTGTCATCCCAGGACTCTGCAAGGCGAGGCAGGATGCTCAGGACTGGGTTCAAGGCCATCCTCAACTATGAACAAGTTTGAGTCTAGGGGTTGGGAAGAAGATTTTTGAGAAATATAACAAGCCAAATAACCTTAATATTTTTTTTTCTGACTGGCCTGTAGCCCAGATTGTCCTCCAACTCAAAAGAGATTTACCTACCTCTGACTCCCAAATGCTGGGATTAAAGACACACCACCGTGCCCAGCTTGACTTTAAAGTTTTGAACCAGGAGGCTGGAGAGATAGTTCAGAGGTTAAGAGCACTGACTACTCTTCCAGAGACCCAGAGGTCAATTCTCAGCACTCACATGGCTCATAACCATCCATAATGAGATCTGGTGCCCTCTTCTGGAGTGCAGACACACATGCAGACAGAACGCTGTATGCATAATAAAAATAAATAAATAAACCTTAAAGTTTTGAATCTTACAATTCTCCATTTATGCTTTCCATGAGGGTGGAGCTAATTAGGAAATGCAGATTCATTCCAGAGCTTATCGTTGCAGCATCTCTCTCTCTCTCTCTCTCTCTCTCACACACACACACACACACACAGAGCAACAGAAAAGTCCATTTTTCTGTCCAGTGGATACCTGACAAAACATGGCACATTTCTGGTTGTTCAGAATGGTGAAGAAAGTGCTCCTGGCAACTGTGGGGCTGAGACCAGGTGCCTCCACCAGGCACATTGTTGACCATGTTGCACCAGAACATCCCATGCCCATTCCAACAACCTTCCAGCCCCAACTGTTAGTAGCTTAGTAGCATAAAGGTTGAAAACCCTGTGGCAGACTATAAACCAAAAAGAAAGAAAGAAAGAAAGAAAGAAAGAAAGAAAGAAAGAAAGAAAGGAAGGAAGGAAGGAAGGAAGGAAGGAAGGAAGGAAGAAAGAAAGAAAGAGAAAGAAAGAAAGCACATCTTCCAGATAAGTATGTGTTCTAGGAGAATACCCTTCTGCTTTCTTCTTGCCCCAGCTCAGATTGGAGGTGAGATCTAAGTTCAAGAACCTACGAAGGACTCCCCGGAGCCTTGCTCTGAGACACAGCTCACTTCCTTGCCCACAGATCTTTAGCTCGATTGTGTGGGGGAAAGCTTCCTAGGCCTGTTTCCAAGCATCCCAGACTTGCACAATGTTCAAAGTCAGTCTATACCAAGAGTTGATTCCAACAGTACAGTGAGCACAGCCACACATCAAACACATAGTTGTGGATGGCTTGCTGCATGTTAGGGGAAGGCAGAAGGGACTACACACTGGGGTGCAGCAATGACCAAAACAAATCTTCATCTCCGTGAAGCACGCTAGCCGGTGGGGTGGTAAGAAGCTACTCAGGTGGTAGTCAGGGGTGGGACTGTCCTAAAAGGGGACAGACACAGAGTGATTGGGAAGTGGCTATAGACAAAAGGATCCTCAATGAGGCAACGTAACAGGATTCTGGAGGTTTGGGGCAAGGATTCAAGAGCAAGAGAGAGGAATGGAGCTGTGTGGTCCATGGGTACCATGGCCACTCTGGGACTGTGTGGAAATCAGCAACGGGTATGGTTGGTGGTCAGGTGTCCAAGAACCTGGTCAACCCTACCAGATGTTCACATATTATTCTGAGAGAGATGGAAATCCATTAGAGATGTGCGTGACATTTGTGACATTTGAAAGTGAATTTTCCTGGCACTTCCAACTGTCATTGTCAATTGAAGAGGCTTTTTAAAAAAAAAAAAAAAAAAATTTAACATTTTCTTTTTGCATTTAGAAAACCAAATAACCAGAATCTGGGGAGACGGAAGCATAAAAACCAGAGCTCAGTCCTCAGCACCTATGCAAAAAGCTAGGTGTAGTGGCACAAACTTTTAATCCTAAAGCTGGAGGGGCCCAGGAGCTTTCCTGGGGTTCACTGGCCACCCTAGCTTAATCAGCAAGGGCCAGCCCAACGAGACCTTCTCAAAATAAGTAACAACACTGGAGGTTGTTCTCTGGCCTGCACATACAGGCACACACACCATATCCACACATGCACATACGTGCACACAAATTCACACACATGCAAATTCACACATATACACACCACATACACATATACACCACACAGACACGTGTGCACACATATGCCCATGCACACATACATGCATGCACATACACCAACCATATCCACACATGCACATGCGCACACACAAATTCACACGCATGCAAATTCACACATATACACACCACATACACATATACACCACACAAACACGTGTGCACACATATGCCCATGCACACATACATGCATGCACATACACCAACCATATCCACACATGCACATGCGCACACACAAATTCACACGCATGCAAATTCACACATATACACACCACATACACACAGGCATAATGCACATACACCAACCATATTCACACATGCACATGCGTGCACACAAATTCACACACATGCATATACACACCACCTGCACACAGGCACACACGCACATACACATGCTCGAATACACAGAGTAACCAAAGCAATCACACGCTCTGTTTCATGAAGAGCCTCCTGATACAAGGAGAGCTGCCTACCAGGTCCCTTGCAGCCCTGCAACCAGGCAAAGCAGAGTTCGTCTTAGGAAGAGTAAAGTGCTCAGGTTTCATGCTCTCCACTTGAATTAAAGACTATCCCGGCATGTACTACTTGCAGGACAGGGACAAGCTGGACAAGTCACACCAAATCATCTACATTCCAGAACGTCCTGTTAGTACTGAGCAGTCCAAGCCAGAAAGAGGGACTAGCCATCATCTATAATTCATTCATAAATCGCTGGTACTCCCCAGAGAACGTCCAAACAAACCAAGGCACTAGTTTAAATAGTTATGGGCTTGGTGACCTGTTTGGTTAATTTTTTTTTAAGAAAACAAACATTAAAACAACAAATCAATGCAGACTGCCTCAGCACATCCCCAGCTCAGCAAGGTTTTATAGTACACGGCTGATTCACCAAAACTGTATCCACAAAAGCACACTTAAGTAGAAATGTCAGACACAGCTTCTAATTGAAAAACAAATTTCAGGTCCACCCTGACCCCTGAGCTGTGGTCATTAAATCAGCACAATAAATATAAAAGCATTTGCTTAAAATCGAGTTTTCAGCAATTGATGTTCTAATATTCTTCCTTAAATGTGTGTTTAGCCCCAAACCTCCTTTCTTCCAAGAAAATGTTGGCTGAACAATTCTGTAGCTGTTCTTACAAGAAAAAAAAAAAAAATCTATTTTAAGATGTTGCATTTTGAGTCCTTTGACTTTTTTTTTTTTTAACTTTTAGTGGCCTTGTGCTTTAGTGATAGCCTTCAGATTAGGTTAGCATTTCCTATCCCCTCCCTTCAAGGGTTTCTCTCTCAAGTTTAGAGGACCTTCAAAATCACAGTAAACCAAAGGGTTCCCCTGATGTTCTGCAGGCTTAGTGGACTCCAGATGCCCTTCTCAAGAGAGTTTCATTAAAATGCATCAGCAAAAATACCTGCTCCATGACATGAATGACAGCCACGGGTTACCATGATGGCCTCGAGCCCCAAGGAAGAGGGGCTGAGTGCGGGGCTGTCGGAAAGCATCGCTTTACATGGGGGTAATCTTTTAATGTGCACACTCCTCTGTGTGTGAGCTCACGTATGGGGGGGTGTGCATGTGCAGATAGGTATGCATGGATATGCATGGACCAGAGGAAGCCATGGATTCAAGCTCAGGAATGCCATCTGCCTCCTATGAGACAAGGCTTCTCATTGGCCTGGAGCATACCCATTTGGGGCTAACTTAGCTCCAGAAAAATCCCGGGGATCCATGGGTCTCCTCCTCCCTGGTACTGAGATGACAAGCATATACTACCACATCTGGTGTTTCTTCATGGGTTCTGGGGATCACACTCAGGTACCCACTTACAGAGACAAGTAAATAATAATAATAATAATTAATTAATAATAATGGAGTAGTCACAGAGAGGAAATGATATTTTGTGTGTGTGTGTGTGTGTGTGTGTGTGACCCAAGAAAGGAGTAGATTTAAAGACAGCGGCAGCTGCAGGATATCAATAAGAACAGATAGACAGGTTATAACACTAATGTCAGGTGAGTGAGCTGTAAATAGGCAGGCAGTTAAGAACTGCACACATTAATTTTGCTAATACTGAAAGGATGCTCTGGTTACCCACTGTTCTGGGGTGATGGTGAGCCTCAGAGATCTACCGTAACTGTTCTACATCAAACCTAAAGTACATGGAGAGGAGACTGCCTAAGCTTATGTGTTAATTACTCTTCCCGTTGCTGGGACTTGAACACCTGGCAATTAAAACCTATGGGAAGGGAGATTTATTTCAGTTCACAGTTGTGGAGGAATTTCAGGCCATCCTGGCAGGGAGGAGGCAGAGACCATGGCAGGGGAAGTGTGTGGCAGAGGCTCCCCATGGTCGAATCATGGTCAGCTGTAACTTGGATGGCTCTCCTCTAGAGTTCTATTTGCGCCTCCCAGGCCCCACTTTTTTAAAGACTCCAAAATAGCGTCGCAAGCTGGGGACCAAGATTTACAAACAGGAGGCCCTGAGGGACATCTGAGATCCTAAATTTTAGCACCCTGAAATCCAGGGATTTCTCTTGCCTCTTGGCTGCTCTGCAGGGCAGTTGACCCCAGGCATTCCCCAGGGAAAATGACACTTGCTTGTACTGTCACATGGGTCCTCACAGCAGAGGGGCAGTCTAGTCAGAAGGCACAGTGAATTAAAGACAGCTGTAAAATCGCTGCTTCGTGTCCCATCAAAAGTGAGGTCTGTTGTCCACTACTCTCAATGAGGGCTGGTTCTGTGGCTTCCTGTCATCAACGGAAGTAGTAGTGGTGTAAGGAAAATTATGTAACACCCAAGGCCATGCATTAGGAGAGCTGGGGCTTCTGGTTATGTGGACTGGAGCCCTTCTTCTGAGAATAACACTGTGCAAGAAGCCACAGGAAGGAACCAGCTGCTCTACCTTCAGCAGCAGCCCCAGGTCAGCAGCCAACAGGCACTCCTCTCGGAGTACTGGTAGGTGGTGCAGCCCGTTCACAAGAAAAGAGGAATTTCCCAGCTCCACCCAGGCGGCCCCAGAATCATGAAAGATATCAGTGGTGTGGCCAGACATAATGGCACACAGTATTAATCCCAGAACTCGGGAAGTGAGGCAGGAGGATTGGTACAAGTTTGAGATGAGCCTAGACTACCTAGTTAGTTCCAAGTTAGCCGAGTGAGACTTTCTTAAAAAGTAAATAAAGGAAATTAATGGTTCCGCTGGTTGTCTTAATCTACCACATTTGGGGATATTTTGCTTTATATCAATAGATATAGCATTTTATTTTCAGCACAGACACACACTCACAGATACACACACACACACACACACACTCCCTCTGGCACAGGGAAATCTCAAAGGCTTTCATGCGTGGTGCGGCTGGTGTGATGTGGCCAGGTAAGGATGCACCACTAGTGGGGTCTTTAGCTTTGTTTTCAGGAAGAAAATATAAGAAGGATGTCTGTTTGTTGGATTATAGAGGGAATATTTGTGGCCCTCACTGGAATATAATGTTTCTTTCTTTCCACAGTGTCCTTGGAACACATTCGTTTGTGAGCATGCAATTTGCCTAGGTTTTCATGTACCTAAGCCTTGCTTCACCAGAGATGGGGCGGTGGCAGAGTCTCGCAATCAATATCCAGTGAGTTAAAATCGGCAGGAGAAAAGCAGGAGCAATACCGTTGTTTACACGGTGTCTTTGCAGGTGAACGGGTACAGTGTTTGCTCTTAGAACTGCTAACCCTTCCCCCTCCACGTTAGAGGCGTGCTAAGCGCAGCACCGCCCAGTTTCTGTCACCCTACTTGTAGGACTCAGGTAGAAGGCAAATATCCTGCCCGTTGGCGGGGTTTATGTCTCCACATTAATACAGATGGCCACTCTGCAATGGGTTTATCTCTGCAAGGGCGGTTAATCCCAATGTGTATCATGCACGGACACACCAGCACATGTGGTCTCAAAGCTGTTGTTTTGGGTACCAGGCTGTACCTGCATAGCCCTTGCTAAACCAAATGAGCAGCGTAAAGTTAGGAGAGCAAATCGTCTTCACCCATAACGCTTTCTTCCTGATGGCCTCTGATAAACCAGGTAACAGTTATCCTTCATGCTGGTCAGGTTGCCTTAGCCTCACCGTTGACAAAGGGCAGCAGGGCTTCAGCTGCTGGAGGATGCAAACCCTTCAACATGTATAGAGGCCGAGAAGCCCACATCTGTTGCACCTGGTGGAAAGGCTTGCTCCAGTCTGGGGCTCGTGGCCTTGCACTGCCTGGATGCAGTCCCCAAGTGTGTTCCATCCCACTCTCTAACACGGTACCCGCTCTAGGTGTGCTCCCACGGTCTCAGCATCCTGTGTTTCAGACAGGTAGATGCCCTCACCTACCCCCGTGCCACTGAATCAGGCCTCTGAATGGTTCTGGAACTCTGGGTTTGAAAAGAGCATTCCTTTTTGGGTGGTTCAAAGGGGCAGAGTGAGGGAAAGAGATCTTTCTTTCTTGCAAGAGCTAAACCCCAACACGACTCTTTCAAAGGTTTAGAGGAGATGAGTCTCAGACACCACAGAGGACAGAATGTCTATTTCTGCAGGTTCCTTAAGGCAACAGAGGAAGCTCCCTGGTCACAGGAGTCTAGTTAATGAGCAGGTTATACAATATTCATTGTGTTGAGTTTAACTCTTCAAACAGAACGTCTAATTGCAAGAAGGAAAAAAAGGAGCAAAGTCCCAGCCATTAAGACAACAAAGCTGAAGAGCCCCTCTGTTGATAATCTGCCCTTTTGCTGCTTCCTGCGCCGACTGCACAGTGACAGGAGGCGTGGTGCATCCCCGGCCTCATCAGGAATTCTTATTAGCTTGGTTGTGACGGAGGCACTCTGTGGAGCCACTGAGGGGTCCGGTCCAAGGGTCTCTTCAGAGGACGTTTTTTTTAGTCCCCTGCAGAAGAGAGATTCGGTTAGATTACACTTGAGCCACAATGTAGCTGTTCACCTATCTTCTTGACATGCAGCCTCGCCTTCGTCATTCCTGGTAACAGCACCTGTAGCGGGTTCACCAAAGGACCCTTCTGTCTGCTTGTGGCAATATTGGCAATACATAGTAAGGCCAGCAGCCAGGGCCACGCCTGGGGAGAGTCCTAGCTGAGGAGTCCCAGGCTGGGTCTCCAAGTGGGCACTGGCTCCCTCTAGCTTCACTCCAGGCCTTTGGTTGGTCTTGCTAAGGTATCCCATACCACCCTCTGCCCTTGCCTCCTCCACTCTGTATTCTCCTGCACTGACTCATGACAAGCTGGCAGGGCCTCTGTGCCTCTGATGGGTCCTGGATGTGTTGGGACAGAAGTCAGGGGTTGGATTGGCTGCCTCAGCTTCATTCCCAATGAAGGTTTCTGGAGACCGGAAGTGCTGAGGCTTGGAAATACGAGCAGTGTACAGAGCATGGACCTAGTAGAGACTGTCATCTTGGTCTACTAAAGAAAAATGAAGTAAAAGGAGCCCATCTTCACCTGATTTGCAACTAGACTTGCAACTCAACATGTGTTCCATAAAGACTCCTGTCCAGCAGCTGAAAAGCTGGCCTCTGGCTCGCTCTAGAAAACCAGAGTGAAGGACTAAGTAGTTAAGTGTGTGTCTGTTATTGATAGGGACGGGCTAGCTAATGGAAAGCCCACGAGAGCATAGTGGCTACTTGCAAGGACAGTTTTGGGGTCTTTTAAGAGGCTTCCAAAGCCAAACAGTGTTATATCATTTCTGGTGACTTAAGAACACTGAAGATACCTGTTTATGGTAGGCCACAGCAAGCGGACCACTTATTCTTACCATGGGTCCCAATAACTCTAAGTGAGACTATTATACCACGTTTTAACTTGAGACGTTTGCCTTCTGAGATGTCAAGGGAAAGCAAATCATCGGGGCTTATGCTTTATAGTGCCATGGCTCTGACCACCGGTACCACGCATAGTGTTTGAGGCCAGGGCTATAAAGAAATGGAAGGGCAGAGAGGGGGGAAGAGAAATGAATAAGCAAAGCTAAGTGGGAAAACAAATCCTGAAACCGTCGACGTTCTACATTGCCAATAACATCAGAGACACTGCAGACGCTGGAAGGGCAAGGACACTCTGCACCATGCACTTGCTTTCGCTCCGGTTTCAGCTGCTCATTCTTTAGTTCTTTCCCAGCTGGACACTTCCCACTCTGGGGCTAAATTACCAAGCCTTGCCCCCGAGCCCCACTCCTCAAGCTCATCCTTACCCAAGGGCAGGTAGGAGCCAAAGGATCGCAGCTTAGATCACCCTGAGTCCTGAAGGGGGACTGGAGAGACGAAAGAGGTCATCACATACCTGGAGAGGAAACCTGTGTTCTGTTGCTGCTCTGTGTTTTAATGAAAGCAGATCTCCCTGGAAGAGATCCTGAGTTTGGAGACAGAAACCAGAAAGGAGAGTTGGGGGGGGGGCAGGTATGAGAAGAGTAGCAAAAAACTCATGAATACTGCCCTTAGTTTAGCACTTAATACAAAAGTAATTCTACACTTGATATTAAAAGTATATTTCAGATATCAAGTGTATTTTATGTATCGCACACATCCCAGGACTCAGTTTCCCTGAGTCAGTATCATATCCAGCTCTTCTGACCATCTTCATGAAGATGCATGATACAGCTAAGGACAGATTTGGCCACCACCTTTTTTTTTTTTTGGTCAGATTCCTAAACACCCAAGTGGTCAGTCCTGTTCAGCGCAGAGGCCTACCCCATCCGCTTTTACCTACAGTGGGTGCTTGGGGCGGGAACGAAGCCATACAGGGGCCTTCTCTGAGAGTCGCAAACCTCTCCAACCTGTGCACATCTAAGGATGATGGTCAGCCTGGGTTGCTCTGTCCACTGGCTGCTGGCCACTGCTGCTTACAGTAGACTAAAGGTGTAGGTCACAAAACAATCCCACACCAGTTTGGAATTATGATTAATAAAAGGGTTATTTATTTAGGGGGAAAACTTATAGATCACTGTCCTAGACAACAACCCCTGAGCGTACAGGAACAGAGTTTAGCAGCCGGAAGCAGGAGCCTGAAGCAAGAGAGGGAGCGCATGGCTATGGCTGCTTTTTAAAGCAAAGGAGACCATGCCCAAGTGGGCTGGTATCTTAAAGGCTATTGGCTGAAGGAGCCGAAGGAGCTCCCACAGCAGTAGACATGTGTGAAGGTGTCTGAGACAGGCTCTCTGTATGCCTGGGGAACGTTGTCACCCTAATGCTGCCAGAAGCAATGTCGAAGGATGCTCTCATCTTCAGCTCCTGCAAGACTCCTGAAAACATCTGGATTAGAGATAAAGAGGTGCTGGGGGTCAACAGAGAATTGAAGACACCCCAGAGGGACAGATGGCATTTTGTCTGGTACCGGAAGTACAAATAACTATGGTAAAAGGGTAAATAGTGGAGACTCTAGTGTGCTTTCAGGATGGTCATGAAGGAGAGTCACAAGGGAATACAGGGACCAATGGACCATTCCCTACTATGGCCCTTACAGTACGGTGCTGCAAATGTGACTGGGGCAGTAAGGGACAAAGAACTGAAGAGCTGAGGTCAGGTGGGCTGTGTTCCTCTGAAGGAGGGCACCAACCTCAGAACGAGTGTTAGGTGCAGCTCAGGGTGAGAACTTTGCTGGTCTCTGTAAACAGCACGGGGGAGGAGGAAGTGTATTGCACATTCCAGCCATGTCTAACAATACACGTTTACTCGAGGCTTCATCGGCACTCCACAATTCCCTATAATTCTTCTCATCTCTGCCAAAAGCTGCTGCTAATTAGAAGAAAGAAGAACCCTGAAAATCAGACTTAAAAAACAAACTTAGAACTTTCTGCCATAATATTGACACTAAGTTTCCCTGGTGGCAATAATGACATCAGTATATCCCTGGAGTAGAGGCAAAATTGTTCCCTTCTGCTGTCTCTTTTCTCATTGGCATCTGGCTAATGCAGCTGGGCAAATGGAAAGTTACTGGGTACCCTTTCAAATGTGGGGGCCTGTAGCCTCAGAAACAGGGCAGTGAGCGGGCACACTGTAGAGAGAGTATTGCCTGGACTCAAGTTCCACTCAGCCATTCCCGACTCTGGACAAGTGTGCTAGACAATTAGTTTCTTTTCTTTGCTTTATTTAAAAAAGACTGATTTAAGTGTGTGTGCATGTGTAGGGGAATTATGTGCACATGAGTGCTGGTGCCTGCTGAGTCCAGAGGCAACGGATCCCCTGGGGCAGAGTTACAGGTTATAGTGGGGGCTAGGGACCGAACTCCAGTCTTCTACAAAAGCCATACACATTCTTAACTGCTGAGCCATCTCTGTAGCCCTGATAATTAGTTTCTTCATTTGCAAAATGGGGCCAGTATATGACTGTCATACACGAGGAGTGAAGTCAGATTGAGATGTTGAAGCCGGGAAAGGCACCGTTCTTGGCACAGGGGCAGCAGGCACCAAGGCAACTGCAGACAGACAGGGCTCACAGACAGTGTTAAATGACAGACAGGGCTCACAGACAGTGTTAAATGACAGACAGGGCTCACACACAGTGTTAAATGACAGACAGGGCTCACACACAGTGTTAAATGACAGACAGGGCTCACAGACAGTGTTAAATGACAGACAGGGCTCACACACAATGTTAAATGAGAGACAGGGCTCACAGTGTCGGGAGACATTTCCTGGGCCACTGCACAGTACTCTTTTGTTCAGTGTTTTCTTCTCTCAGTTGAGGAAAACAGCGTCCTAGCCCAGAAACACAGTAAATGGACAGTCTGGAATTCCTGCCTGACTCTGGTACACAGGACAGTCCCCACAGGCCTGCTGTGTGTTACAGTTGTTGTGGCGGCTAGAGATACAGAAATGAGAAGATCTGGAATTGTCTCTAAACCCACATTCTCGGAAGAGAAATCCTTGTATGTCCAACCTTAAAAATTCAATGAGAACTCACAGAGATCCACTTGCCTCTGCCTCTCAAGGCAGCCTGCTCTACAGAGTGAGTTCCAGGACAGCCAGGACTGTTTCACAGAGAAAACCCTGTCTCAAAAAACCATAAGAGAAAAAAAAATGATAGGAAGCCAGGCAGTGGTGGTACATGCCTTTAATCCCAGCATTCAGAAGGCAGAGACAGACAGATCTCCCATGAGTTTGAGGCCAGCCTGGTCTACAGAGTGAGTTCCAGGACAGGCTCCAAAGTTACAGAGAAACCCTATCTTGAAAAACAAATAAAAAAAATTGAAAGGATGAACAGAGCTCAGGAACAATTACCCTTCCTGCTGGGCCAGTGTGAACGTGCCCCACCTCTCCAGTGCAGTAGCAGGAAGAGGTGAACCAATAGGTGCTTAGTGTGACCACAGGACCCACACCCTTATAAAAGGGGTCTGGGGAAGTGAGTCTATGCCTTCAGCCATGGGAGGATGTGCAGAAGACACCCTTACCAGACATGGAAGTGATGTTGGACCTCTCAGCCTTTAGAACTGTGAAGAATACGCCTCTTCTTCTTCTTCTTCTTCTTCTTCTTCTTCTTCTTCTTCTTCTTCTTCTTCTTCTCCTTCTCCTTCTCCTTCTCCTCCTCCTCTTCTTCCTCCTCCTCCTTCGTCGTTGTCTTCTTCCTCTTCTTCGTCATTGTTGTCTTCTTCTTGTTGTTATTATTATATTATATTTTAAACAATAAATTAAAGTTTTGTTTCAAAGAACTTGCAAATACATTTTAAAACAAAGCTGGTGTAATCGATATGGCATGGCTGTGACGGCTGTAATCAATACAGCATTGCAGTGACATATGAACAGATATACCATGTTACACCAGTGTGGTAATTTGAATGTAATTGGCCACCATTCATAAGGAGTGACACAATTGGGAGGTGTGGCCTTGTCGAAAGAAGTGTGTCACTGTGGGGGCAGGCTTTGGGGTCTCGTTTGCTCAAGCTTTGCTCAGTGTGACAGACCACTTCCTGTTGCCTTCTTATCAAGATGAAGCCAGCACCATGTGTGCCTGCATGCTGCCATGTTCCCTGCTGTGATGATAATAGACTGAACCTCTGAAACTGTAAGTGAGCCATTGCAAATTTTTTCTTCATTTTTTATTCTATCGATTTACCAGCATATTTTATAATTGCATTTTTCTTTACAACTGAATATAATTCCATTGTCTATACATATAAGATATTTATTAGTTGAGAAGCATCTAGAATATTTCCATTTCCTAGTTACCATGATAGAGCAGCAAAGAACATGGATGAAGCAGTATCTCTGCAGTTGGATATAGAACCCTCTGGAAATATGTCCAGAAGTGGATGCTGAGTCAAAGAGTAGCTCTAGTTTTAATTTAGTGTTGTTTAATTGTTTTGTTTCTTTGGGGAACCACAATATTGATTCCCACAGTGGCTACATCACCACCACCACCAGTGAATAAGTGCTCCTACTTCCCCCACATCCTTGCCAGAATTAGTTGTTTTCTTAATCTTAGCCATTCTTTCTGATTGTGATAACATAAAATGTCAAAGTAGTTTTGATTTGTATTACCTTAGTAGTTAAGGATGTTGTCTACTGTTTCTTTCTCTTTTTTAGAAATAATAATGTGTATTTATTAGGAAAATGATATTCAAAAAGTACAAGATTTAAAAAGTTGATAGCTAGCACAAACATCATGAAATCTAGAAAATGAATAGCCTAGTTTTAAAATCAGTGCTTGGTCTCTTGATATTTTTTATTCCTTTTATCTTCTCATAACATTTGGCTTCATTTATTTTTATTTTTTGTTTTTATTTGAGCTATACATTTTTCTTCATTCCCTTCCCTTCCTCCCCTCTCCTGTGACCCCCATACTCCCAATTTACTCAGGAGATCTTATCTTTTTCTCCTTCCTCTGTAGATCCATGTATGTCTCTCTTAAGATTCTCTTTCTTGCCTAGGTTCTCTGGGGTTGTGACCTGTAGGGTGGTTTTTCTTTGCTTTATGTCTAAAAGCCGCTTATGAGTGAATACATGTTATAATTGTCTTTCTGGGTCTGGGTTACCTCACTCAATGTGGTTTTTCTAGATCTACCCATTTGTCTGCAAAATTTCAAGATGTCATTTTTTTTTACTGCTATGTAGTACTCCATTGTGTAAATGTACCACATTTTCTTATCCATTCTTCGGTAGAGGGGCATCTAGATTGTTTACAGGTTCTAGCTATTACAAATAATGCTGCTAGGAACATAGTTGAGCACATATCCTTGTGGTACAATTGAGCATCTTTTAGGTATATACCCAACAGCAGTATTGTTGGGTCTTGAGATAGATTTTTTTCCCTAATTTTCTGAGAAATCGCCATATTGATTTCCAAAGTGGCTGTAAAAGTTTGCATTCTCACCAGCAATGGAGAGGTGCTCTCCTTACCCCACATCCTCTCTAGCATAAGCTGTCATCAGTGTTTTTGATCTTGGCCATTCTGGTGTAAGAAGGAATCTCAGAGTTGTTTTGATTTACATTTCTCTGATGACAAAGGATGTTGAGCATTTCCTCAAGTGTTTTTCAGCCATTTTAGATTCCTCTGTTGAGAGTTCTCTGTTTAGGTCTGTACCCCATTTTTTTTATTGGATTATTTGTTCTTTTGATGACTAATTTCTTGAGTTCTTTGTATATTTTGGAGATCAGTCCTCTGTCTGATGTGGAATTGGCAAAGATCTTTTCTCAATTTGTAGGCTTCTGTTTTGTCTTGTTGACCATGTCCATTGCTTTACAGAAGCTTCTCAGTTTCAGGAGGTCCCATTTATTAATTGTTGCTTTCAGTGTCTGTGCTACTGGGGTTACATTCAGGAAGTGTTCTCCTATGCCGATGTATTCAAGTGTACTTCCCACTTTTTCTTCTGTGAAGTTCAGTGTGGCTGGATTTATGTTGAGGTCTTTGATCTATTTGGACTTGAGTTTTGTGCATGGGGATAGATATGGATCTATTTTCATTCTTCTACATGTTGATACCTAGTTTTGCCAGCACCATTTGTTAAGTATGATTTTCTTCCATTTTATGTTTTTAGCTTCTTTGTCAAAAATCAGGTGTTTATAGGTGTATGGATTGATATCTGGGTCTTCAATTCTAATCCATTGGTCCTCCTGTCTGTTCTTATGCCAATACCAGGCTGTTTTCATTGCTGTAGCTCTATAGTAGAGTTTGAAGTCTGGGATGGTGATGCCTCCAGAAGTTCCTTTATTGTATAGGATTATTTTGGCTATGCTAGGTTTTTTTTTTCTTCCCCATATGAAGTTGAGTATTGTTCTTTTGAGGTCTGTGAAGAATTTTGCTGGGATTTTGATAGGCATTGCTTTGAATCTGTAGATTGCTTTTGGTAAGATTGCCATTTTTACTATGTTAATTCTGCCTATCCAAGAGCATGGGAGATCTTTCCACTTTCTGGTGTGTCTTCTTCAATTTCTTTCTTCAGAGATTTAAAGTTCTTGTCATACAAGTCTTCCACTTGTTTGGTTAGAGTTACTCCGAGATATTTTATGCTGTCTGTGGCTATTGTGAAGGGTGTTGATTCTCTGATTTCTTTCCCAGCCCTTTTATCATCTGTGTACAGGAGGGCTACGGATTTTTTTTTTTTTTGAGTTAATCTTGTATCCTGCTACATTACTGAAAGTGTTTATCAGTTGTAGAAGTTCCCTGGAGAATTTTTTTGGATTATTTAAGTGAACTATCATATCAACTGCAAATAGTGAGAGTTTGAGTTCTTTTCCAATTTGTATCCCCTTGATCTTCTTTTGTTCTCTTATTGCTGTAGCTGGGACCTCAAGTACTGTATTGAATAGATACGGAGAGAGTGGACAACCTTGTCTTGTTCCTGATTTCAGTGGGATCTCTTTGAGTTTCTCTCCATTTAGTTTGATGTTGACGGTTGGTTTGTTGTATATTGCCTTTATTATGTTTAGATATGTTCCTTGTATCCCTGCTGTCTCCAAGACTTTTATTATGAAGGGGTGTTGAATTTTGATGAAGGCTTTTAAAGCATCTAATGAGATGATCATGTCATTTTTTTCTTTCAGTATGTTTATATAGTGGATTACATTGGCAGATTTTTGTATGTTGAACCATCCCTGCATCTCTGGGATAAAGCCTATTTGGTAATGGTGGATGATTTTTCTGATGTGTTCTTGGATTCAGTTTTCCAGTGTTTTATTGAGTATTTTTGCACCAATGTTAATGAGTGAGATTGGTCTGTAATTCTCTTTCTTAGTATCTTTGTGTGGTTTGGGTATGAGGGCAACTGTAGCCTCATGAAAAGCATTTGGCAATGTTCCTTCTGCTTCTATTATGTGGAACAATTTGAGTATTGGCATTAGTTCTTTGAAAGTCTTATAGAATTCTGTACTGAAACCCATCTGGTCCTGGTTTTTTGTTTGTTTGTTTGTTTTGGTTGGGAGACTGTTGATGATGGTTTCTATTTCTTTAGCTGTTATAGGTCTATTTAATTTGTTTATCTGGTCTTTATTTAATTTTGGTAAGTGATATTTATCCAAAAAAATTGTCTCTTTTCTTTAAGTTGTTCAGTTTTGTAGAGTACAGGTTTTTGAAGTGTGATGTGATTATTCTCTGGATTGAGGAATATATTTGTATAGTTTATAAATTACCCAGAGGGGGGCATTGTGCTGCAGAAGCCTGAATGGTTTATGACACTTACCTACCAAGAAAAATAGGAAAGTTACAGCAAGGAGCCATTTGAAATCCACCTCAAAAGTCATGTAGGTCTTCCGGAGCAGCCTAGTTAAGGTTGCCAGAGGGAAGGCATGAACACACAATGTTGTGCACACCCAGGGGAAATGACAGCCCGAGTGTCCAGGGGCTGTGAACACACAATTTTGAGCACACCCAGGGGGAAAGACAGCCCCAGAGTGTCCAGGGGCTGTGAACACACAATGTTGAGCACACCCAGGGGGAAAGACAGCCCCAGAGTGTCCCGGGGCTGTGTGGGCAGAGATGTTTCAGAGACACAACTCTTTCCCAGATTGAACAAGCTTTAACTTTTAACTCCTAAAATCTTATTAAAAAATTTTCACTCACACCTGCTAGCACACCCATGCACACAGTCCTTTTCCTTGGGAGTCACAAGTGTTCGTGTGGCTACATGGGAAAAGCAGGACTGCAGGGGGAAGGAAATAGGCTGCACCATGTTACCCTGTTGGCTCCCCAGGCTGGCACCTGACACTACAGCCTGTCAGCCAGCCAGCCAAGGGGGCGGGGTTCCAGATGGAAGTCTGAGGTTTCTTCTGATTTGTCACTCTCACGTGGTCCATATTAAAGCAGACCTGGTTATACTTGGAATTGGGATGTACCATTTGCCTGACTTGTGGACTAAGATATGCCAGTTTAAAGACAGGTCGAGTGTGCGGGTTTGCTCTGGACAACTCTCTGAGCCCATAGTCCTTGTTCACTGTTAGGAGTGTCCTGGTGGGAAAAGCAGGAGGAGCTGCACTGAATCAGAAAGGGGTTTGGGGGCCAAACCAGGGCAAGGAGGGTCGGCTGCTACTGATAGTCTGTTGCCTATATTTATGGCCAGATCTGCCAGCCTTACCAAATGTAAAAACCAGCAACTTCAGGGGCAGTGGTGGTGCAGGCCTTTAATCCTGGCACTCAGGAGGCAGAAGCAGGTGGTTTTTTGCGAGTTCAGTGGCATGCTGGTTTACATAGTGAGTTCTAGGCCAGCCAGCACTATACAGTGATATCTGCAGGGGAAAAAAACAAACAAATAAAAACAAAACATTGTTTTGGCTTGTACCTCCTAAAGGGACACAGTCCATTGTGGTAAGGAAGAAGGTGTGACTACAAGAGATTAAAGCCAGCCTGGCAGTTAAGAAATGGAAGAACAGAAGTTGGGCCAGGTTTTAAAACCTCAAAGTCCACCTCCAGTGACGAACTTTCTCAGTAAGGCCACACCTCCTAAATGTTCCATAATATCAAACAGCACCACCATCTGGGGACTGAGTGCTTAAACACCTGAGCCTGTGGAGGACATTGCTCAAACCACCACCGAGGTCATCATGCGTCTATTTGTTCAGAAATATTTCATAAAGATAAACAATGGGAAGGTTCCACATCACAAGAACTTTAAGTTAAATCACTTTTTAGCAAGTTATGGGGTTTGGATTGTTTGTTTTAGACTGGTTTCTTTTTTCAAAGCTCACAGGCAATGTAATATAAAATCATGTGCAGATAAGCTAGAAATAGGTGGATTCCTAGTGAGACACTCTCTTGTTCTTCATTCTCCTCTCTGGTCCTGCAAAGAGCCTTCTGCCTAGACTGGAGAGTAGTAATAGCCACATGAAGGGCTAGGGTGGAGCTCAATTAGCAGACTGCTTGTCTGGTACGCAGGAAGCCCTGGGCTCCATCCCCAGCACTCCATAAACCAGCACGGTGGCACAGGCCTGTAATCCTAGCACTTACGAAAGGGAGGCAAGAGGATCAGAAGTTCAAATGCTGAGGCCAGCCTATCTAAATATAACTATTTTTATTATGTAAGATTTTATAATACAAGAAATAGGGAGTTAAAGAGAGAAAGAAGAGGAGGAAGAGGGAGAGAAGCGGAGGAAGAAGATGAGAGCTCATCTCTTTGTGGCATTCTAGCCTCCCAGATCCAGAGGAACTCTGGAACACTGTGCTCTGCAAGCAGAGTTCTTAGAGAGGCGTGTGCTGTCTTCTGGTTTCCTGCCCTCCTCCTGGTCGCCAACTTAAGTCAGCATATTGAGTTCATAAAACCTGTTTGCTGCAGTAAATGCTGAACATGCAACCACCGTCACATCCTGGAAGCAGCTGCAGGTGCTCAGGGCAGACTATTTTGCTTGGTTGTGGGGATAGGAACCTGCAATGGTAAACTACAAATAGAAAGAGAGCACTTTAACATTATCACGACAGCCAGGCTTGTCAGCAACTGGCAAGCATCACCTAGGGCAGGTCCTTTAGCAGCATCTGGCCTCTGCCAAGGGGTTAGCGCTGGTAGATGGCAGCAAAGTGACGACCAGTGAACAAAATACAACTCAGTGACCGATAGACTGCAGAAATAAACCCAGAGATTCACAGACCAAGCTTCCCTGGACTACCCCAATACGGGAGAGAACATGCTAGAAGCCAATGAACAAAAGTCTAAACACACAGAACTATTTCCCTTTGGGTGACTTCACGTCTTTAAGAATTCGCTAGCCATAGGAGGGTTGTCACTGGGCTTCCTCGTCTCACAATCTCAGGCTAGCAGCACAGAGTCTCATCTCCCAACAACTGCCTGTAAGGTGGAGCCAGCCGCCAGGGGCTAAGTGGCATGGCAGGTTTCTGCAGTCTCACACAGGCCTCAGTACGGAAAGGCTAATCAGTCTTGTGTTGTATGGTGGATTTAGCCTTTGCTCATACAGACAAAAAAGATTGGTGGGCCAGCCGCATGCTACCTGATGGCAGCATTGGAGGGGTAAGTGTGATGCTCGTTGCTACTTCTGCCATGTTGAAAAGCTGAGCAGGGCAGAACCAACAGCCAGGGTAGCCACCTTAGTCCTAGCCATGCCCACTTACCAATTTAAAACAGTGATCAAAAAATGATTACAAGATAAGCAATAAAGACAGAGTCAGACCAAATTAAAAAAAAAAAAACTCTGAAGGGGCCACAGTGTATTTAAAAAATGTATGTAGGCTTGGGAGAGAGAGGGAAAAGAGTATAGATAGTTATAAAAAGAAACAAAGTTTTTTAAAAATAAAACAAAATCTTTAATGAGATAGTAAAAATAATATAAAAGAAAATACCACAAAAAGATGGAAAAAACATAGGGAGTCTGGATCCTGTTTAGTATTGTGTTGACTGTGAATGCTTTGATGGACCAGAGACAACTGCGGGGAGACATGGGACTGAAAGAGAGACTGATACAATGTAACAACCTAAATATTTTTAAACACCTTAGCTTTAAAACAGAAGTCAAAACTATATTTGTAAAATGGAAGTTAGCAGATGCATTGCTTTGGGGAAGGGGTTCTGCATTTCCACAGGGAACAAGAGGCTGAGGATTCATTCCAGGTTGAGATGGACCAGCTTTGATCAAGGGAGACCTCCTGAACCTTGACTGGCGAAATCAACAAAGGTTACCACTGCTCCTCCTAGGACTTGGTCATTATCTCAAAATTTTATCAGGGACCCTAAAGATATTTCGCCCACAGAGAGCAAGAAGCAGTTCGGAGAAAATGATCACATTCTCAAGAGTTTTGGGGAGTATGGATGTTCTTTGGTTATTTTGTAGGTTATGGATGTTTTTTATATTTAGGGGAATATAGGAATATAGGATAAAAATGACTATTAATCTCAAATATTTTCTTCATTGGCATGAATTTTATATAGTGATACAAATTTAAAGTTAATTTTGTTACACTATAATTATGCCTCTATTCTTGTTTAAAGAATTTTTATATATTGATACAAATTTAAAGTTATTGTCCTTATACTGAACATCTGTTTCTATTTTTGCTTAAGATATTACCTATACAGCTTGTTTAATTATGCAATATGAAATTTTAGTCCTTAAAATATACTCAAGATAATAAAAAATACAGGCTAGTAGTCACTCATATCTACCAAACTTATATTAATTAGATTTTCAAGGTAATACAGAGATATATTTCAGCTAGTTAGGTAATCTTCAAATACTTCAAAGACCTAAAGAGTATGGCAATTAAAATAGATTAATAACTTAGATTTTTCTCTACATGAGACATCTGCTCTTGGCAGCACCAATTACTTCAAATAAATGATGGGCATCAAAGAAACTCATTATGGAGTTTGCCTTCAATGTGGTAAGACTAGCCATTTAAGCAAGAAACTGCTCTTGCCTGGACTGCTTTACAGTATGTTGCATAAACTGGACATGCAGGACCCACAGGGAAATGATCACTAAAGTTTGTCAAAACAAGGCAGGATGGTCCTTCAGGGTTCCCGCTTCACAGAAGAAATTGCCAGACATTATGCAGGACACAGAGAAAAATGACTAACAAACTGCAAATATAGGCAAGACAGTTTTTCAAATTTCCTGCTTCACCGAAAAGTCTGCTGGATACTATGGGCCTGTAGGCTCAAGATGGATGCCCCGACATTACAGAAGAACTCTGGGTGACTGTCCAGGCAGCGAAATGTCTCTGTCATTTTTAGAATTTTGGAAGTTGCTTGCAATGCACTTTCTTCTGGGGTATCTGATGGAGTTGAAGACTAAATAGTTATAATTACAGTTTTCCTTAGTTATGATAAAAAATAAATTAGATATAAAACTTTAGACTTACAAAGATAGGATAGAGTATTTTCTTTAACTTCATCAAATGCAAATAGACTAAATATTATAACTAATTTTTGCTTAATAACATTTTGCTATATGTAATATTACAATGTTAAAGTTAAAATCCTTCCTTGTTGATTAGACAGAAAAGGGGAAATGATGTAAGATGTCTCTATATGCTGTGAATATGTTTTATGACCACTGGTTAATAAAGAAGCTCATTTGGCCAATAGCCAGGCAGAAGAGAGCCAGGCAGGAAATCCAAGCAGAGATACAGGGAGAAAGAAGGCAGAGTCAGAGAGATGCCAGCAGCTAGCTACCAGAGAAGCAAGATGTGAGGTAACAAGCCATGAGCCTCATGGTAAAATATAAACTAAATGGGTTAATTTAAGTTGTAAGATCTAGTTAATAATAAACCTGAGCTAAAAGGCCAAAAAGTTTGTAACTAATATTAAGTCTCAGAGTGGTTATTTGGGAACTGTAGGTGGGAGAGAAACCTCCAGCTATACAGAAGCAAAAACCGAGGCTGTTATTCCATTTTATAGGTGAGGTATTGATTCCCAGTCCTCCCACATCTTGCCTAAAGTTCATAGGGCTTTTAAACTGTCTGTCGATGGGGTTCCTCTAGGATACTTGGCTTCTGAGTAGCATTGCATCCTCATGTATAGAATAATTCTACATTCATACACCAACATGCTTGTGACATGTCAATGAGGTGGAAAACAATACAAAGTTAGCATGTGTTGTAGGGAGTAACACACAGGAGAAGCTGAACACACGTCTAGGGAGGGAGAGAGGATGTCTGTGTTCACAGAGGCATCTGTAGTGTCCAGGAGCTGGTGAGCGTGACAGTGAGAGACAGCAAGAGAGCAAGTGCGAAGCAAGAGAAAACACTGAGCGGGCTCGGGTCTGTCCCCTACGGACACCCAGCTGTGCGCTCCTATGAAGTAAGAACACACTGCTTTTCTTTCAGGAATCTATCGGAGGACATTTCACATCAGCAGTTTGGCTGGAAGTGACATATTAGGGGACAAAACCCATTGCATTGTCATCCCTCGGCCCTGCCTAGTACAGTTACATTAATGCCACACACAGACAAGTCTTGTGCTGACGTCTGTGGCTATAAATCAGACATTTGTTGTTCTTTGGCAAATCATATCTGGGTTGCCTGGTATAAAATAAAATGTATGAATTGAATAATCTCTTAGATTTCTTCCAGTCATAGAACTATACATGTGCTTAATGCTTTATTTAAAAAAAAAAAAAAAAAAAAAAAAGCAGAAGAATAAGCTGCTCTTAAGACAGCTTTACATGGATTCAGGTTTGGTCCATAATCGCCACCACTGACACCTTCTGCATCACTCCTGATCTGAAAGTATCCTCAGACAGCACGATGTTGTTGAGCTCAGGGTTCCAGGCTGGCTCTGGACCTGTTCTCCACACTCCAAGGAAAGTACACCTGCAGGGACCCATCAGGACGTTTTCTCTTCATTCTGTGGTCATGAACTTCCAACGAAACTGACCAGCATTTTTACATGGATATTGCTGACTCTGGCACCTTTATTACAATGAGCATTTTAATGTTTTCATAGATTAAAATGGAAGTAAATAAATTTCCTACAGATTTCTGAAGTGCTCAGATTGTCACTAAGAAAGAAATTTCTAAATTTTTCTTCAAGTTTAGCTTTATTTTTGCCTAGGCAAATTTCTTACACTTTCTACCATTAAAAACCAGAAGACCACAAGGACATGTGCTCAACTATGTTCATAGCAGCTTTGTTTGTCATAGCCAGAACCTGGAAACAACCTAAATGCCCCTTGACTGAAGAATGGACAAGGAAAATGTGGTATATTTTACACAATGGAGTGCTACACAGCAGAAAAAAATAATGACATCTTGAATTTTGCAGGAAAATAGATGAAGCTAGAAAACATCATTTTGAGTGAGGTAACCCAGACACAGAAAGACAATTATCACATGTACTCACTCATAGGTGATTTTTAAACATAAAGCAAAGAAAACCAGCCTACAAATCACAATCCCAGAGAAATTAGACAACAATGAGGACACTAAGAGAGACTTACATAGATCTAATCTGCATGGGAAGTAGAAAAAGACAAGATCTCCTGAGTAAATTGGAAGCATGAGGATCTTGAGGGAGGGCTGAAGTGGGGAGGGGAGAGGTGGGGGGAGCAGAGAAAAATGTAGAGCTCAATAAAAATAAAAACCTTTCTTTTCCTTTCTTCCTCCCTCTTTCCTCCCTTCCTTTCTTCCTTTCCACTGGTATGCTGAGGACCTAGCCCCAGGCCTGGTGTGTACCAGACAGACACTCTACCACTGAGCAACACTCCCTGCCAACCATCACATGGGAATGGTTACGTTCTGTAAAGCATCATGCACATACACCGTTGATAAAAGGAACAATCAACAGAACACAACAGAACTTCTCTAGGGGACAATTTGCCTGAGCACTCTCTCAGGAGGCCGAGGCACTGAGGCAGTCTGAGACCAGACACTCTCACTCTCTCTCTCTCTCTCTCTCTCTCTCTCTCTCTCTCTCTCTCTCTCTCTCTCTGACACACTCTGAAGTTAAACAGCAAATGTTAGCTGTATGACTTTTAAAGATTTGTTTTCTTTTTTGGTGAATTTGTGAACTTACTCTATCAACTTGACTAAGCGTGGGATGACTAGGTAACCAATTAAGCATTATTTCTGGGAGGCCATGTCTTGAAGGCTTTTTGAATAGTAGTCACCCTTGTGTGGGAGGCTCCACCCAACCTAGGTCACCAAGAGTCTGAGCAGGTTAAGACAGCTCGGTTCACCTTGGAAACATCTTTGTCATTGAATTTCAGGTCTTAAGTTTTCTTACAACTCCAGCACAGGAATTTCTCAGCTTCTACAATTATGACAGCCAATAGCTTACAGTAACTCCTTCCCCTAAGTCTGTATCATGTGGATATATTTATATCATCTATTGGACCAATAGCTTACAGTAACTCCTTCCCCTAGTCCATATCATGTGGATGTATTTATATCATCTATTGGACCAATAGCTTACAGTAACTCCTTCCCTGAAGTCTGTATCATGTGGATGTATTTATATCATCTATTGGTTTTGTGTCCCCAGAAAATCCTAATACATCATATGTGCTCACTTTTAGGTTATCTTTTTTTCCAGACAGGGTTTTTGGGTGTAGCTCTGGCTGTCCCAGAACTCACTCTGTAAACCAGGCTGGCCTCAAACTCATAGAGTTTCGCCTGCCTCTGCCTCCTAAGTGCTGGGATTAAAGGTGTGCACCACCACTACCTGGTAATTTTAAGTTTATTAAAATCTTTTAAAGATTTATTTAGGAGAGTATCTATGTATTCACGTGTGTCTGTATAGACATGTGTGTGAGTGGGGGGTGTGTGGTGATATTGTTTGTGCTTTAACAAAGCTTGCCTGAAGATGAGTGTAGAGCCAGCCACACTAGTCAGCCATAGAGGCCAGGCAGTGGTGGCGCACACTTTAATCTCAGCACTAGGGAGGTGGAGATGAGAAGTGTATGGCTGGCTGGAGCGAGGAGTACACGGTGGGAGGAGATGGCTTAGGATGCAGTCTGAGGATTTTGTAGAGGTGAGAACAGAGGCTGGGAGCTCTGCTTCTCTATCTTTCAGTTTTTACCTGCTAGTATCTGACTCTGGGTTTTTACTATTACGACCAATTAGAAATAGTGTTACAGGGCTGTGTAGATGTCTGCATACACATGGAGGCCAGAAGAGGGCCTTAGGTGTTCTCATTCCCCACCTTTCCCGTAGAAGAGCAGCAGCTGTCCCTGCTTCCCTCCAGTTATTCCCGGTCCTGCCCTTGCCTGGTCTCTAGTATGTGAAGACACTGATGAAGACAGTAAGCTTCAAGGAAGATGACGGCAGCCCTCGCAGCTGACTCTGCGGTCTACCTTTCTGTCTCCTGGTTACACCACCTGCCCCTCCACGGTGTCTCCTGCCTTCTAAGGATTAACAGAGACCCCGGTCATGACATGGGTAGGTTGGCTCGGGAGAGTAAAGAAGCACTCAGTGCTAGACACAGTGCTGGCCCAAGGGAACTGTCAGGATGGTGTTGACTGGCTGATGACTATGATACCACATTCAGACACTCTTCTAGTTCAGTGCTCTAGACACTGACCAGTGAAAATATTCTGTGGTCATGACCTGTTTAAAAGCCATACATACGGTCAGCCAGGCAAAGTGGTGCACACCTTTAATCCCAGTACACAAGCAGAGATGTTCGAGGTCAGTTTGGTCTAGTGAGCTCTAGGCCAGCCAGGGCTACAGAGACACTGTCTTAAACACAACACAACACAGTGAAACTCATACTGCTACCTTACAAACAGAAACTTCACCACCAGACAGCTTTCTCTGCCCCCACCCCAATTCCTATGTCAAGGTTTTACTTCCTCTCCTTTCTCTAACTACAAAGGCTGCCCATATCTCACTCCCCTCATTCGTCCACGGGTCCCCAAATTCCGTGTCACATGTAGGTTGTTTCATGTATTAAGGCATCTCATCAGTGCCACCAGCCAGGAGTTAACCTAGACAAGTTTTCTGCAGTAAGTGGATTGTTTCTCACCTAGGAACATTTTGAAGAAATAAAATATGACCCTAATCTCATTCACAAATGTGCCTGTCTGTTGTTTAGATTCCAAAAAGACTCAGCACAAACTGGGGTTGGTGTTCTTGGATAATTCAGATGGCTTTCTGTACCTGAGAGCAGACTGTGAGGTGTGACCTTCTGCCCCGTTCCTTACCAGCTGAGACGACATGGGCGGGCACTCCTTCCTCAGTGTGCAGCTCTCCACTTGCAAGGTAAGAGGTTATTTCTTGGGCTCTTGTGTAAATTAACCAAACTGAACATGTGTAGTTACTACGAGAGAGGGAGAGAGGGAGAGAGGGAGAGGGAGAGGGAGAGGGAGAGGGAGAGAGAGAGAGAGAGAGAGAGAGAGAACAAAAACAAAATGAATTCTTTCCAAAGGTTTTCTCTACAGGTTGTGTACAGAACGAAGCTTCCCAGAAGTTCCTACCTTAAGCTTTCTGAGCAGAGAGCTCTGGTGTGTGCCCTGCTATACTTTACATTTAGTTTACATTGGGCACCATGCCAAGATGACACCTATTTTCTCTCAAAACTCCTGTCACTAGAGTACTGTAGTGTGCTCTTCTAATCATCGTGATAAAACCCCTGGAAGAAGGATCCTCTGCACTCAGTCTAAAAAGAGTGTGGTTCGCGGCGGGAAAGCCTAGGAGCTGGCCTTCACCTGCCATGGTCCACGCCTGTGGCTGCTGATTACATGGCCACCAACAAAGCAGACAGGGTTGTTACCACTACCTTCAAGGTTCCCCCCAGGGACCTTCCCCCAGGCAGGTTCTACCTCCTAAAGTTTCTACAACCTTTTCAAAGAGCTAGGGACCAAGTGTTGAGACAGGTAAGCCCGTGGGGGATATTTTGTACACGGGACTATAGCACTCATTGAGGAGCATGCCATCCTTGTTGAGAACAGTAGTGGCCACCCTTGGTGTTTCTTCTAGTATCTCAGCAGTGCATCCTCAACTCTAGATGTAAACTCAAATATACATGCCGGATGGGAAGCATTCCATTCAAATTCCTTAAAGCACACAGGTCTCCCACCAGGTACCCACTTGCTAACACTCTATGGAGTGTGAAGGCCCACACATACCCTTATCTTCACAAGATGTTTGTGTGTGTTGTGTGGGATAAAACCCAGCATCTCATGAATAAAAATTAAGCACCCAGCACACTGAGATAACACCCTTAGACTCAACAATCCCTCCACATAGCCCTCTCTGCATACACAGCATCCATTCCGTTTCCAGGGAGAAGCATGAAGGTGATGTGGGATTCTCAGTATGCTGTGAATATGTTTTATTGCCATTGGTTAATAAAGAAACTGCTTTTGGCCAATGGCTTAACAGTAAAGCCAGACAGAAAATCCAAACAGAGATGTAGACAGAGAGTAGGCGGAGTCAGAGAGATGCCATGTAGCCACCAAAGGAGACAGACGGCCCAGAACCTTACCGGTAAACCACGAGGTTCGTGGTAAAATATAAAAGGAATGGATTAATTTAAGATGTAAGAGCTAGCTAGAAATATGCATGAGCTAACTGGCCAAGCAGTGTTGTAATTCATACAGTTTCTGCATGATTATTCCGGGTCTGGATGGCCAGGTTATGAACAAGCAGTCTCTGTCTACATGGTGGTATAACCAACCTTTGCCAGAATTTCTGGTTTTCTCTCTGAGTACATGAAAGGATTACTCTTTCCTGGAAAAATGTCAACTATGGCCATGAAACTTGGCTAATAGAAGTGGAAGTGGGTGGTATCGAGTCTAAGCAAAAACACAAGAGCTAGGGAATGAATTCTTTATTCTCTCCCCTGTGGCTCCTGAAGTACAGCTTGTTCAAACCTTTTAGGATTTGAAGAGTCTCGGATACACCAGTTGGGAGGGGAAGCTGTCCTGTTCTGCCACTTACTCAACAGTTACACACAGAAAATTCTTAGCTTTTTTGTTGTGATTTCAATGGGGCTTCTAATATAAGCACTGAGTGATGATTTGGACTAAGGTATGCAGTTTGTGATAATAAACTGTTTCTCTGAAATTATTTTACATAGGCTTTCAAAAACTGATTTCTCCTTTACCCAGTTATATTTTGCCAAACATGCCAGCATCTGTTCCATTAGCAGGGCTTGCAATAAAGGAGTCCACATGGACTTGACCATTTCTGTAAAGTAGGCCTTTGAAACTACTCTATCTCCATTGTTCAAATGTTATCTGACTTTTATAAAGTTCTAGCATATGTTTATACTTCTGTCTGCTGTATAGCCCTTAAATTACTGCCAAGAAGATAAAATCCTTCAATACTGCAGATAATAGTATTCAAACTGGAAGAAACAAAACAGCATGACAATTTATTAAATCAGAAAGTCTGGCTTTTGCTAGGTAGATAAGAATATGTAAAAACAGGAAGTAAAACCAATAGGTTAATGAAGAAACAACAGATAGAAAAAAATTATCAGATCTCAAAGTTTTCCTGTTCCACGTTTATATGAAATTGTAAGGTATGAACACAGTTGAGATGATCAAATCCATTTATGAATTATGCTGAGCAGGGTCCTCTTGAGGACCAGGGGAGAGAGATACATTTCCCCTTCTTTTCACAATGACTTGTTTTCGAGGAGGACATACCAACCCTAATAACTATTATAGACTGGCTATGAGAACCTCAAGGCCACACCATGCTGAGATTGTTCTACAAGGGCAAGCCAACACTCTGGAGTACCATATTCCCTCAAAACAAAAGTCAGTACAGAGATGGGCATGTCACTCTGCAGGGAAGGAATCCTGCAGACTGGACCCTTGGCCTGGATGCTGTCACCCAAGACCCACTGTGATTATCAAAGACACTGTTCCCAAGAGCTTGTTTCTAATGAAGTAGACTATACCCTGCAGGGTGATAAGCTGCTGTTTCCAGACCGTAAGGAAATCCCTTATGCGTCTGTCACTATCTGTCACATAATTAAGAACTCCTAATGCATTACATACTGCCTCGAACAAGAAGCTCAAGATGTGAGCCGTCTCTGAATGCTGAGGGGAGAACACGAGAATCAGACCACATGTCCACCATCTGTATTTGTACTTGTCAACAGCTCTGTTTTGGGATAAACACGTTTGAAGTAAGAATCAATTCAGCTTGGAAGATTAGCCAAGGAATAGCTCACAGACCAAAACAAAATATGAAGTCAGACAGTCTAGAAACCGAGCACAAGTTGTTCCCACTAAACATTCTGCTTTGTCACAGCCTGAGAGGAAGATGGTGGCAACTAGGGTTTGGGGGCACAGGGACAAGGAAATGTATTTACTCAAGCAGAAAAATGTTCACCCTAGAACGATTGTCTTTTCTACAATCCAAATGAAAACCATTCGTGGACTACAAAGAAACTACAGTTAAGAAAAAGTAATTTTAGCATTTACAATCTGTTTCAGAATTCTATCACATAAAGGTATGCACAGGGGACAATGTGTACTGGTCCAGGTGCATAATATGGTCCTTTATTACCATAAAAATGGTGGCATTTCCCAGAGTCAATCTTGATTAAAAGTGGTTCCGTAGATGAAAACACTGCTCTATAGTAGAGCTATTAAGCTGGAAATGGCAAGGGGGAAATAAAGACTCACACACTGGAAAAAAGTCGGGGAAGAAGAGAGCAAAGCCGGGGTCCCACACACTGCAGGAGAGGTCAGGGAAGAAGAGAGCAAAGCCGGAGTCCCACACACTGCAGGAGACAGCAACGGAACTGCGTTCAGGGTAGTTGATGGAATGAATGAAGGGACACAGTAACCTGGCAGCCTCACACACTCTACAAAACAAATGAGAACATGTGTGCTCCACTCGGAGAGATATCCATTTTCTCCGGAAAAGCAGCCATTTGTAAAAGAGCAAATTGGTGATTTGTACTTACACACCAGTCCCTTTTCAAGTCTCTGTCAGGAAGTGATAAATTACTGAAGCTTCAGATAAAGTGTTTTATTTTCAGTGTGTACACCATCAAACCTTACAAAACATTTCTCTTTTTTCCTGAGTTATTGTTTCTGATTACTGTTTAAGTGAGACAAATGTCACATACACCTCTCCAAAAAGCCTCCCCTCTCTCCCTCCCTAGCTTCCCATCTGCCCCCAGATCCAATCAGACAATTGTTAAAAAACACACTCTACGTCCCAAGACAGAAATTCTGTTTAGATTGAAGGAGAGCTGAGGAAAGTCAAAACAGTTTCCATGGTCTTCCAGTGTCCGCACAACCAAAGCAACGAAACACACTGTTTCTGGAGTGCAAGCCTCACCATCAGGAATCACATGACCTGAAGACAGAATACAACCCTTTCTCCAAAGCCACTTGCTAAGCAAGAGACAGGAGAAACTCCTTCCAAGCCACATCTGAGGACTTGGAAACTGAGTTATGTACTCCACCTCGACCACAGCCCATTACACAGAAACAGCCGAGCACCTCTTGGCTGGGCAAACCAAGATTTACACCGATTTATGCCAATGCTCCTGAGAGGAAGCAAGTCAACACAAGACGCCTACCTGCACAGAACTGGCAGAGCATGGTTAACCTCATAATTTCCAAATCAAGAGATTTGCAATCCTTTGTGGAGATACCACCACTAGATTGTTCAATGAAAGGTAAAATAATCCAGGAGAGATGTATTAGTATTTTTGCTTTTTTTAAAAATTTTAATATTCTGGGATTAAAGGCAGAGGCAGGCGGGTCTCTGTGAGTTCGAGGCCAGCCTGGTCTACAAGAGCTAGTTCCAGGACAGGCACCAAAGCCACAGAGAAACCTTGTCTCGAAAAACAAAAAAAAAAAAACAAAAAAAAAAATTTAATATTCTGTACAGACAGGAGTTTCAGTGAACATGAAATGTTTTAAGATTTGATTTGTAATGTAACACTTCTATCTTATTTAAATGTCAATTAAAAAACAAAACAAAACACACCAACCACTATGAAAACAGGCAGCAACTAAGGTCGTAAAAGAACAAAAACCAAACTCTTTATACTAAAGTACACCCGTGTGAAGAGCTGCTCCTGGTGTCTTCACATCCTCCGCTTCTGTGTACTTATGTACAGCACTGAAAAGACAGAAAGAAGTAACAATCACTCCTACGTCACAGTACAGATTTAAAGACAAGCAGGGCCTGGCCAACACCTCTGTACAGGACTTCTAGACCAAACAAGCGAAGATCAGTATAAAATAGGCTTTGAGATATGATATGATTACAATTAGTCTTATCTATACATGTTACTGACTTTACAAATTATGACCAGAAATTAAAAGTGAACGTGCCTAAAACTTAAGAATGTTTTGTAATTAGCTGTATCACAATTAAGCAGCTAAATCCTCTAGGCTAGATCTCACAAGGAGAATGACCAGCACATGTGGCTGGAGAGATGGCTCATCACTGAAGAGCACTTGCAGATTTTACAGAGCATCAATGCTGGGTCCCCAGTACCTACAAAGCGGCTCACAACCATATCTGTAACTTGAATTCCAGGAAGTCCAGTGACCATGTCTGGCCTCAAGTACCAGGCACACATGTGATTTGTTTACATGCATGCAGACACACTAGACAAAAGTATATTTTCATCTATCTCTCCAATATAAACTATAGTTTCTGTTCACTTTCATAATTTCTAGAGGAGAAAAAAAAAGAGAGAAGGTATTTTTAGGAATAAGCAAGTGCTTATCCTGAGATTGCTATCAGCACCAACCTTTGGTACCATCCATGTTTAACTTTGCTGGTCAACCACGACCAACTTACTCACGCGCTGCACAGAGACAGGTTCAAGGAGGCACCTCAGGTGTACCTTCTCCTACCCCACACATCCGCAGACACTGACACACATGTTCAAAGTGAATAGCAGATGTCTCAAGAGCCCAGCACAGCCCAGACAAGTGAACCCAATCTTCTTTAAGAGTCAAATGCAAGCTGTCGGATAAGACAGCTGTCACTGAGTACAACACGGAAGTGAGAAGAGCCACTACCAGGGAAACTAGACAAGGTGGATGGACATCAGTGTAGAAGTACCTCCTGCTGTCAGTATCTTGAGGGGAGACTTTCTAAGCAAAAGGAGGATGTCAAGTAATACAAATATGAAAGTAGAGGAAATTCTACTGAAATGCAAGCAAGAGATGTATATAAGTCAGGACTTTTTCTCGAGTTGCAGACACACTTTCATATTGCTTAGGCTCAAATCATTGAACATTTTTATATATTTTGTTGTCCTTAATTATTTTAGGTATACTCCCAGGAGCCCTATGAAAGTAAATTCTTATGTTCTCTTGTATTTCTTGCATGCTAACATTCGATGAGTGTTATATGGAATGGTTAAATCTTCAGAGTACATCTATCCTATTTCAAGAGTCTCTATACTGGGTCCAACTTCATGTTTAGACATGTTGCTTTCTTTTTACTTTGATAATAAATAGCTCACAGTAAAAAAAAAAAAAAGTCAGGACGGTTAATCCCTAACAACAAGATCTAAACTTTAAGGTTGTTAAAAGATTCTCATATTCAGAAGTAAAGAAATCAATAAGCAAACAAAACAAAATAAAAGAGCTCCACCTGGGAATGGGACCTAAAAGTGGGCTGAGGGTTAATTCCTAGTTAATTCGATGCTTTCCCTAGCCCCCATATACTCAAATGTGATTTTATTGACAATTAGTATTTTTAAATGAGATGACTTACTAGCCACAGTAAGCATGGCAGTGAAGCTGCTCAGAGCATAACTTAGAGCCATGATGTGGGCTCCCCTTTCTGTGCTGTGAATGTTTTATTACTACTGGTTAATAAAGAATCTGCTTTGACTTATGACAAGGCTGAATAAAGCCAGGCAGGAAATCCGAACAGAGATATATGGAGAGAATAAGTAGAGTCAGGGAGACGCCACGTAACTGCCAAAGAAGGATGCCCAGAACCTTACTGGTAGGCCACAAACTCGCAAAGATACACAGATTAACAGAGATGGGTTAATTTAAGATATAAGTGTTAGCTGGGAATACGCCTAAGGTATTGACCAAACTGTAGCAATTAATATAGTTTTTGTGTGATTATTCGGGTCTGGACAGCTGGGAAACTAAAGTGCAGTCTCCATTTACATATTGGCGCCAACATGGGGCAAGAATTTCGACATGCAGTCTCAGAAAGTTTAAGTAAAAACAAACAAACAACTTCTATACCCACAAAAATGGGAGTCAACTGCAGCTTCTTGGTAGCTGTATTTTTCTCAGATAGGCTGTTTGCTGGTGGTGAGCACAGGCATGACTTCTTTAAGAGAAGGCTTCCTGACTCAGCTTTAGCAGCAAAAACTGCATGGCTTCTTTAAGAGCCAACTTCCTGGTTCACGCTGGTAGCACAAATAGCTCCGGCTCTTTTGGGAGGTTTGTGAGCAGCGTGCTCCTAGTTGCTTATGGCAACATAGACCCACTGCATCCCGGGAGCTGGGTGGTGAGCATGGCTAGCTAGCAGAGGAGGCGAATATACCTCTGCCATGTTGGACGGGGTGGAGCCAGCAGGCAGGTACAAAGAGCTGGCCCTAGCCTGCTGTCTTACAGCTAGTGATTACCTCTTACACTAGATGAGCCCATGTAGAGCATGCGTCCAGCCTCTTTTCCGGCCTCTTTGTTCTGGTTGAGGATTTAGGTTTCTGATCTCTGTTCAAGCAGAGGATTCTGATTTGTGAGTCTACCCCTAAATAAATAACCATCTATTTCTCAATTCTGAGCTAGTGTGGGATTTCTTTTAAGCGTCCTTCTTCACTAACCATGCCCAGTTATCGTTTTAAAAAGCGTTTCTGGTCAGACAATGATTATAGATGCACAATAAAGACAGATTCAGACAAAAGTAAACTTCTGAATGGGTCACAGTGTGTTTAAAAAATGTACATAGGCATGGGAGAGAAAGGAAAAAGAGTATAGATAAGAGTACAGACAGATATAGATTAAAGGAGTAAAGATAATAAATCTTAAAAGTCAAAAAAGTCATGTAAAAATGAAAAACACACAATCTGCATTATGCATATTATTGTGTTTTCTTTGAATTTTTTGACTGCAGAGAAACATTTGATTCAGGGGGAGCTGCTAAGCTAAACCAACATACATATTTTAAAGGTGTCTTGACTTTAAAATTTGGGTCTAAGGATCTATTGCTTTGGAAAAGGAGGTTCTGCTTTTGTTTTCACAGAGAATGAGAACCTGTGGATTCCTTCAAGGCTAATGTGGCTTGATGGAACAAGACCCTCTGAAAGGACTCCATGAACCCTAAAAATAATTCACCCAACAAACAGTAGGAAGCAGTTTGGAGAAAACTATGCCCAAATTCCCAAAATGATTGTTTATAAATGTTTATTTTCATTTTAAAAGGGTTGACTATAAAAGTTTAATGGTCACAGTCAATTTCTTAAAAAAAAAGGGTATGATATAGAAATAAAATCATTGGTATGGATTTTGGTTTATGTCAATTTTATTATATGTACATTTTTACTCTTGTTTAAAGTACTATGTTTATACAGCTCATTAAAAATTATGGATTAATAGATAGTCATCTATAACAGACAAACTTGTAGTCATGTTAGTTGGGTTTTCTAGATGTACAGAGATATATTTCAGATGGATAGGTATTCTTCAAACCTTTCAAAGACCTACAGAATATGGCAATTAAAATGTTTTAAGAACTTAAGACTTTCTTGACAGTGGGACATGTCTGCTTCAGGCAGCATCAATCTACTTCAAGAGGATGATGGGCATTAAAGAAGCTCCTTATGAAGTTTGCTATCTATTTGAGCAAGAAACTGTTCTTGCCTGGACCTCTTGATGGTATGCTGTATGAACAGGATATGCAGGACCCAGAGAAAAGTGATTGCTGAACTTTCCAAAACATGGGATAGTCCTTCAGGGTTCCTGTTTCATGAAAGAGTCTGCCATACATTCTGCAGGACACAGAAGAAAGTTGACTGACAAACTGCTAATATAGGTGAAAGAGACTTTCAAATTTCCTGCTTCATGGAAAAATCTGCCTAATACTATGGGCCTGTAGGCTGAAGATGGATGACCCAATGTGACAGAAAAACTTTGGGTGACTGTCCAGGCAGCAAGATGTCTCTGTCAATTCTAGAGTTTTGGAAGTTGCTAACAATGCACTTCCTGCTAATGTAAGTAATATTATATCCTTCTGGGATCTTTGATGGAGCTGAATGCTAGATAGTTATAATTATAGTTTTCCTTAGTTATAATAAAAGATAAACATAAAACTTTAGACTCACAAGGAAATATTATAACTAATTCTTGCTTGATACCTGTTTTATTATATGTAATTTTACTATGCTAAAGTTAAAATCTTTTTTATTTAGACAGAAAAGTGAAAATGATGTAGAATTCCCCTCTTTATGCTATGAATATGTTTTATTATCTTTGGTTAATAAAGAAGCTGTTTCAACCTATAGCAGGGCAGAATAAATTCAGGTAGGAAATCCGAACAGAGATAGAGAATAGGCAGAGTCAGGAAGATGCCATGTAACTGCTGAAGGAGAAGGATGCCTGGAACCATACAGGTAGGCCACAGCCTCATGGTAATACACAGATTAATAGAAATGGGTTAATTTAAGATGTAAGAGCTAGCTAGGAATTTGCCTAAGCTACTGGTCAAACAATGTTGTAATTAATATGGTTTTCGTGTGATTGTTCGGGTCTGGACGGCCAGGAAACTAAAGTGCCGTCTCCGTTTACAGAGCCACACCCTCTACTATGTCACTTCAGCTAGACTGAAAGGCACAAATCCCCACAAATGGCACCTGAATCTTGCCTAGAAAAATGACAGGAGAAGTTTGGAGAGTGTGAAGGTGGCATAGGAATAGCTTCTATTCTACAGATGGCACTGGGAGAATGTAATAAATGATATTTAAGCCAGGTGGTAGTGGCGCACACCTTTAATCCCAGCACTCGGGAGGCAGAGGCAGGCGGATCTCTGTGAGTTTGAGGCCAGCCTGGTCTACAAGAGCAAGTTCCAGGACAGGCTCCAAAGCTTCAGAGAAACCCTGTCTTTAAAACTCCCCATCCCACCCCCCTCAAAAAAGAAGAAAAAGGGAGATGGAGGGGAGGAAGTGGGGGAAAAGGGAATAGGAAGAGGAGGAGGAAGAGGAAAGATATTTAAGATAACGGGGTTGCCAGGCAATGAGTTTGAAGCCAGCCTGCTCTACAGAGTGAGTTCTAAGACAGATAGGGCTACACAGAGAAACCCTGTCTCAACAAAACAAAACAAAACAAAACAAAAGATAACAGGCTCCTGGTCAATAAAGAAATATCCCTCAGCTCTTCATCAATAGAGAGAAAAAACTTCTACTTCCAAGTCATGGAAAATTCTCTTTCCACTCACAAACAGAACAGGTTTATGCAAAGATCTAAAATATAAGCACAACAAACAAAATTAAAAGGGGCCTTACCATCATCTAGAAACCCCCAGTGCCCTCACGTAGGAGACAAAGGCTTATCCATCCTGAACACTACCACAAGGGAAGCGGTTACCATTGTTTCCGCGGATGAAGGCATCCCCGTACTTATTCTTCAGCTGCCCATTTACATACTCTTCCGTCTGCTCCAGTGCTATATTCATGTAGCCATCCAGGCAGGCCAGGACCCCTGGAGAAAAGTAAGAAAGGACTGAAATTACAGGGTATATCTTAGAACCAACAATCACTTTATTCATTAGCCTCCAAACACATAATATAAAAATTCACACTGTAAACAAAACTCAATAGACTTAAACACAGAAGGAGCTTTTACTCTGTGCCAATTTTAATGAAGGCTGGATGGGTACAGCATGAGAGGAGTCACTGCATCCACAACTCCACGACAGGCAACCAACTGTCACTCCGCTCCTGGTATGTGTGATCACCACAGCAACTTTGAAAGCCTTCACAAAAGTATAAGCATTAGAATATTCCAACCAAAATGCTCTTATTTGGGAGCTGGGGACAGACATAGCAACTATGCATGGACAAATGAGCCTCTAACCCAGTGACATTTGTTACTTTAGCCACTGGGTGAAATACGGATCTGGCAGATTTATCTCACTCTTGCACGACGCGTACTGCAGCAGATGAATGTGCTCTGGGTTAAGAGGAAGTCTCCACAATCTGTTAAGATAATGACAGCAGGTGCTCCTGGAAGAGCATCTCAAAGCTGTGACTGCAGTCGACAGCAGCGTGTGAACAGGGAGCAACGCACTGCATTCTGTTTTGTCAGAGTTAACACTATTTTTAAAATCATACTAATAGAAGAAAACGGCTACAAACATTCCAGAGAGCTTTCAAGGAAAACAGCTCAAGTGAATCATTAATTGTGTTAAGATGGTACAAATTTCTAAAATCTGACCAGGTGACGTTTTTCTAAAGATGAAACCAGTAAGCTTCTAATTCTTAGCCTCTAATCTAAAATGATATTTGTAAGAATAAAAACATAGTACAGATTCAATTGAATTAACTAAGCCAATAGTCCCATTTAAAATCTTAACTTCATTAATATGCTCCTCGCTCTCTGCTTCTGCCCCCATTATCCTCTAAATAGAGGTTTCTTTTCAAAACCGTGTGTGTGTGTGTGTGTGTGTGTGTGTGTGTGTGTGTGTGTAACCAGAACACAAGACATTAACCGAGCAGAATTCTATGAGAAGCAGTAAACTTGCAAAGGATCAGACTGGACTGTCAACTATCAGGCACAATTACTTCTCAGCCAGAGGAAGCTCAGGATAGCTTTTCAGCTGGCTGCTTCTCTACCGTGTTACATTTAAAGAGCATTCACAGACTAGCAAGAAATTCTAGGATATGCTATGGAATTAGTCAAAATGGTAATTCAAAACATAATGCTACTATTATTTGCTGTTACTAAAAATATCTAATCTTATAAAAAAGCTAAAAGATAAAGAATGAGGTTTTGCTCAGCTGTAGGACATTTGCCTAGCACGTGTAAGTCCCTGGGTTTAATCGCCCATACTGCAAGAAACTAACACAAAACAAAACCGTTCAAGGTGTTAAAAGTTGTAGCTCTTCCTCTTCTCCAAGAGCGAGAAGAAAAACGACAAGCCAGAGATCTGCACAGGACACGGGTTCTTCCCCTTTCCTTCCTTCCTAGACTTTCACTATGGAAACACTGGCAGAGTCCCACCTTCGCTGCCTCCAGGTGCTGGGACTAAAGGTGTGCACCCACACCAGCCCTTCCCCTTTCTTGTTAGAACATTACCGGTTACTGTAGCATGGAAGTAAAAAATAGACTGTATAGGTGTGGACGTCCTGCCCTGTGGCCCAGGGGATTATGGAAACATTGCTCCATTACTTGCCCGGAAGGCCTAAATAACAAACTAAAACATGCACTATTCTTTTATAAAGAGAAACACTCTCCTTAGAGAGAAAAGAACAGAAGGCTAAGATGGCGAACCTCTTCAAAGAGCAGACATTGAGAAAGCACCACACACAATGTGCCCGTCTTATGTCAAATACATGGAAATCCCTATAGCTCTCCTTTGGGCTGACCCAAAGTTTATGGCTGAAAACCAGGCACGGCGGCACACACAACCATAATTCTCATTCTCTGTCTCTCTCCGTGTCTCTCTCTCTCTGTTTTTAGAGACAGGGTCTTGCTGTGTTAACAGCTCTGGCTGTTCTGGAACTCACTCTGTAGACCAGGCTGGCCTCGAACTCACAGAGAGCCTCCTATCTCTACCTCATGAGTGCTGGGATTAAAGGTGTGTACCACCACCGACTGGCCACTGCCATAATTCTAACCTGGGGATGGGAAGGGACCAAGACAGAAAGAGAACTTGCCTGAAGATAGTTGGGTATTATAGCAAGATCCTGACTCAAAAAGCAAGCAAGACAAAAAATATTGGCAATATGCTATTAATGTTAAGAAACTAAGAATAAAACAAAGTTATTTTCCCCCTTTTCAAGTTTCATCTTACTTTGATGATGTGTATGTGTACAGGGACACACACATGAGTAGAGGGGTCCTTGGAGGCCAGAGCTGTGGGATCCCCGGGAGCTGGGATTTCAGAAGACACTGGAGACTGAACTCAGGTCCTCTGTAGGAGCACTCACTATACTTAACTGCAGAGCCATTTCTCTAGTCCCTGCCTCTTCTTTCTGCTCTACTGGGGATGGAACCCCACCCTCCTGCTTGAATCCCCTCGTCCTAGTACTGGGATTCCAGTGGATTACTAACTATTTATTTCAGTATTACGTTTGCCTGCATGTGCACGGTGTGTCTGAAGAGGACTCAAGTTACTGATGGTTGCGAGATGCCCTGTGTGTGCTGGGAACCTATTCTGAGTCCTCTGAGGACAACCAGTGCTCCTGCTTCTGAGCCAGCTTTCCAGCCCTCTAGTGATTTCTTAACAAAGCTCTCCAGTCAAGTTTGTGTTCGCCCTGGCTCCTCACTTCCCCGGGGAGGGCAAGCACAGAATCTCAGTTCACAGAAAACAAACTGACAATGTAGTGACGTGATCAACACACACTGGGTTACATGTACATGTGTGGACTGGGTTACATGTACATGTGTGGACAGAGGGAAACCTTAAAGAAATATGGGGAAGAGACAAAGAAATGGCCACAAGACTTTGCTGATGAATTAGCCACAACTCTGAGTAATTTAGCACACCTTCATTCGAGAAGAGTAGAAATTTCATAATTGATAAAACAGAATCTGGTATTATACCAGAGAACTGTTTTTGAAGCTGCTGTCCCTGAGACCCAAGCTCTGTCCCTGAGCTCCGGCTCTGTAAACACCGTGCTGTCCCTGAGACCCAAGCTAGGCTTCTATTCCATAAACAACAACGTTCACCTTCAGTGGCCTTGGCCTGGCTCTCAGTAGACTTCATTACCTTTTTGGGTTTTTGTTTCTTTTTGTTTTGAGACAGGGTCTTATGTAGCCCAGGCTTGCTTCAAAATCAGATATAGCTGAAGCTCTCTTCAAACTCCGAATCCTCTTGTCTCTTGCTGTACATTTAGTACAAGCATGTACATTTAGTGTGCCCAGAGCTCCTTACAAAGCGTTCTAAGAACAAAGGCGCATCTCTGGATATACAGTGCATGACTGGATGGCCATGCTGTAAATGAGTCTGTCTAAATAACAGTTGCCGATCTTGAACTCGTCTGCAAAAACAAACGCTGCTGAGCCCAGGTGTTCTCTGGTTCCCAGTGTTTCATGGCAGAGCTACTTCTGCCTCCCAAGTTGGTGTCAGGGACTTGGGCAGAAGAGCTTTCAGAAGAGACAGGAGATGGACTCAGCACAAACACTGCCAGCAGGCTTTTCAGTATGAAAGGAACCACCTCAGAGGTAGAAGACAGAAAAATTGTCAACGAGCAACATTTTGGTCTACTGAGTAGGTGTAAGAGGTTAATAAAGTAAGAAGTCATAGATTCTTAGTTACGGTAGTTAGGATCAAATATGAAAACCCTACCTCGATAATCCACCCCAGAATTGAGCTTCACCACAACTGGCCGTCCGATGATCTGCTTTAAGAAGTCACTAGGGGTTTGCTTCCGCAGACTCATTCTCAACAATCCTGGTTAGAAATAGGAAAGAGCAATAAATGTACACACTAGAGTTAATTAGTCACCAAAAAACCAAAACCAAAACAAGGTAACACAAAACTCTCGGGCCTTAACCTATCTATAGGAGATGAGCCATCAAAGGACTTGTCTGATGTCCTGCTGTGTAACATGAGAGAAGATGCTCTCCATGTCCACGCATGGAGGGTTAGCCAGTTGGTGAAGCTGGGATGCTAAGTGGTAGATCTCTCAGCAGCTCAACCAAAGTGTACACACACACATCGTGTGAGGCAATCAGAAAATATGTGCCAGGCTTGCACTTCAGGAACTTAGAATCCAGAAGCCAAACTCTGTGTGTTAAGGACATGAATAAATTCAAAGGGACAAAAAAGGGAAATAATTCTCTTTACCCAAGAAGCCAAGTATTCAGGTTAAATAAAAGAAAATACTAATTTTGGAAGTTTTCACTTGAACCATCTACAGCTGCTAACATGATTTGTTTTAAAAAATCAACTGATTATTTTGCTTAGCAAATTTTAACTTTTCCACTAAGCTGTTGGCTCATTTTCTTAGGTCCATAGTCTTAACAAATATCTAAAATTACAACTGCTATTTATTCAAGATGCTGGCCACACAACAACCTTACTTGTGTTGTTTTGAGTTTAAAGAGTTTAAAGATTCAGTACTTCTCATGAGTTTAGTAAAACAAACAAATCTCCATCTACGAGCCACACATGTGTGTCTTGCACATGCGCTGTTTTACAGCTAAAAACTTCTAGTGACACCATTAACTCATCTTTTGAGTCTTGGGGTTACTTCCAACCACAGAGGCAAATTCTATTATTCCAGTTCACTCAGGTACAATCCGGAATAAGAAAAATGTCTATTTGCATTAAAAGCCAGAACCCAAACCTAGCAGGGAAGCTGGCTCAGTGGGTAAAGTGCTTGTGTTCAAGCACAAGGACCTGAGCTTGGATCCACAGCACCAGGTAAAAGCCAGAGACACTGAGACATCTCTAACTCCGGCACTAGGGGGCAGAGACAGGGAGATCCCAAAGGTTTGCCAGGCAGCCGTCTAGCTCCAGTGAGCTCCAGGTTCACGGAGACCCTGCCCCCCTTACACACACAGACACACACACACACACACACACACACTTTTTAAAATCTAGTTCACGGTAAATGCAGAAATTAACTTCACTAGTGCTAACGACATCTGTATTTTTGGATGGAAAAACAAGTGAAAGAAGAAAACACAAACCCAGGCTTGACAACAGACAGTGCTTTAAAAATGTTAACTGTCCGCACCTTTCAGAAAGCAGAAATACTTTCTTCTAAGCTTGCTAAAAATAACACCCCGATTGGACCTCATCTTTATTTCAATCACCATCAACCTCTTCCCAGGGCAATCCATACTAAGCTACCTAATAAGCCTCAGATGTAGGTGAGGCTGTAACACTTAAGAAATGGCCTTGGGGTCTTGGTGTTTACTCTGCAGAGGGATACACTCACACAGAAGTGGCAAGTTTCATAAAGACTGTGTGCTTTCAGGTGGAATTACACACAGAGGTCTACCAAGAGAGGACTGAGCCCAGACGTGGCACATCAGAGGAGGATTACTGAATACGTGAGCCAAGTTTGACAGAAAAGTACACTAGCTGCAGAGAGAAGCTTAGCAAAGGCGCTGGATATTCTAAAGTGAAATCTACACACGCAAAACAGAGACACTGTTGGAGCGCAGGGCCACACTCGTTCTCAGGGAACAGAAGCACAGGCTCAGCTGGAATCATCTGGACCACAGGAGAACCCAGCCAGCATGTGCCAGCATGTCTGGACCAGAACCCGTAGACTCTTAGGAACTGGCTAGTTGGAGGATACCATGGTCAGGAAAACCCTGAGCAGGGGTCTGCTGTGCCCTACTTCCTATTTATGGTGGCAGAGCACACATTAATTCAGACTCTGCCTCTTGTTTTCTCCCGCATGTGTCACTATTGGCACTTCCTAAAAAAAGGCAGGCCTTTTCTCTAAAGACTTCAAGCCACATGAAAGGATGGGCTGAAAGCAAGGCCCTCATTTGTTCTCTGGAGTACATTCTGCTAGATGGCTTGAAAGGGATGCTTTTGAAGTTATGTGGAACAAGTATGGTTGCCTCAGATTCGCCGTGTTCATCACCCAGGAAGCCAGACCCTTTGCATTACTCCTCATTAGGCTCCTTGGTACTCCCTGGGACTTAATGACTTGCCCATAAATCCATTCTGTACAAGTAAATTGGTCTTGACACCACAATTTTTCCCATCACTTGGCTCAAGTAATTTTAAGTTTTCATCTTTTAAATTGGATAAGGCAGAAGGAATAGTTCTGACAATTTCTGAAGCTAGAGCTAAGACTCTTGAACCATAAACACGAGGAGAAAGGACTTCCTTCTGCCAAGGTCACCTTGGTAAACATCTCCCCTCAAACTCAGCTGTCACTCCCTAGGATCCGCTCCTCCGGACTCACGGTGGACGTCCAGCCGCAGCACTCTATTCCTGGAAGTCACCAGTGGTCTCCTGTGCCAGGAGCTGCTCAGTTAGCAGCGGGTGAAGAAGGCGGGGAGGGGGTATGGTATGTGTGTCAAATTTTATTCACCTATGATGATGATGAGGAGGAGGCATGTTAGATCCAGTCTCTTGCAGATATTTAAGGGGACTTGAAGGAGACAGAAAAATATCCTACTTCTCTGGTAGCCCTGGCCCCTAAAAAGACGACCAAGTCTGTGGAAGGGGCATTCAAAGCCAGTGTCAAACAAAGCCCCGCCCATCCCCTCCTCGCCAGTGTCCACCCCACAGGTCCCGCGCCTACAACACCATGCACTTCAACAGCTATAATCCCACGGCCTTTATGAATGACACTGACACAGGGCAGACAGGGCACTCGGTGCTCGGAAGGCGCATCCAAGTCTACCAAGGCACCTGGGCAAGTGCAGATTTCTGAAGCCTACGCAGCCAAAAGACACTTTCGGGTTTGTTTTTTTTCCTGCATTTTACTCATTCATGTGATTTAGTGGGACAGGAGTAGTGGATTCTGCCACAGCATGCATGGGTGCAGAGGACAACTGTTCCATTGGCCTTCCTAACTGCAACGTCGCTGCTTTTATGAATCATAATGTACATATGTGATTTGTGACCTCTGTGAAAGGATCTTCCAACGGCCCCAAGGGGTCCCAACCCGCAGGCTGGGAACCATGGGTGCAGAGGAGCCTTTACAACATAGGCCTGTGTGGTCCGACATGTCAGCCACAGGACATTAGCCAAGCCCTAACCACCACCTCTCCTTCCCTCTCTTCCGGCCTCATTTCCTGGTTAACATAACAAGGTATTTCAGAACAATCAAGACTTAAATGGGAACCAGATGATGAGCACATAAACTTCTCCTTAGCTGTGGGTGCAGCCAAGCTTGGCTCAACCTAGTAAAGCGAAGTCGCAAGTCCAACTCTGCCTTTACGGACATAAAGGACTTTTCCCTTGTCATCTCCGCCTAAACAACACTCTACTGCAACCACTCACACCATATTACACATGGGAGTAATCTAGAGATCATGAATGTAGGTCAGATGTGACACATACATGGAACTTGAGCATCCATGCACTTTTCGGTATTGGGAGCCCCTGCATCCTCTGAGATACAGGAGTATTTTATCCAAACATGGAGAACCTGAAAACAACCATCAAAATCTTGAAGGGGATGACATTCAAAGTAATGAATTTCTAGTGCTGGTCACAAAAAAAAAAAAAAAAAAAAAAATGACTTTTCTATTTTCCAGTCCTTCATTAGAAAAGAAAACAAGCCAGGGGAGTTTTAAAAAAAATTTTTTTAAAAATTCTACTACTTACTAGGCCACCCTTCAGTGAGAAAAGACCTGAGAGTAGTTAAGGGTACTCACTTGGGAGGCCAGGAACTGAGTTCTAATCTCCTCTGCTACTTAATCAGCTGTGCAGCTGGTAACTACCACCAGGTCACCTCTCATGGCCCCAGGCTCATCTGCAAAATAAGGGAGTTATGCTGGATGGTTACTGACCGTCTCTTCCTGTTCCAGCGCCTAGTATTACGTGTGCAGCAATACCAACACACACACACACACACACACACACACACACACACACACACAAAGATTCTGCAGGAAAATCATGTAGGCAGGCACTACAATTAAAAAAAAAAATGCCTGAAGCAATCTCAGGGCAGCATTGGAGGATCCAGTTCAAGGTCAGACTGAGCTACCTGGTGCAACTTTAAACAAGGTCCCCAACAGAAGTGATTCCAAAGAGAGGCTGTGTGCCTTGCTAACCTTAGAAACAAAGTAGGAGCATTCCCGGTCTGGATGAAAGAAGCAATGTCACACGCGAGTAAGGTAAATTCCGAACATTTAAAAAAGAACCGAGGCCAGCCTGGTCTACAAGAGCTAGTTCCAGGACAGGCTCTAGAAACTACAGGGAAACCCTGTCTCGAAAAACCAAAAAAAGAAAAAAAAAAAAAAAAAAAAAAAAAAAAAAAAAAAAAGAACCAGCCTGGCAACGTGCAGGAATTATCTAACCTAGTAACTTCGCTTCTGAGAGCTTGTCCGAGGAGAGTTAAGTGTGGGGAATGCATGACAGGGTCACATGGGATGCTAAACTGAAGAACTCAACCACCCAAAGGTGTCAGTCAGGGACACAGCGGAGTAACTTATGGGATCCAATGATAAAACAAGGGCCAAACAGAAGAAATGAATTTAAAAATTACAACTTGCTACCTTTTTTAATGCAAACAGAAAACTAAATATTACTGGTAGTTGATTTAAAATAAATGGTGGTCTTAGCTGAAATAGAAACAGGCACACACAAGAGAGAAGGAGTCGGCGTTCAGCAAGGATCATTTCCTGAGCTCGTCGTAGTTAGGGTTTTCCAGCGCGCACGGATGGAGGGGACGGTGGAGGAGAGCACCGGAGTCACGAGCCATCTATCTACCCCTGGGCGCGAAACCCAGTCAGTCCCGGGCGCGCGCAGGAGGGGACCGCGCCGGGCGCGCGCACCAGAGGGCCGCGGCGGGCGCGCGAGGCCGCGTGGCCCGGACGGCCTTCTCCTGCTGCAGGCCCGGCCTGGGCTCGAGCCGCTCCCCCGCCCGGCACGGGCCTCCGCGACCTAGGCCGACCGCTCCAGCGCCCACCCGCTCCCACTCGCCCCTCCCGGGCCGCGGACTCACCTCGCAGCCGGATCCGGAGCCTTCACGGGCCGGGCCTCTACGGACGCGCGCGCGGAAAAAAAACGAAACCGCCCCCGGCAGCGCGCTTTCCCGCTTCACCCAATCAGCAGCCTGCTTAGCTACGGCAGACCGCGGGGATCAAAAACGTCATGCCGGGACGGAAGGCTCACCTCCAAAAACATGTTTGTTCAGTGAGAAATTTGGTGCCCAGGGGTTGAAGTAAAGGTCCGGTGTTCTGACGTCCTCTCTTGTTAGAAAAATCGAAAACAACCAACAAAAAAATACTAGAAGTGATCTTTCGAGATTTCATTAGAGTAAAGAATACCAAAAAAAAAAAAAAAAGAAAAAAATACCTTAAAACCATAGGAAACAAAAAACGAATAGGCTATTGTAAGTACCCGGAAATAGCCTTAATTTGTTTTGTTTTGTTTTTTAGAGACAGGGTTTCCCTGTGTAACAGCCCTGACTGTCGTGGAATTCACTTTGTCCACCAGGCTGGCTAGGAACCCACTGAGATACGCCTGCCTCTGCCTCCCTGATGCTGAGATTAAAGGTGGGCGTCAGCACTGCCGGGCATCCTAAAATAATTTAAAGAAAATAAAAGTTAAAAGCCTCAAGCCCCCAAAACTACTTCTAAATATTAATTAAATGGATGAAGCTGAAGTTACTGCTAGAGATTGTTTCCATAGCAATGTTGCTACAACCAAAATACAAATTGCATGCGGATACCATTTAAGTGCTGTATGGGAACTTGGTTTGGGATATTGCATGAATTCTTAGTGTATGCTTTCTATTTATAGTGCGAAAAGATTACAGGAAGGCCGGATTCCTTTTTATACCCATGCTTTTATTTATAGTGACATTTTAATTTATATTTATATTATATTTAGAATTTAGATTTTAATTCTGTTTCTGATGTTTATCCATCATCACAATTATAATACCATCAAAGAACTGCTACCCGCCACTGTTAAGGATCTTGTAAGATCCTGTTAAGGATCTAAGACGCAGAATTGTTTCCTGAGACACAAAATGGCTCCTTCTTTTCTAAGTTCCTCTTAGCGAAGGGTGAAAGCAGTAGACCTGTGACTGGTGTCAGGAACAGAGAACAACTGGATGAGATTTGATAACAGCCACATCCTTCAGTTCCTCTGTATAATCCCAGTTGATGTCAAAGCCATCAGTTACAGACAGTAATAAGACAGCATTTTAGACTCTTGAAATATAAAGTATAAAATTAAGAATATAAGTAAAGTCACATTTAAATCAAACTGTCTACAAAGAAGAAACATGCTATATACTCTGACCCTAAAATAAATTGCCTTGTAAATCGAACCTGAAGCTGAGGTTCTAGCAGTTGATGGCATACCTAGTGTGTGTTAACATCTCTGCCACTACAGTGATGGTGCACACACAAGCGTGGGTGCAAGGGGATTAAAAATTCAAGTTTGTCCTCGGTTACAAAATGAATCTGAGACCAGCTGAGCTATTTGAAACCTTGTCTCAAAAAAGGAAAGTGTACTGCATTCCTCACTGATGATTGCGGTTGTTGTATGTGTATGACATATGTCGACAGAGACAGGTATATTCATAGCTGCTTTCGCTTTGCAACGGAGCTGTGACTCAGCCCTCAAGCCTGGTTGGTGAGCACCGAGTGAGAAAAGTTTTTGGGGGCCCGGTTCGTCTGCAGAATAGCAGCTGCCACTGTCTTCAAGGGCACAGCCCTATAAAGCCCCAAGGCGATAAACTTACAAATAAATATAGGTTTATTCCAAAAAACCTCTCAGTAGCTCAGAACTGGCCTTGCCAAAACACCAGACAGTGCTCCACATTCCACGGGTACACTTTCCAGATCCTCATCCTGTATTTACAAGGAAAACCTGTCCAAAACTTTTCCCAGATTCCAGTTCAAAAGCCAGTCTTCAAAATTCCACAGAAACATCTTAAAAACAATTGGGCCAGCTTAGTCCAGTGTACTTAGGTCAGATGTCACAGTAATAAGCTAACAGTGTCAGGCAAAGACCATCACTGACATTGGAATGTACCCCTGATATACACTGCATAGTGTAGTAGGAGGCTGCTTGTTTGCTTCCGGCTGCCCAGACCACGAAATAATCACTCAGAAATTATATTATCTAAATCACTGTTTGCATGATTGCTTAATATTTATGGTTAGCACATGTCTTAAATTAGCCCATTTCTATTATTTTATTTTACCACGAGGCTTATGGCCTACTGGCAAGGTTTCTGTGTGTCTGTCTCCAGTGGTGGCTACATTGCATCTCCCTGACTCCACCTTCTTTCTCCCAGCATTCAGTTTAGTTTTCCTGCCTAGCTCTGCTCTGCCCTATCACAGGCCAAAACAGGGTCTTTATTCATTAACCAATAAAAGCAACATATATACAGAAGAACTTTCCACATCATCTCCCCTTTTCTTTCTAAATAAAAAGGAAGGTTTTACCCTTAACATAGTAAAATTACATATTACAGAACAGGTATCAAGAAAGAATTACAGTTACAATATTTATTTATTTATTTATTTTCTTTTTTATTGATTTTATTGAGCTCTACATTTTTCTCTGCTCCCCTCCCTGTATTTCCCCTCCCCTTCAACCCTCTCTCATAGTCCCCATGCTCCAAATTTACTCAGGAGATCCTGTTGTTTTCTACTTCCCATGTGAATTAGATCCATCTATCTCTCTCTTAAGATCCTCATTGTTGTCTAGGTTCTCTGGGATTGTGATTTGTAGGCTGGTTTTCTTTGCTTTATGTTTAAAAACTACTTATGAATGAGTACATATGATAATTGTCTTTCTGTAATTGGGTTACCTCACTCAATATGATGTTTTCTAGCTCCATCCATTTGCCTGCAAATTTCAAGATGTCGTTATTTTTTTCTGCTGTATAGTACTCCATTGTGTAAATGTAACACATTTTCCTTGGGGCATTTAGGTTGTTTCCAGGTTCTGGCTATGACAAACAATGCTGCTATGAACACAGCTAAGCACATATCCTTGTGGGATGATTGAGCATCCTTTGGATATATACCCAAAAGTGGTATTGCTGGGTCTTGAGGAAGGTTGTTTCCTAATTTTCTGAGAAATCACCACACTGACATCCAAAGGGGCTGTACCAGCTTGCATTCCCACCAGCAATGCATAAGTGTTCCCTTTTCCCCACAACCTCTCCAGCATAAGTTGTCATCAGTGTTTTTGATCTTGGTCATTCTTTCAGGTGTAAGACGGAATCTCAGAGTTGTTTTGATTTGCATTTCTCTGATGACTAAGGGTGTTGAGCATTTCCTTAAGTGTCTTTCAGCAATTTTAGATTCCTCTGTTGAGAGTTCTCTGTTTAGGTCTGTACTCCATTTTTTGTTGGATTATTTTTTCTTTTGATAACCAATTTCTTGAGTTCTTTGTATATTTTGGAGATCAGACCTCTGTCTGATGTGGGGTTGGTGAAGATCTTTTCCCATTCTGTAGGCTGTCATTTTGTCTTGTTGACCATGTCCTTTGCTTTACAGAAGCTTTTCAGTTTCAGGAGGTCTCCTTTATTAATTGTTTCTCTCAGTGTCTGTGCTACTGGGGTTATATTTTGGAAGTGGTCTCTTGTGCCAATGCGTTCAAGTGTGCTTCCCACTTTTTCTTCTATGAGGTTCAGTGTGGCTGGCTTTATGTTGAGGCTTTTGATCCATTTGGACTTGAGTTTTGTGAATGGTGATAGATATGGATCTACTTTCATTCTTCTACAGGTTGACATCCAGTTATGCCAGCACCATTTCTTAAATGTGTTTTCTTTTTTCCCATTTGATATTTTGTGCTTGTCAATAGTTACAATATTTATATCTACTTATCTTTTATCATAACTAAAGAAAACTATAATTATTACTATCTATTTTTCAACTCCATCAAAAATTCCAAAAGGATATAATATTACCTAAGTTAACAGGCAACTTTTAAAACACGAGAAATGACAGAGACATCTCTCTGACCAGACAGTCACAAAAAGTTCTATATCATTGGAGCATCCATCTTCAGCCTACAGGCCCATAATATCCATCAGATTTTTCCATGAAGCAGGAAATCCGAACATCTGTTCTGTATTGTAATGGCAAAGCCCATCATCAGTTGCCTTCTTCTGTGTCCCGCAGAATGTCTGGGCAGACTCTTTCAGGAAGTAGAAACCCCAAAGGACCATCTCACCTTTAGGTAAGTTCAACAGTCATTTCTCTGTGGGTCCTGCACGTCCAGTTAAGCAGTCCAGGCAAGAGCAGTTTCTTGCACAAATGGCTAACAAACTCCATAAGGAGCCTCTTCGTTGCCCATCATCCTCTTGAAGTAACTGGTGCTGCCAGAAACAGATGTGTCTCATGTCATGAAAAGTCATAAGTTTTAAAAACATTTTAAATACCTTATTCTGTAGTTTTTGAAAGACCTGAAGACTATCTATCTGAAATGCATCTTTGTACACCTGGAAAAACTAACATGACTACAAGCTTGACTACTATAGATGACTATCTATTAACCTATATTTCTTACTTATGCATTTCATTTTTAAATGAGCTGCACAAACACAATATCTTAATCAAGAGCAGAAATATATATATATATATGTGTGTGTGTGTGTGTGTGTGTGTGTATAGATATAAAACAAAATTGATCTTAAATTTGTGTCTATAAGCCAAGATCCATACCATTGCAAATCATTGATCTCTATATCAGCATAGGCTTTGACACATACATAATCCCATGCATCCACAATTATAATATTATAGAGGATAGTTCCTCAGCCCTAAAAATCCTCTTCATTCCCCTTAGTCATGCCAATCACTCATTCTTTCCTTACATGGCAATTTTGCCTTTTGTAGAGTTTTATAGACATGATATTCTCTACACAGACTTTACAGATTGGCTTAGATTTCCCCATGCCTTTATAACTCATGTCTTTTAGGTGCTGAGTAATATTCCATATAGATGTACCTCAGTTGGTTTGTTCATTTACTTGCTAAAGGTCAGTCTGGTTGTCTCCAAACTATAGCAATTACTGAATCACTGGGCATCTTTCCAGCTCTTGGAATCAAGTTTTAAACTATTTGTAAAAACATCAAGAACTCTTCCTGGGTGTACAACGAGATGTGTAGGATGGCGTTCAGTAAGTGTGTGTTTAGTTCTTCGAGGATGGCTGTGCTGTCTCCCTTCCCCGTGGCTCAGCAGTGAACAGCATCCTCTCTGTTCCTTGTTCTTACTTGTACATCATGTCTCTGGTATTGTAGATGTGGGCCACTCTGAGAAGCACATTGTAGAATCATATTGTCGTCCTAGTCACATGATGTGGAGCATGATCTCCTATGCTTGGCTTCCATCTGTACATCTTCTTTGGCCATGTAACTGTTCAGGTCTTTGGTTTAGTTTTGAATCAAGTCATCCTTTTTGTTGTTGAGTTATAGGAACTCATTTTAGATGCGAGCTAATAACCCTTTGCCAGCATGTCCTTTGCAAATGTTTTCTCTTAGTCTTAGCATTTTCTTCTCAATTTTCTAAAGCCATGATTCCCAAAATGGACACGTGCTGCTGTAAAATGATGAGGCAGACTCTTACCATGCCACTGTTAGTGGTGTGCTTCTACAATTCTTTGTGCCAATACTTTTTTTAAAAAAATTGTGTATATGTGGTGTGGGACAATGGTCTGTATTCTGTCGATTATATCTTAAATAAACGCTGATTGGCCAGTAGCCAGGCAGGAAGTATAGGTGAGACAACCAGACAGGAAGTAGAGGTGGGTCAATGAGAACAGGAGAATTCTGGGAAGAGGAATGCTTGGTCAGCAATCGTGACCCAGCCACAGAAGAAGTAAGATGTGACTGCCTGGCTGAATAAGGTACAGAGCCATGTGGCTAGCGTAGACAAGAATAACGGGCTAATATAAGTTATAAGAGTTAATAAGAAGCCTGAGCTAATGGGCCAATCCATTTGTAACTAATGTAGACCTCTGTGTGATTTTTTTGGGACTTAACAATTGTGGGAACCAGGCAGGACAGAAGCCCTGACAACATGTATGTGCATGTGTGCCAGAGGACAACATTGAGTGTCATTTCTTGGGACCTGCATTTTGAGACAGGATCTCTCACTATGACCAACTTGCCTAATCAGCTAAGCTGGCTAACCAGTGAGCCCTGTGGATCCACCTGTCTCTGCCTCCCTGGAACTGGGAATACAGACATACCCACCATGCCCAACTTTTACATGAATTCTGAGGCTAAAACTTAGTCCTATGCTTGTTCAGCAAATACTTTACTGACTGACTGATTGAACCATCTCCTCATCCACAAACCAATTCTTTGTAACCTTTGAATAGCTTTGTTTTTAGGTGTCGTGTTTTTTTGTTTTGTTTGTTTTGTTTTTTTTTGTTGTTTTTGTTTTGTTGTAAGAGAAGGTCTCATGTCCGGCTTATTTCATGAAGCATCCAACAGCCCTCTGAGTATGTGAGAGATTGGATGGTAAAACAGACACTGGACTGGATTTGCCAACATTTTCTGAAGCATATTTTAATATTGAACATCAGTGCGACACTTCTAAGAACAGTGACTGATCTTGTTTGAGCACTGCCATAGCCAGTATGCTACACTGGTGGGGACCTAGGCCTTTCCTGGACCTTCAGCCTGGGAAATAACAGCATCTGAGCCATGCTGTTCTATGTCCACTCATCTACCATTTTCAAGGAAATGTGGAAATTATTTGTTAAAGCAAATGATAAGGAAAACATTCTTCATTTGATTCTAGAATTAAATATCTTCTGTGATATTCATGCGCTGACTGATAGGCAAATGTCACCATGATAAAACGTGACCAGAAGGGACTTACAGAAGAAAGAGTTTATATGGTTCCCGAGGGAAGAGTTCACAATGGTGAAGATGGCATGGCAGCAGAGGGGCAGAACTGAGAGATCACATCCTCATCCACATGTATGAAGCTGGTGTGGGGGAGGGAGACGAAGACAGACAGAGACACAGACCAGACAGATAGACAGATATCAGAATGCTGGGGCCAGGATATAAGACTTCCGAAACATGCCTCCCACCACCACCACATTACCCCTGCAGCCCCAGTGATACACTTTCTCCAGAAAGCCTGTACCTCCTAAAAGCTCTATAATCTCCCCAAACAGCGCTCCTAACTGGGGACCAAATATTCAATTCTTTGAGCCTACAGGAGGTATATTTTCATTCAGATTCTCCACAAAAGCCAATATGTCTTTTGTTTAACCTATAAAGAGTTTCTATTCTACATTATGAGTACTTGGCTTCAGATATAATATTTGATATGTTAACACAGTGTTTGAACTTCGTCAGCCACCACTTTGGTGTGACTTGGATTTCAGTAGATGGTATCTGGGTCTGAGCCCCATGAGCAGGGTACCCTAAACGCTGTGATGTTTCAATGCCCCGGGAGTCCAGAGAGCCTCTCTCGGCTGTAAAGTGCGGCAAGATTGCTGTGAAGCTGCCCTTGTATTCTAATCAAGATGAACTTGAAAGGTGAACATTATAAGTGGTAGAAATTATTTATAATTTGGTAATAAAAGTTTATATCTAACACTCCAGACTTCATACGTCTGCTATGTGCTGGCTCTGGGTTATAAAACAATTGTAGTTGCCTTTACGTTTGGCCTTATAAGAAAGGTCATAAATTAGAATGATAGCATTCGTCCTCTTTCTGAGCTCAGAAAATTTCCATATTAACATCTTCACCTCAAACATAAATGGTTACCCAACTACAAAGAAAAGAGTTGCGCTGAGCTTTATGAATTATAGTTTATGTTGGAAATCTGTGTACACACGCCTGCAGTAGTGCATTCCAACTTCAGTAAAGCTGGCTTTACCATAGTGGAGCTAATTCAAACTGCATGGCAACTTAAATAAATAAAGAACAGCATATAAAACTTGGGAATATTTTAGATGTCAGCAAAAGGTTGCTAGGGTATGCAATTATTTTAACTCTTAAAATGCATTTTTATGATTTCAAGGATTTTTTCCCCTTCCAGAATATCTCTACCTCATTACTTAAAAATAAGCTTGCTTTCAGTTTTATATGTTTCTTTATAATGTGATTTTAACTGATAATGTGACAGTCTGGGTTTTCTCCCCTCGTACAGAAAAAAATACGCAGAGCATTCTATTATGACATATAATGACTAAATTCTTCCCAAGATATTGATGAATTGGACCAATGCTTTATGTTTAGACTTATAAAAAATGTTTATAGCAATACCCAGATGTCCTTAATTTTCCAGTGTGGAATATCAAATCCATATGCTTTGCTGGTATAGGTCACTTTCACCATCCTGTCGGTGTGTTTAGAATACAGTGAACTGTAAACAAGCAGGATCAAGTTCTAGAACAATCACAGGGGCTCAGACTTTCATCTGCAGAGAACAGAGAACGTTAGTTCTCGGTAACTTTCAACATTAGAAGCTGTCTTTCCCATGGAGAAATTAATAGAGCTAGAAATTACTAATGAGCTAGCATGGCTTAGTCCATGAGGGCTGCTGTATACCCTGGACTGGGCAGACTGGGCAACTCACAAACAACAGGAATGCATTACTCACCATTTTCAAGACTAGGAAGCCCACGACAAAGGTACCAACAGTTTTGTTCTCTGCGCCATTGACGGCACCTTCTGAATTCATTTTCATGAGGAGGAAAGTGGCAAGGGAACTCACTCTAGCCAATTATAGAAAGACACAGATCCAGTCATGAGGGGGAGCCCCTGTGAGTTCATCAGTTCTTTTGCTTTAAAATGTGTTATTGTTGCTGTTATTGTTGCTGTTTATTCTTGTTATCGTCGTGATTATTGTTAGCTCTGTGTGTGACGGCACACACTGGTGGGTGGGGGAGTGCAGCCACCGCAGATGTGAATCGGAGGACACTTTGTGGAGCAGTTCTCACCTTCCACCTTTCCTTGGGTTCTAGGCTGTCAAGCTTGCGTACGGTGCTTTTCCGGACTGAGCCATCTCACGCAACCAGTTCTTACCGCACGGCTGTGCTGGTTCGCCTGTCAACTTCACACAGCCTGGAGTCATCTGAGAAGAGGCAACCTTCACTCAGAAAATGCTAGCATCAGTCTGAGTTGTAAGGAGGGCCCAGCCTGCCATAGGTGGTGCCCTGCCTCCCCCCTCCCCCCCTCTCCCGGCAGACGGTCCTGGGCTGTGGAATAATTGCAATTACAGCAAGCCAGTAAGCAGCGTCCTCCATGGTATCTGTGTTAGTTCCTGTCTCGAGTTCTTGCCCTCCGTGATGGATATCCAGAAGTGTTAAAGTCAAATAAACCCTGTTCTTCCTAAGTTACTTTTGGTCATGGTCTTTATTACAGCAATAGAAATGCAGCTAGAATAATCGCCCAGCCTGGCCTCATTGTACCTCTTTAATGCTGGCGTTACAAATGGGGCCACCACACCTGTCTGTCCACTCTACTATTACCATGCTGTGTGTTAGGTTGAACATATAGATTATTACCATCCTTCAGACTCTAACAAAGCAGATCCTAAAAACAAAAACAAAACAACACAACAATAATCCATATCTGTTGTTCCTTTAAAATCGAAGAAAAAAAGTGGTTCATTTGTTTCTCTTTTGACAAAAGGTGCTTCAGCATCTGGACATGATTCTAGGGAGTCTCAGAAGAACAACACTGTCCACACAGAACTGGATGCAGCAGCCGTGCACACCTGTAGAGGTACCTGGGAGGTTAGGCCAAGAGATAGCGTAAGCCCCAGAGTTCGAGATCAGCTTGAGAAACACAGTGAAAACCTCATCTAAAAAAATACTTAAGCAGTAACATTAAAAAGAGAATTGGGGCCCGAACAACTTCCTTCATGAATTATAACTAGAAGTAAAATAATGATATCTATGCCTCGAAAGTCTTCTGTATGTAACCAGATGAGAAGACTCTTGGCTGCCTTCGGTTGGAAGGGGCAAGACCTGCTGACTCATGCTAAAGACCCAGACAGCTTGTGGATGACACAGAGTGTAGGGAGGAGAGACAGCTTCCGGTTCAGTCAGTGATCAGGATAGATGCTGCTGGGTGCATTTCATCTCGGTGTAAGTGTCAGGTACCAAGCCACTGGTCCTGGCTAGGTACCAGTCCAGGCACTGGCTAGGTTAGGCTCCATCGTTTTTGGATTGCAACCTGTTCCTTTGAAAAACATTTGCCTATTTTCTTTCTGCTTGGCAAATAAAAGGTGCTTTTAAATATAAACTGGTGAATAAATGATTAAATGAACAAGCCCTCAATTGGTCCCAGGATGAGATTTTCTGAGTATCAAGGATGTAGTGATATCAAGTAAAATATGAAGGAAAATGATGTCCGTTAGTGGGTCCTAGAGGAATTAGACTGTAAGCGCTCCTTGAACTTTACTCTCTCAACCCCAATCATACACAATTAATTAATAGATACTTCTCCATCAGTGATTAAGTACCTAAAACTGATGACTACAGCCCAAGTCTAACGTCTCCATCTATATCTATTCAGGAGCAGGAAATACGCTAGACCCTTCAAGGACACAATCACTCTCCAAAGGACACCCCAGTTCTGAGGGCGAGGGAGATGGCCCACAGGTAAACTGAAACCGTGAGGACCTGCTTTTGGGTCCCCAGGACCTATGTGAGAAAAAGTTCAGGGGTAGCTGTCAGTGCTTGCGAGGCAGAGACAGGATGAACCGGGGCTCTCTGTCTGGCCAGTCTAGCCAACTGGTGAACTCCAGCTTCAATGAGAGCTGTCTCAAAATATGTAAGTGGAAAAGTGATTGAGAAAGATCCTTGGCATCTATTTATGACCTCCAGCTGCATCTATACACGCACATGCATGCACACATACACACACACAGCATGTATGCATAGCTTGATATTCATGCACATGACATACACACACGTACAAAAAAGTTAACTGTACATTAGACATTAAGGAGGACGAGTGTGTTAGGCATACCACCCACCCCAAAATAACTCAAACTACTCTAGTGCAACCTATTGCGAGAACAATTCAACTGTATATTTATAAACATTCAAAAGTCAAGGAAAAATAGATTCTGAAAGAACTCTAAAGAAAATTGCTGTTCCCTCAAAAAAAAAAGGAAGGAAGGAAGGAAGGAAAGAAGGAAGGAAGGAAGGAAGGAAGAAAGGAAGAAAGCAAGGAAGGGAATAATAGAAAGAAAGAAAGAAAGAAAGGAAGGAAGGAAGAAAAAAGAAAAAGAAAGAAAGAAAGAAAGAAAGAAAGAAAGGAAGGAAGGAAGGAAGGAAGGAAGAAAGAAAGAATGAAAGGAAGGAAGGAAGGAAGGAAGGAAGGAAGGAAGAAAGAAAGAGAGAAAGAAAGAAGAAAGAGGATTTCATTTTCTTAGGCTGTGTCTGGGTATTTAAATAACACTTTATTAGGCTTCACTAGTTGGGGCAGAGCTCAGGAAAGCTTTGTTTTCTCTTTGACGTCCCTGCAGTCCTCACCTACTGGTGATGTTTCATTGACCCAGCGTACCTAGCTTTGGTATTGCCTGACGAAGCATAAAGCCCTGAACTCCACTCAAAGCTCACAAGAGCCATGAGAAAGAGTGGGTGCTTTTCCTAGGCATAGGTGCTGAACAAAACGGGGGCTGAGAGTATTTACATCCCTTGACCATTTTCCAGCTTTTTTTTTGTGCACAGACACATAAATAAACGCAACTTTGAAGTAAAATATAAAAGAGTAAAATCCTAACAATCCCAGTGTGGGGATTTGTTGTTTTAACTTGGACACAGTGATGCACCTTAATCGACTGCTCTTTCAGCCAGCAATTGGGACTCTGCAGGTACTGGCCTGCTTCTCTCTGCCAGAGCCCTGCCTTGGAAATTCTATTCCTGCAGGCGCTGGCTCTGCCACTGCCACTAAAAGTAGCTTTAATTAAATCTATATTGTTCTACTTATAAATAAGACTTGGGATTCAAAGGCTGGGGTGGAAACCTGCTAGCTCAGAGAGGCTGAGTAACACTTAGGTAACCTCCTCTTCTTGCTGGTGTCTTCTGTAGGAGGAGGCCACTTGTTTGTCCTGGCTGCCCAAAACCCAAATAAACACACAGAAACTGTATTAATTAAATCACTGCTTGGCCCATTAGCTCTAGCTTCTTATTGGCTAACTCTTACATTAATTTAACCTATTAATCTGTGCATCACCATGAGGTTGTGTCCTACCAGCAAAGTTTCAGCACATCTATCTCCAGCGGCTCCATGGCGTCTCTCTCTCCCCGCCTTTCTTTTCCCAGCATTCAGTGCAGTTTTCTCGGCCTACCTAAATTCTGCCCTATTAACAGGCCAAGTCAGTTTCTTTATTCATTAACCAATAAAAGCAACACATAGACAGAAGGACCTCCCACACCAGTCTTCCACTCTGCCAAACAAAAAGAGCCATGCCACTCCAAATCCCTCCTGGCTACTTCCAGTGCATGTCTCTCTCCCAGATACCCTCTGATGCTCTATGATCACTTTCTGTTAACTTGTTGCTAACTCAGCCTCCTAACCCAAGGTTAATTTTAATTAATGCAAACACAAACTTGGGGTTGACAGTGTGATCAAATATCCCCAACAGGGATTACCCAAAACAATTGAAGTCAGACTGTTTATGAAATGTGTTCTTTTATACTTACTATTTTAAAATAGTGAGGACATGCAGTCAACCTAAGTAGCCATCATTACAGGAATGAACCACAAGACGTGTTCATTGTAATGCTATTCAACTTCAGAGAAGGAAGCACATAACAACATAGATAAGATAGCATAAGGTAAAGTATCATAAGATATCTTGTGAAGTTAGGTAGTCACCAAGAACACAGTCCTTTCTTTTTCTTTTCCATAGTCCCACTTATAGCATCTAAAGGAGAAACAGCCCACAGACCCAAACGATGGCTGCCAGGAGTTGGGGAAAGAGCTGATGGGTGGTGGCTGTTCAGGAGGTAGAAAGTTTTACCTGATCGAGATGGATTCTAGAGGTCTGCTGAGAATGCTGTGTGTGAACTCTGTTGGTGGGTTACATGGTCGGTTGTTTGTGTGCACAGTATGTACTGGCTATAGTAAGAACAATGAAGTTATAAGAATGGCAATAATAATGAATAGTGACTGCTTTTTGAGAGGGAAGGAAGGTCTTGGACTGTATTTTACTCAGTTTTAATGTTCTACATACTTATTACCCAAAATATTTGGGCCACTCATTACCATCCTTAAAAGATCACACACACACACACACACAGGCACACACACACATACACGCATTTAGAATGCTGGTATCTGTGGTCAAGGCAAGGGCACCAAAGACTTTTGAGATAAGCATGCCTGGGATTATTACTAAGAATGCAAATTCAGTCAAATAACAGAGATGATTTATTGTTTTATTAATACTGATAACAATTTATTTATTTACTCAAATTGAGGTTTGAACCCAGGGCTGTTCAGGTACCCCACCACTGATTTACACTCCCATAATCCACCACTGAGTTCCACTCCTATAATCCACCACTGAGTTCCACTCCCATAATCCACCACTGAATTACACTCTCATAACCAACCACTGAGTTTCACGCCCAGCTCCCGTGTTAGCCCTTGATTCCCCTCATTGCAGATGTGAGCATGCTTTACCCACAGACATGGACTTGAAGGGCTGGTTTTCCAGAGATTTGCAAATTAGCTCACATCCTGTTCTTCCCAACAAAGCTGCATCTCCCTGTTCTCCCAGCACTTCCGATTCCAGTCAATAGGTGTGCCCAGCCCAGAAAAAGTGGCAGTTTATTAATTATGTGTTTGAACTGAACACGGATCAAGAACTGAGAGTTAGTGAGAAACGTTTATCACCCTAAAGCAATAGGCAAGTGTTAATGAGATGTAGTCATCCGTTTTTAAAAGTTTCATTTGGCCCAGGTGGTGAGGCACACGCCTTTAATCCCAGCTCTTGGGTGGCAGAGGCAGTAAGTTCAAGGCCAGCCTGGTCCACCACAGCTAGTTCCAGGATAGGCTCCAAAGCTACAGAGAAACCCTGTCTTGGGAAAAAACAAACAAACAAAGTTTCAATTGTGTATATCATAAAAGTATGGTAGATCTTCTGTAAATAATCAGGAGGAAATAATAATTTTAAAAAAATCTCAAAATTTGCCTCATTCTACCACTCCCAGAAAAACAGTGTTTCAGGGTGGAGCCACTCCCTTTACGTGTCTCTTAAGTCCTACACCGCATCTTGCAGTTCATATTTTTACATGCCGTGACTAGGAGATCATCTTCACGGCAGCATAATACTCCACAGAAACTTAACTTCTTTATTATTATACAACCGTGCATTTTTATTTACACCAGTCATAACAACACATTCGTAAATGTATACGCATGTGAACACTCTGCCTAGATATCTGCACACACATCTACATACACAGACATACAGATATAGAAAATTCCCATCTGAGTATTTGCTTAGGCAAAGCCCCTGATGTAGAATCACTTGTTTTGGGGGGATTTGTACATTTTGCTTTGCGTTGGTGTGGCTGGAACCCGGGGCTTTAGTATGCTTGCCCAACCCTCTACCACTGAGTTCCGTTCCTAGAGGTCTGCACACTCTTAAATGTCAGTTATGGTTTAGGTGGCACTGTGGGAAACGGCTTCATTGAAGGAAGTGAGGATGCATGAAGACAGCTCCTTTAAAGCACAGACTCCTCTGTAAAGACTGCTTTTCCATCGACCGTTGCGGAGCAGAAACTCCTACAATACAAGGACAGGGCTGACCCACGGTTACCCCGAAACACCTTGCCACAGGCCTAACCCCAAGTATTCTGACTATCTGGACATCTGTATATTCTAAAGAATATGTATTTACTTATTTAGTGTGCCCAGGTGTGTGTGTGTGTGTGTGTGTGTGTGTATGTTTGTGTGTGTGTGTTTGTGTGTGTGTGTGTGTCTGTGTGTGTGTGTGTGTGTGTGTGTGAGTATCCGTGTCACGACATGTTCATGGAAGTCAGGGGACAACTGTGGCCATCAGTTCTTTCCTTCCATCTTTATGTTTGTTCCTAGGACTGAACTCAGGTCATCAGACTTGACAGCAAGCACCTTTACCTGCTGAGCCATCTTGCCTGCCCTCTCTCTCTGTTTTAGGGGACACTGAATTGAACTGTACATGTTTCAGACTCTACAGAACCTGGAATTCTGTCTACAGCATTCAGGAAGCACTTGCTAGTTGACAGGTTTGTCTCTGAGCACGTTTTACGGGTCTAAAGCAATTTAACCCTCATATAAGCCCCGTGAAGTTGCGACCATTACCATCACCAAGCTGTAAATGAATTGACTGAGATCAGACAAGTAACCTGCCAAAAGTCACGTGGCTAATGCAGTGCAGATCCGGAATTTGTACCCAGGAATTCCTGATCACTAGTGCACAGCTGTGACTGTAAACTTGTGTTCCGTGGCAGTTGTGGGTCAGGTCCTTCTTTGCCCTTGTCAACTGTTGCATTTACAGTCACAGTGTGAAATGGCAGCATTTTAATCACCTTTGAGTGTCTGTGCAATTTTGAATAGGCCTGGATTTTCTGGCCCAGGGTTTCTCAGAAGGCAGCAATTAGATGGTGGCGAAATCTGAATCAACCATAGGTGTGTGCAGTTGGGGTGTGGGTGAGCCCCCCCACCCCGTGTGTGTGTATGTGTGTGTGTGTGTCTGTATGTCTCTGTGTGTGTGTGTGTGTGTTTGCTCATAAAGTTACCCTGCACAGTCTCTCTACATAAGCTCTCTGTGCTTCTGCATAGCACAGCTGCCTCAGCAAGCAACTAGCATGGGAGTTGAAGACTTTCTGACGTGAATGCTCCCAAAGACAAGTTGGTATTCTTCTATGACCCACCCACAGAAGCCACATGTGTCCTTTCTGCCATCTTCTATTGGTCAAGATAGTCACAAACCATCTTCAGTTTCATGGGGGTCTTTGAGGCCACCTCTCAATTGGAAGAGGAGCAAATTGCAATATACCTTGTTGCTGCCTGCTTTGAGAAATACTGCCTACTGCATAACTAATTTCTGTAGCCCATAGAAAGCTTTAAAACTCATTTTTAATGCCGCAGAGCTGATCACGTGTTTACTGATTCATTTCAGTTTGTCAACAACCTGCTCTTCTGATTGATAGGATGTATGCAAGGAATGACACATTGGCAGCATGTGCTCACAGGACAGTGCTGTAGCTTATGGCCTTGGGATAAAATGAACCCAGCAGCCTGTATGTAAATGGAGCCCAGGCCCCTGGCCTCTATGTTCAAGATTCTCAAGTTATCTGTCGAGTTTCGAAACATCCTCTGCTTCTAAAACAAAACAAAAAAAACTCCTTATTGAACAGCAAGTTTTAGTGCACTGAGAACCTAGAGGCTGTGCTGCTGATGGCAGCAGAGCCGGGGTCCCTCCTTTGGGCCATTGCTGTGTAGTTGAGTGTCTGCCTTTGGCAGCTGGCCAGGAGTGACGGGCTTGAGCGCATCTGTGATGTGGGACACCCGCTGTGGGGTCTTCTCTTTTAGCTCGGATTTTCTTTACTATAGAGGCTGAGTCACAAAGATGTTTGGAGATGAGCATCCTACTCACCCTTGCTGCAGGCAGAAAAGGTAGTGGTCCCCAAAAGAGAAATGTTTGGAGAGATGGCATTGTTCCTTTGCGGCCTTGGGGATGCTGTATATCTTTCGGTTGGTCGGTTTCTTTCATACATCTTGTCGCTTGTTTGGAACTGGTGGAGTCCCAGAACTCCGCATGCTGAGTACGTTTTAAGCTCCAGCTGTTGTCACCCCTGCCTTTATTTAACAGCTAACTGATCCCAAGTGGGTTGAGGGCTCAGTAACCACTCCTGTGCCTGACCCCTACTTCCGGGGTCTCAGAGCATCTCTGTGCTGGTCTCTTCAACGTGCAGTCATCACTATGACTTCAAAACGTAGGGTTGACCAATGAAAGCATTTCCTGCCACTTTCCTGGGGTACCCAGGACAACTAGCCCCAAGCCAAACTCTGAAACTCCAGAGACTAGGGCTGCCAAGCCGGAGGATCGCTAAGTCATAGATTCTCCTGAGTGCTGGTCAGATTTGACGTTTAGGATAGAAATGTGATTTGGTTTTGAATCTCTGGTTCAGCTGGTCCAGGCTCCCTGTAGATAATTTACAGGGTGATGATTTCTGAACTGCCATTTCCCACCATCAGCTTCCACTCGGTATTATTAGTCTGACATTGCTAACTTCTGTAACATGATCTACATTTTCTCAGATGGGGAGATGGAGGCTGAATATCCTCTTGAGAACATCTTACTTTTTTGGCTTAGACAGATGAGTGTCCCAAATTCCTCATCTTGCCAAGAGGACTTTTTGCTTCTAGGGAACTGCAGAGCTGGTTACTGTTCTTCATCTCATGTGCAGGAATTCTCTGTTGGTGTTGGTGGTGACCCTCCTCACCTGAGCTGCCTCTTCCAATGAGACAAGCCCAGAGCAGGTCCTATCTGATAAAGCTGCCGAAGGGGCAGACAGTCCCTAACACATGGCAACAGGGGCATGTTTGAGCTCCAGTTATCGCAAGAGTTTGCCATTTTTGTTCTTGGTGATTAGATGGCTGGTTGTAGATTCAAGCCATTCTGGGCCCCTGTGAGTGTGACTCTTCAGGTTTGAATTAATAGATCAATCCATTTGTGGTTTTCTACCCATGAGCCAAATGGCCTGTCCTAACTAAAGGACAGATAAACAGCTACTTCACAGTTTACCTTGGAAATGTTCTAATGGCCAGTTTACATAGCTCTGTGTCCAAGCAAAACAGGAAGCACTGGGTTGTTCCTATTCATTGTCACCATGATGCCCCCAGAGATATTTAGATGTTAGCCCTTTCTGAACGTAAAAGAAATTAATCCTGGCCTGTGAAAAGTTCTCTGTTGTCAGGTCCAGCAGGCAGAATTGTCTGAACCTTCTGCGTCCTTAGAAAGTCAGATGCCGAGTGCAGCGGGGCTGCTTTGCCTCCCTTCGAGACTCGTCTTCAACAACCCCCTTTGATCCTGGGGGGCTCTTTCAGTGACAAAAATAAGAGCATATGAAACCTGATGTATCCTTGCAAGCTCCCAGGTCAGAGCAAACCTCTAACAAGTTCCTAATGGCACCACTGAGGACTTCTGGCTTTCTTCACAGATGGGCATAAGGCTATTGGAGGGTTCACTTGGGTCTTCAGTTCTGAAACGTCACAGTTCCAATGACCTCTGTGCCTGTGTCTATTTGCAAACAGTTCTCAAGCTCATAAATCCATTCATTTACAAGAAGGGCTCAAAGTCCTTCAATTTTTTTTTTCGGTATTTTTTGTGGTGAGATAGAAATTTACCCTCACATTTTCTGGGTCATACTTCTCTCTCCTCACTGATCATTTGTGTGAAACAGGCAGGCCAAACACACTCTAGCCAGGAAGGATGCGCCGCTAGGCTTAAAAGGAGTGACCAGAAAGCTATACCCACACAAAGGCAGCTTCATCTGTGGACTGAAGGTGAATTGTGGGGTGAGTACTCCACCGCTTTTCAGACCGGACAGCTCCAGAGGAAGGCTAAGACTGCTGGCTGGGCTTACTGCGAGGGCGAGGGTCAAGTACTTGTCTTCATAAATCCTCCTCTGCTCTGTGAAAGCCTGGATTGGAAAAAAAACTTTTTATTTTTTATTTTTAAAGAGAGCCATCTTTTCAAATTTTGCTTATATAACATTCAGCTAAGGCAATGTATATTTATTTCTTCAAGTAACGTTATTGCTTGAAGTCTACCTCTTTGCCTTTGACAGTAAGACAGACCGCTTATCTTCATATTTTCATAATGAAAACTCCCTAAGCTCGGGCTTCTGTGGCAGATTTACGGCTTTTGAGCAGGAGAACTGACAGGCATTCTAATATGAAAGGAGATACGATGTCCTTAATGTACAGTGATGTCACTGCTAGCGAGGGAGAAGCAGCCAGAGCACTCACAGTCAGCACCACGGCTCTCCTGGCTGGGGTGGAAGAGACCTTGTCACCCCAGAAAGGACACATGTAACGAAGAAAAGGAAACCAACAAGCCTCAGGTGCAAAGGCACCAGCTTACTGTGCATGTGCATTAGCTTCAGGAAATTGACGCTAAAACTGTCCGGGTAGAGCTGACCTCGAGAAGGGACAGGGTAAGGCATGGTACTCTGAGTGTAATTAAAACCCTCCAGGGAGCAGGCAAAGGAAAGCTAGGACTTCTGACCTTCGTCTCTGTCCCCTTTATCCCGCCCTAGAGTGGTCTCAGAACTTAAAGATGAGGACAGCCACACTATCATTAGCAGGGTGCCCTTATTGTTAGGAAATGCCACACACTCGTGTTTTTTATTTGCAAATGAGGCCTTAAAGGTTTAACTTTACCTGGAGGAAGTACTAGTTCCGGCTGTAAAAAGAAATTCTTAGAGGTTGCTTTTCCAATGTCCTTGTCCTAAGCTCCCACTCAAAAGTGCCACAGATGTGTGACTGGGGAAGAAACACCGTAATGAGAACAATCTAAGAAGGCTGCACTCTGCAGGCCTCCTGCGTGGGCGTGACTGCGAAGGGTCTTTCAAAGGTTTCAGGAGCATATCTTCCACTCGGAGAGAATGGGGCTGTGTGTTGGTGGCAAGGAAAAGGGAACACTCAAGATCAGTGTCCGTTTTTGCCATTCCCATCAACTTCCCCGGAAGTATGAGGGTTAATTTAAGACCTGAGAGGGCTTTTGCCAGCTCTGAGGATAGCCAAGCACTTAAAATTTGCCAGCTCCATTAAATGTACTTCTCCTTAATTAAACGTAGACACATTCAGCAATCTACATGCTCAAAATTAAGTATCAAAGATTTATCGTATAAAGGAGCCAAACAGCCAAGGCAGAGGTCAGAACTGACCAATATCACAAAGGACTATATTTTTTTTATTATGTTATTATCTAATGAATTTTAATGCACTGAGACAACAGTTGTGAACTGGGCAGGCTTTTCTGGGCTGCCGTCTACTCTGCCACTCGCAGGTTACAGGGTACAGGAAAGTTAGCTATTTCTTTAGGGCTCAGTTTCATAGCTTGTAAAAAGAGAAGGTCATTTTACTTCTTTCATGGTAGTGAATGAATGAAACCAACAAATAGCAAACCATTCGCTGATGTGGGATTCCCCTCTGTATGCTGTGAATATCATTGGTTAATAAAGAAACTGTCTTGGACTGTGATAGGGCAAAAGAATAGAGGTAGGTGGGGAAAACTAAACAGAATGCTGGGAAAAACTAAACAGAATGCTGGGAGAAAGGAGGCAGAGTCAGAAAGAAGCCATGAAGCTGCTGGAGACGGATGCACTGAAACTTTGCTGGTAGGCCACGGCCTCATGGTGATGCACAGATTAGTAAAGATGGGTTAAATTAAGATGTAAGAGCTAGCCAATAGGAAGCTAGATCTACTGGGCCAAACAGTGATTTACATAATACAGTTTCTGTGTGGTTATTTCGGGTCTGAGCAGCTGGCAACAAACAAGCGGCCTCCTTTCAACAATTCACCATTTTGTTCAAAGCATAATTAAGTGAAAAATTAATGTTAGCAATGTAATATGTAAATTGTTATTATTAAAAATTGATGTTCATTTTAGTCACATTTATTACAAGTAAAATCGCACTATTTGCAATTAGTGTACAGATAATAGCAAAAATTAGTTTCACTCACCATAGTAGAAGAAACAGTCAATTTAGGCTTATGGCTCTGGCATGGTGGTGGAGTCCAGCATGGTGGGAACACATGGTAGCAAGCTGTAGGCATGGTAGTCAGAGCAGGAAGCTGAGAGTTTACACCTTCAAATGCAAGCATGAAGTAAAAAGAGATTTAACTGTGATGTACTTCCTGTAGTAAGCCCGCACCTTCTAACCCTAACCCAAACAACTGAGGACCAAGTGTTCAAATATCTGAGATCATGGCACAGATATTTATCATTCAAAGCACCACACATTCCACTGGTGAACATGGATCCATACCACATAAATACACTTGGACACACACATGTGCCCGCACATGCACAACGATCAAGCAAACAAAAGCCGTAGCATTAGGGTCATGTACTTTCTTGTCTGATCCTTTTGACTTGTGTGGGTATGAAAGTGTGGATATTCAACCTTGATGCTGTCCACTACCTCTCTTGTCTGCCATTCCCTCCCTACAAGACTCCAACTCAGTGGTTCCCAGTCTTGATATACATAAGAACACCAGAGGTGCTTACTATAACTTCACAAGTTCTGGAGTGGTGACAGGGTCCAGACATTTGTAGACTCAACAGATAACCCTGATGGAGGTGGCATGCAGACTTAATCACATCCTGGATCCCAATGTTACCTGTGCTTGCCTCGTGGATGAGAAGGTGGCCCTTGGGGAAGCCTCTGCTCGTCTCTGTTTTATGTGAAGACTTGGATTATCTTCCCTTTAGGAGGTATATTCAGGTTCACGATGATCCAAATTAAGGCTGAGTCACAAGAGGTAGGTTCTTTTCTCTTTTCTTAGAGCTTTGTTTTGTTTTTAAATTTTATTTATTTATTTCATATATCTGGGTATTTTGTCTGCATAAATGTCTGTAACATGTCTGGCCAGAAGAGGGTGTTGGATACCCTGGAACTAGGCTGTGAGCTGCCATGCAGGTGCTGGGAGTCGAACCCGGGTCCTCTGGAGAGCAGCCCGTGATCTTTGTCGCTGAGCCACCTCTCCAGACCTGGTGGTGTTTGTTTTCTATACATATTGTGTGTGATGGAGTGAGTGCCATGGCGTGCACTGGAGGTCAGAGGACAACTTTAGGGAGTTGTTCTCCCTGTCCATCATTTGTATCCTGGGCATCAAACTCAGGTTTGCTGGCTTGGCAGAAAGCTCTCCCCTACTGGTCCATCTCACTGGCTCAAAGCGGATTCCTCCAGTCATCTCTTGCTGAGATTCTCAGAAGGGAAGAAAAGATGAAGGGTGACTTCAGTGAGACCATCTGAGCAAAAACTTAGAATGTTGGCACAGTCTTTGGGATTGCCTAGATGGAAGAGCCTTTGCCTTGTCTTTGGGTTGTGGGTGGGCACTAGGTGGTAGGAGAGATGCGTCAGGGTCTGTGGATGAAAGCCAACAGCAGTCTTTGCACACAGGTGCTCACTTGTCCTGTGGCTGTGACAAAACACCTGGCAAAGGCCACTTCAGGAAGAAAGGGTGCATTTCCGCTCCCAGTTCTGTAGTGTGGAGCTATGGGCCTGCTTTTCATCCTGCCTGGCTCCTGAATGGTTAGCTTTTCACCCGAAATAACAACACACAAATTGTATTCTTTTTTTTTTAAATTATTTATTTAACTTTATGTACATTGGTGTGAAGGTGTCAGATCTCATGGAACTGCATTTTTTTCAGACAGTTGTGAGCTGCCATGTGGGTGCTGGGAATTGAACCCGGGTCCTCTGGAAGAGCAGTCAGTGCTCTTAACCGCTGAGCCATCTCTCCAGCCCCACAAATTGTATTCTTTTAAACACTGCCTGGCCCATTATTTTCAGCCTCTTATTCACATCTTGACTAACCCATATCTAACAATATATGTAACACCATGAGCGGTGTCTTACCAGGAAGTTTCTAGCGTAAGTCCATCTTGGGCTGGAGCTTCATCGCATCTGGTTGCAAAGGCAGGGCAATTGTCTGAGCCATCTACCTCACTTCCTTCTTCCTGTTCTGTCTACTCCACCCACCTATTTTCTAACCTATTAGGCCAAGCAGTTTTCTTCATTAATTAACCAATGAAGTCAACAGATTGATAGAAGACCCGCCTCCATCATTTCCCCTTTTTCTGTTTAAACAGAAACATAGTAAAATTACATATAACAAAACAGTTATCATGCAAAAATTAGTTACAATATTTATATCTACTTTATCTTTTATCATAACAAAGGAAAACAACAATAACTATCTATTCTTCTTCAGCTCCATCAAAGACTCCAGAAGGACACAATATTACCTAAGTAAATAAGAAATATGCAATTTCCAAACTCTAGAAATCACAGAGACATCTCGCTGCCTGGACAGTCACCCAAAGTTCTTTTGTACCGTTGGGGCATCCATCTTCGGCCTATAGGCCCATAGTATCCAGCAGACATCTCCATGAAGCAGGAAATTTCAAAGGCAGTTCAGTCAGTATCTGTTGTGTCCTGCAGAATGTCTTGCAGACTCTTTCATGAGTCAGGAACCCCGAAAGATCATCTCACCTATAGGCAAGTTCAGCAGTCCTCTCTTTTAGGGTTCTCTGTGTCCAGTCTATGCATCAGTCCAGGCAAGAGCAGTTTCTTGCCCAAATGGCTATCAAACTCCATAAGGATCCTCTGCGATGCCCATTTTCCTCTTGAAGTAGCTAGTGCTGCCAGAAGCAGATATGTCTCATTGTCATGAAAAGCCTTAAGTTATTAAAACATCTAAAATGTGATATTCTGTAGTCTTTGAAAGATATGAAGAATGCCTATGTAACTTAAATATATCTCTATATAGCTAGAAAATCTAACATAACTACAAATTTTACTATTATTGATAACTATCCATTAACAACCTATATACATTACATTTTTAAATGAACTACACAATCACAATACATTAATCAGTATCAGAAATACATATACATATAACAAAATTGACCTTAAATTTAAATCACTAAAGCAAAATCCATATCAATGCAAATTATTCATATCTATATCATATCCCCCTTTAAATGTAAAAGAACATTTATAAACAATATTTGGGAACATGGGCGCAGTTATTTCTCTCCAAACTGCTTCCTGCTGAATGGGGACGCTGTTAATCAGATCTTTCATGGTGTAACCTGTGTGCCAGGTTCATCTCAGTCATCAGTTGGGTGAAGTAATTTTCTTAAAGTGTTCACAGCAACCTTTCAGGAGGGCGTGGGCTATCATACCATATTGGGATAGAAGTAATCCATAGGGTCTCATTTTCTGAAAAAACAAAAGAATCTCTTTTCCAAAGTATCATATCCTTAGATCCAAATTCTGAAGTCAAAGTATTTTCAAAATATCTATGTTGGATTAGTTCAGCAGCATTTATAAGCAAATATCTTTTAGCAGCTGTTTCTCCTTCCTCAGTATTCAAATAATTAAAAGAGAGCATAATAGTATACAGTATCAAGATTCTCTGTGTATTTTCCATCTTTATGCGGCTTTACTTAACCTCTATTTCTTTTGTTTTTACTTTTACTTTTTGAGACAGGTTCTCTGTATATCTTTGTCCTGGAATAACTCTGTAGACCAGGCTGTCCTTGAACTCAGAGGTCTACTTGCCTCTGCTTCCCAAGTGCTAGGATTAAAGGTGTATGCTACCACACCTTGAACTCACAGAGATCTGTCTGTCTCTGCCTCTGAGGCATTGGGATTAAAGGCATGTGCTACCACACCTTGAAGTCACAGAGGTCAATCTCTGTCTCCCAAGTGTTGGGATTAAAGGTGTGTACTATCACACCCAACTACTCTTTCTATCTTTTTTACTTTTAAGGACTTTAACCTTTATCATGCATATATTTTTAACACATAGTAAACCATTTAGAGGTTTTCTTTGTTTTTGAATTTCTCCTTACTGTATATCTCTCTTTTTCTGACCACACAAGTCTTTAATTTACCAAGCAATATCAGTAGGACTAAAGCCATGGCTCTGACAGCTAGATCCAGCCCATTCCTTAGCTTTCTGCCATTCCGGCCTTGTGGCTGATATACCAGCCAGAGCCATGTTCATTGCCACAGCTCTAAAGTGTTTCAAGGTCCCTGCCAGCAAGCAAGCTGCAGCATTGCACTCAGAAACCACACTCAAACGCTCTGTAGTCGGATTGCCTGCCTGAAAGAGTCAGAGTTTGCCCTGGCAGGACGGCCCAGAAAGCCGGCATCTTAAAACAGCGCAAATTTTTTCCTGCTACAGCTGAAAACCGAAAAGCATGTGGTTGGCTTTTCATCAGCACCACTTAAGTGTTTCGTGGCAGGACCTCTTAAGAGAGCTGCAGGGTTTCGCAGCTGAAGCTGAGTCAGGAAGCCTCTCTTAGATGAGAGTGCTTCCTTGCCTCTTGCAAGCAGAGCCAGACCCGAGAAATTGCTGCTATCAAGAAAACATGCGTTACTCTATTCTTTCCCAAGCTTTCTCAGGTTTTTTGTGGATTCAGTTATCCACGTTGGCGCCATTCTGTAGTGATGAGCTGCGGGTGGCTTCCTGCCGCCCTGCTCTTGGCCACCGGCTAGCTTAAAACCCGAAATAACACCTCTCCTAAGTGAGAGAGACCGCCATGCCTCTCCTCAGAGAGAGAGAGAGAGATGCGATGGAGCCAGCTGCCAGGTCAGACATGCTGAATATTTCCCGGTAAGACACCACTTTGTGGTGTTACACAGATTATTTGATATGAGTTAGTCAAGATGTGAGTAAGAGGCTGGAAATAATGGGCCAGGCAGTATTTAAAAGAATACAACTTGTGTGATGTTATTTCGGAGTATAAGCTAGCCGGTGGCCGGGAGCTGGGCAGCTTGAAAAGCAGCCCTGCCCGCGGCTCCTCACAACACAGTTCAAAGGTGAAGTCCTCCAGGGCAGGGAGGGCGAGGTTGCAGGCTTGACACGCTGGGCTGTCACTGTGTGTCTGCAGTCAGGAAGCAGAATGATGGTGGAATTTCTTCTGTTCACTCCTTCCGGGGCCACAGCCCATGGAAGCTCTCCACCTGGCAGAGGGGCCTTCCCACCTCAGTGAGTCTGACCCAGATGACCCTCACAGATGTGCCCAGAGGCTTGTTTCTCAGGTGTTCCTGGAAAATTTGTCAAAATCAACCATTAAAAATCATACTGGTAGGGAGGTCATAAGGAGCTTCCGTGGCCCCCACTTGGGCTATGGCCCACTCAGGTAGACACTGGAAGACTTTGTAACCCACATGTCAAACCAGTTCTTGGCTTTCAGTTTGTCTGTTCTTGTCATTTGTATCCGGTCACATATGTGCGAAGAAAATTGACATGACTGCAGGAAATGGTAGGCAGTCTTATTATATCTATAATTATTATTATATAATTATTATATAATTAATATTATATAATATTATTATTATATCTGGATCAAAACTTTCACTAAAAGCTTTAGTTTATAAATATGAATTTAAAAATTTTACTTTCCAGTTTCTGCTAATGGGTAAGAGTTGTAGAAGACACCAATCCCGCTGTCTTAGGGTGTCAGTTGCTGTGAAGAGATGTCATAACCACAGCAACTCTTATAAAGGAAAGCGTTTACTTGGGGCTTGCTTACAGATTCAGAGGTTTAGTCTGTTATTGTCACTGCAGGAAGCTCTGTGGAACGTGAGTGGACTTGGTGCTGGAGAATGAGCAGAGGGTTCCACACCCTGATCTGAAGGCAGGGAGGAGAGAGAGAGAGAGAGAGAGAGAGAGAGAGAGAGAGAGAGAGAGAGAGAGAGAGAGAGAGAGAGAGAGAGAGAGACTGGGCCTGGCTTGAGTATTTTCAACCCCAAAGCCCAACCCCAGTGACACACTTCATCCAACATGGCTACCCTTCCGATTCCCTTTCAAGTAGTGGCACTCCCCTAATGACCAAGCACTCAAATATATGAGCCTGTGGAAGCCAATCCTGTTCAAACCACCGCTGGTCACACATTAAGAAGGAAGCTACAAGTCTTGAAAAGTAGACACTCTTCTTAAACCTGACAGAAGATGACTGAAATCATAGGATGATGTGCTGACATCAGAGCTGGGGTGGGGAAGGGGAAGTCAGAAAGCAGAAATGCTCTGTCAGGTCTTGTTGTGGGCTTGTGTGATTCACACGACGTTCCTAAAAGATTTGGCAATGACAAAGATTTCTGAACATGTAACAAACAAAGCTTAATTTGAAATCAAACATGTAATTAATCCAAAGTATTTCTGTTTCACCAGATAATATCACTTCGGTCTTGTTTCGGAACACAAATATGTGCACTTTGCACAGTATCTGTCTTCATGTCGTGACAAGCCAGCGACTCCAGACTGTGACGCCCAGGCGGTGGGAACAGGTTTTACTGTTCACACACAGTTTTATGCTCCTGTAGAAACAGTGGTTTAAGTACAGAACACAAAAGACTTCCACTATTTCCCTACCGTGTATTTCAGAATGAAAGTGTCTAATCTGGTTATCAGGGGACTGTATTTTATCAGAACGTTTGACTATAAGAATTGTTGTTTGAGTCTTGTATTGAGTTTCATAAAAAGTCAATCAATGCATTGTAGTTCTTTTGAGATTGGACAGAATTTCTAGCAATTTCTGCGATTGCCCTAAAATATTCCTGCTGCCTTTTTTATTGCATATTTATATGAAGTACCATTCTCAGCACTGATGATTATTAAATAAGTATTCATTAACCCTATAAAACATTGAAGATGCTCTAATCCTGCAGGATTAAATATTCAGCTGAGGTCCGACTCTTTATGTAAAACAAACAAGCACATCTCATTAATATGCAAATTTGCTTTAACTTCAATGAATGATGAAATTATATTAATTATATGTGTACTAGATAATTGTTTTGTAATAAATTCCTTAGGATTTCTTGTCAGTAAATGTTTGATTTCCTCACCTATCTGATATTCTTGTATATATACTGCGTCACATAAACATTTCTCAGGCAAAAAGGGTCAAAGAAGAACCTTAAGCCATGTATAGAGATTGGAGAGGTAGCGCAGAGGTTACCAGCATGCGCCGTTCTAGCAGGGGACCCATATTCAGTTTCCAGTGCAAGGTTGGGCGGCTCACAGACACCTGTAACTCCAGCTCCAGGGCATCAGGTGCCCTTTCCTGGCCTCCGCGGGCACGTGAACTTACATTCCCGTACCCACACATGGACACATATGTACATATAACTGAAAAATAAAAAACTTTTTTAAAAAAGAAGCCTTGTACTGGAACAGAAGACCAGAGCACACATGGCCACAGGAGCCAGTGACAGGTCCAAGATATCTAAGCTGAGACTGAAGAACTCCTAGGGACTCAGTGTGGACAGCTGGAGAGTTAACATACCAGCATGCGTGATTACAAGAAGAAATGTCCGACATTTTTTTTTTCACGAGGCAAATGCAAATCAAAAGTACATGGAGAGTCCATCTCAGCAGTCAAAATGGGCATCGTCAAGGAAATAAACAACAACAAGGCTGGGAAGGATGCCAAGTGCAGTGGGGGTCAGGGAGGAGACCAGAGAGGAGGAAGTGAAAGACAGTAATGGGAAGAATATGGTTGAAGTATGTTATATGCATGGGTGAGATTATCACAAAGGCGCATATTGTTTCATATAATTAACATAGTAATGGAAATCTCAGTGCCAACCTGGAGGAGGTGGGGGCAGTCTTAAGGGACATCTATATTCTCACAAATTCTTCCTCCTGGAGATATATAAAGTTCTCACAGTGAAATCCCATTTTGCTTCTGACATAGGAGGAGGAATGTATTCACCTTGCAATCTCCCAGAGCACTGTTCAAGTAAGGCCTGTCCTCAAGGAAGGGTCATTTAGGAACCCAGTCAAGTGACTCCTACCAGATCTCAGCTGACTTGTAGAAAGACAAACACCAAAAACCAGTCCCTTCTTGTCTTCCTGCTTCAGCTAAGAGGGAAGAAAAACTGGAGAAGTCTTTGTAAAAGTCACAGTCCAGGGGCATGTACTCTCTAACTCAGTGAGGTGTACATCTTACCTGCTCTTCAGCAAATCCCCTTGGAATACTGAGGAATTTCACCTGGACTGTTTTTATCAGGCCTAAATTTCAGAAGTGTCAAACAAGAGGAGAAACACTAACAAGGGCTCTTGGAATATTTTGGCCCTTGATGTCTCCACCCACCATCTAATACCTACATAAATAAGCAGACTTAGCCCTTGTAGTCAGCACATTGTAGTCTACATTCAACAGAAAACAACAGGGCACATTAAAAACAATCAGTTTGGAGAAAGAGCGTCAGCCCAGACAGAGATGACAGAGATTTTGGAATGATGATTCTCAGGCATGTCAATCAATTATGATTGTGTTTCAGGTCCTCAAGGGACAAGTGAGCAACAGGCATAACTAGTAGACAATGTAAGCAGAAGATAGAAGTTAAAAAAATAAGTCAAAAGAAAATCTTACAATCCAAATCACCAAACAAAAACACGGAGTGTTTTGAGAGGCTTTGCAGAGGACTAGACATAGTTGAAGAAACAATCTGTAATCTGGAAGATATGTCAATGGAAATATCCCAAAGGAAAACACCAAAAGAAAAAAAAAACTATAAACTATACAAAAATATTTAAGAACTATGGGTGAAGTGGCAACATTGTCAGTTGCCTTATGAAGTCAGAATCAATCATACTGACTCTTTTTGCTTTCTCTGATTAGACTTTTCTGTCTTTGATTTGTTTTTATCATATTTGTTTAGCCTTTTTATCTTTCAAAAATTTGTGTGCTCTTACTTCAGACAAATGTGCTGCTGATACTCTTGTAGATGACAAAGAGCCCACAAAGGGACTCTGTTTAGGAATAGACTGAACTATCAGAGGCCTGGGAGCCAGACTCTGTGAACCCAGTCACAGCTCCATAACCACAGCATAGCAAAGGAAGGTGACATTGAAATTTGGGGGACTTATAGGTATAAGCTGGGTAGGTTTTGCTTGCTTTTTGTTTTGATCTTTTACATTCATGTGAGTCTTGGTCTGAAAATACCATTGCTATAAATAATCCTTTTTTCAACTTGATAAACTAGTCATTAAATATTTTGGATCTTTTATTGTACTGACATCACAAATAAATATCACATAGCCAACTTAAGGTAGCCACTCTAACCCTTGTCCAGGCCCAAATTCTAAGATTTTCAGTGAACTATATGGTTGGAATGGGCATTCTGAATGAGATTCTTGTGGGTTTTAAGCTTTCACTACTGATTATATTTTGTGGCCTTATCTACCACAAGAGAAAGAAAGATATAGAAGAGTAATGGCGTGTCCTGGTGATATGATTCATGACAGAGATGAAAACTCACACAGCATTGAGAAAAGACCACAAACATATCCTTAATACTTGCGTTACACTCTCAGAGCTGCTGGAACAAAAATACTACAGACTGAGTAGACTAAAAAACAGAAATTTATTTCCTCTGAGTCTAGGTGTTATGAAGTCCAAGGTATCAGAAGATTTGGCTGAGAATGCTCTTCCTGGTTTGCATATGGAGGTCTTCCTTCTGCAGATTCTCCCACAGAGGACAGAAATATTGCCTTCCTGTTCCCTCTTTTAAGGTTATGTCACATTCACGAGGGTTCCACCTTTATGACCTAATTCCTTCCCAAGGCTCTACCTTTTGATGTTGCCACACTGATCATTTAGGCTTCAATACATCAGTCAGGACAGGGAACACAAAGAAGCAATTCATTACACCACTCGTAGCAGGGGTAAGCCCACCGTGAGTCCTGAGTGTCCCTGAGCATCATCACTGGACGTACTGCATTGCATATCACTGATGGACGTACTGCATTGCATGTCCCTGCTCTCTGCTCACTCAGTGCATCTTACTGTGAGCATCACTGCTGGACGAACTGCAGTGCATGACCCCACCCTCTTCTCACTCAGTGGCATTTTATTGCTCTGTTGGCCCCAAGAAGACTGAAATGAGATTACTCATCCTCCCAGACCAAAAAACAAAAAAAACCACTCAGAACCAAAGCTGCAGTTTTCCCAAATCCAGAGCTCCTTGCTAGCATGTAAATCACCAAGTGACTGGGAATATTCTTGGCCTGTCTGTGTTGTTATCTTCTTTTCCCTCTGTGGGACTTAGTAGGTGTGCTGGATAGTTTTATGTCAACTTGACGCAAGCTAAACTCATCTGAGAGGAGGGAACCTCAGTTAAGAACATGTCTTCATAATCTCCAACTGCAGGCAAGCCTGTATTTTCTTCATTAGTGCTTGATGGGGGAGGGCCCAGCCCATTGTGGGTAAGGCCATCCCTGGGCTGGTGGGCCTGGGATCTATTAGAAAGCAGGTTGAGCAAGGCATGAAGAGCAAGCCAGTAAGCAGCTTCCCTCCATGGTCCCTGCATCAGCTTCTGCCTCCAGGTTTCCGCCCTGTGTGAGTTCCTGCCATTACTCCACCCCACCCCGTGATGAACAATAATGGAAGTGTAGGCCGAATGAACCCTTTCTTTTGGTCATGGTCATCGCAGCAATAGTCACCCTGACTAAGACAGGAGTTGTGGGGTCACTCCAAGTGAGCATAAAGCTGCTACTACTGCTCATTTGACGGTGATAAAACCCTGTGTGTCCAACTCAGGAAGCTTACGTCCTTGGCCACCATCCGTGAAACCAGGACAGAGTAAGCTGCTAGCTTTGGGCCCGACATAATTCCTGGCAGCCATACCAAGGCAAAAGGCTTCTTTTCTTCTCTGACAACAGCCATTGAGAAGAAAAGCTATGCTAGGCCACCAGCTCTCCCACGTGTTAGAGGCCTGTTAGCTGCAGCAATGCACACCTGGGTAGTGAGGAGCTGCGGGCTGTATTCCCGCTGCCCCAGCTCCCAGCCATCTGGCTAGCTTATGCCCCCAAATAACAACACACAAACTGTATTCATTTAAACACTGCCTGGCCCATTAGTTTCAGCCTCTTACTCACATCTCGATTAACCTATATCTAATAATCTGTGTAGCACCACGAAGTGGTGCCTTACCGGGAAGATTCTAGCGTACGTCCATCTTGGGCCGGAGCTTCATCGCGTCTGGCTCAGAGAGGAGAGGTGGCATTCTGACTGAGCCATCTACCTCACTTCCTTCTTCCTGTTCTGTCTACTCCACCCACCTAAGGGTGGGCCTATTAAATGGGCCAAGGCAGTTTTTTTAACCAATGAAATCAACAGATAGATAGAAGACACACCTATATCACACCTGACTCAGGAGCTATGCGGGCAAGACTCCCTGAGTAAAATCGCGATAAGCGGTTCATTGTCACCCTCTGTGATCCTTCAGAGTTTCGAAGAAGCTGCGGGGTTAGACCAGAAGAAGCTGTTCACTGTGATGCCGGTGATAATCCTCGTGATTCTTCGAGGCTTTGTTAGCACTCTTGCGATTACTGAGAGCTAGGGCAGATTCGGGGGTTCATACAAGGCTCTCAGTCAAGATGGATTTTGCCCTCACAACTGACATGGCAGTGTCTAGATTCAAACTTTGTGTCATAACCAGAAGGTGTTGCTAGCATTGGCGGGTGAAGGTCAGAGGTCTATTAAACATCATATAACACCCAGGCAAGCCCGCGGCAAATCCCACCCTTGAAAGGGCAGCTGTGATGAATCTGGAAACTTTGCCCTTCTTGCTGTAGTGATGCTGATCCCACAGGGTAGGCAATCCAGTCAAGGGTGCTGCCAGAAGCAGAATATTACTGTCTCCATCATAATCCAAGAATCAGGGAACTCATTGAGATTGGGTACCCCAAGTCCCTGAACCTGTAAATAAACACAAGTCTCCTTAGTCTGTCTCTGGGTGCCAGAACTGGCGGTGTTTCCCGTCTCCTGCTGTCTGTGTCTTCTCATGTGTTCACTGTGGCAGTGTTTCCAAGTCTCCTGCTGTCCGTATCTTCTTTTACACTGTAGACGAGGCTTCAAAACTCTAAGCCTCGCTCTTCCCCAAGTGTCCAGTTATCTAGAAAATTGTTTTATCCCTTGAAGGGATGACTGAGAGGAACAGTTGCAGTATACACTAGTAATGTAGAGACCTCCCTCCAAAGGCCCCAGAATCAGTGGGTCTGTGTTTGTTAACTGACCTAGATCTGGATACTTCTTAATGTAGGCAGTCAGCCTTCTAAGATGAAAGTCCGCCCTCTGCGGAACAGCTTTTGATTTTTAGTTACCAAAATTAAGCATTGGCTTCATCGGTTTTCCATTTCTGGGTGGTCTGAGAAGCAGGCGCCCTCTCTCGCCCTGGGGCCTTGCTGCTAATAGTGATAACTAGGTCCTTGCTGCTAATAGTGATAACTAGGTCCTTGCTGCTAACAGTGATAACAACTAGGTCTACCTTTCCTTGGATGGCTAAATACACCGCCTGGTCCTGGACACTTCCTGCTCCTTTTACCACCATGAATACAGGAGCCCTGGTTCCGTAGCTACAGCTCCCACTAGTCTGTCATGACAACCACCACTGAGCGTCTCTTAAAGGTAACCAGTCTGACTTTATCCCATTTCCCATGGTGTCCTTTTGGCTGTGTGAATGGACTCCTTCTGAGAAATATAACCTGGGGGTAAGCCTTACAAAGTGCATCTACTTCTCGTACCCACTTCTTTGAAACTACTGATGCTTTTCTCAAAATTGTGTCCCCAAAGTGCCAATACCTCAAGGTTCCAGAGGCTCCAGAGTAGCTAAGAGCACTTGGTATGCAAGCCATGAGGTCCTGAGTTCAAATCTCCAGCACCCCATAAAAAGCCAGACCTGGCTGTGCACGTGCCCAGATAATAATACCAGAGCTATGTAGAGACGTGGCAAGAGTATCGGCAAGGCATGCCAGCCACCAGCCTAGCTCCAAGCTCAGCGACAGACCCAGGCTCACGGGGGTATGGTGGACAATGGGGAGAGCTGGACACCTGCTATTCTTCTCTGGTCTCCTCACACGTACACATACGTCAAACTGTCACACACACTTCCGATAGCTCTGTGTTCCCTTCAGGCCACCGTGGTCAGTAGGCTTGAAGAAGCCATTGCAGGAACATTCCTGGACCAGCTAGTGTCTCTGCAAGACTACTAAATCCGGAGTCAGAAATTAGCATCTACCAAGCTTGCTCAGACCCAGCATCTGCTTCTGGCTGTCTCATACCCTCCAGGTCCACCGCCATGGGTGTCCAACAGGTCAAGGCAGCACATGTCCCCCCTCTTCAATACTGCTTTCCACCAGTGTTCATTTCTTTCCCAGTGGAGCCTGCACATCTTGTGGAAATACACCTGTGGAAGTAATTTATCCTGAATCTATATCCAGGAGACATTTTGGTAGGTCTTGAGGAAACCCGCAGAACAAAGTGTCCTTCTAGAAGATACCTGCTTCCAGTGAGACTGCACACTGACAAGCAAGGTTTGCATCTTTAGCCCTCATGAGGGGAAGCCATCTTCTTTTGACAGCCAGGACCTCAGCTCCTCTGTGTGAATGTCCCCAAATCACATTTTTGTTTCCACTCTTCTTATCAGACTTTGACTTTGACATAGGAGACCTGCTGAAGTTGCACGTCCAGTTTCCCCTTCCTCCCTCCTTTCCTTTCTCCTCCCTGCCTCCATCCCCTTTCTCTCTCTCTCCCTCTCCCTCCCCCCCTCTGCCTCTCTTTCTCCTGTTTTTTTTTTTTTTTTTTTTTTTTTTTTAGGCATGGTTTCTCTGTAGCTTTGGAGCCTGTCCTAGAACTAGCTCTTGTAGACCAGGCTGGCCTCGATCTCACAGAGATCCGCCTGCCTCTGTCTCCCGAGTGCTGGGATTAAAGGCGTGCGCCACCACTGCCTGGCTCATTTTCTCTTTCTTTATCATTTTCTCTCTCGTTCTGTCTCTCCGAGACAGCATCTCTCTGTGTGTAGCCTGAACTGTCCTCCAACTTCAGGTCCTCCTGCGTCAGTCAGCTAAGTGCATGACAGGTGTGAACCGGCCTGTGCGTAGCCCACATTTACTTGTATTTACAGCCTGGCCATGCTTGTGTTCACACCCTGAGCCAACTTTGAGCCCAGCAAGATATGAAGACCTTCATTCGGATTCATCGTGGAGGATTGTTGGCGTTCAGAGTATGACTTGAATTGGTCCTTAGGCACTCTGAGCCACCCCCTGTACTTTAATTGTTGCCTTTCAGGGATGAAGCAATTACTTTTTGCCTAGAGAGTCACTGATCAAGCAGGGTAGATATGTACTGCAGCCTAGTGAACCAAGGGTGAAAGAGCTGGTAAGGGAAACTGCTGTGAGGGCCATGATCGCCCCACATATTTCAAAGAGAAGCCCACAATATCCAAAATCTCAGTCTAGGAGACTTTGCCTTGACTTTCTTACTGAGTTAGTTTGTGAGCTAACCCTTTCTTTGGGGGGATTGTGTGATCCCAGGATAACCAGACTCAAGGCAAAGGAAGTGAAGCCGGAAAGGAAAAGGGGCAACTGATCACCACCCAGCCAGAGCTTTGCAGGAAGAAAACACAGACGGACTTTTCTGTCCTGCCCGCCAGACCCTGAACCATGACATGGAAACTTAGCATTAATCATGAAAGCATGGCCAAAAGCTTAGGCTTGTTTCTCACTAGTTCTAACTAGAGATTTAAATCAATCCACTTGTCTTAATCTACCTGCTTCCACGTGGCTCATGACTTGTTACCTTGTCTCCTACATGTTGTGCTTCCTCCATGTCTCCTTGAAACTCCACCCTTCTTCTTCCCAGCATCCTCTGTGCCTGAAAATCCTGCCTAGCCATTGGCCATTCGGTTCTTTATTAAATCAGCCAGAGTGACATATCTTCACAGAGTATAATCAAATATCTCTCAACACACAGCCAGCCGCTTTACCCTGTGGTGACTATCCAACCATCTGTGTCTCTCTCCATCCACTTCAAGCTTAAGGGCTGGTCAGCTGCTTTCTATTGCCTCTTCAGATCTCTCACTCGTGTGTATCTGCCCCGTCTATGGTCTGGAAGACTGTCTGAGGTAACTGTACAAAGGGTCAAGGGGAAATCAAGGAATGAGATAAGGTTGCAAGACTGGCATTCACCACAACCTCTGCCAACCACTCAGGGCTCTCAAACTAGAGAAGTGCCCCCTCTTCTAGTCCTGACAGCAAAGGGACTTTCAAGGTGGCCCTGGATACTGTTTTCCTTTACTACAGTCTGCATCTTTGCAAAGAAACCCTGTCCAAGCTTGATTGCAGGTTGGCGTGGGCCTTGCTTCCTGTTGGTGCCCTAATACACAGAGGTAGACAAGGAATGTAGTGGTTACCCTCAGATCTCCCCAAAGAAAGGCCTACTTGCTCTCAGCAAATCGCCGGTAGATGTCTTTAGTTATATGTAAAAATAAAAGCTGTGTGATTGGCACATTGGTCTCCTCTAAGTAGGAAATAAAGGACTTCATTTTGCCAGTCAGTTTGGGGCTTATCAGGGGAGCCCCTGGGGCTCAGCTAGTTCCTTCCTTGGCCAGAGTGAAAAGCCAGTGGTATTCTCAAAGGGCATAGATGGAGTTCTCATTTCCACCATCTGCCAGAGAAGCACTGGAAGAAAAGAGGCAATGAAAAGAGCTAATTTACTCTTTTTGGGAAATTAGGCAAATCCCAATATTGATTTTAGAAAAGCAAAAAGAACATTACTGTGTGGCAAGCTTCCACAGATACTTCTATTTAAATGTAATTCAACCAATGATAACTCTAGAGGCAGGAGACCAATATGCTTGTTACTCTCCTTGTGTGGCTATTTACATCTAAATTAATTAAAATTAAGTATAATTAAAACTCATACTCCTCAGTCACTCCTGGATATGTCAGGAATGCTCAATGTTGCAAGTGACTAGTGGTCACAATTACCACCAAATATTTCCACCACCGAAGAGCATTCTTTGGTGGACACCATTACTCCTAAAATGTCCACTCCACATAGCTTTTTATGATGTGCTTTAAAACTTATAATATTTATTGAATTTTCAAGACATTAAGTTAACAGATACCGGTAAATTATTTTAAGTGTAGCCACGTGGTGGCTAATCTCACCAATCACGAGGCTGAGGCAGGAAGGCTGCTGTAAATCCAAATCCAGCCTGGATTATATGATGACATGAGACCCTGTCTCAAACAAAGACCAAAGCAAACAAACAAACACTTTGAGTGTGTGATGTGATGTGTAGAAGTTGGAGATTTCTTTCTGTGGTGGTTCTGAATGTAGCAAAGATTAGCTTATTTCATAAAAATTTCAACCATTTTATTTCAAACTTAGTTTTTTTTTCTCTCTCCAGATATCAGAATCAACAACAGGGGGAACTAAATTGATTTTAAAATTAATTCTTTCATGAAGTTTAAATCTTTAAAAAAAAGTGTTGTATAATGTATTCAGGATTTCTTCTGTTCTAAGTTTTAAGTAAACATATGAAAATAACCACAGAAGCTGATATTCTGCCCACCTGCTCAGACTAAAGACCAGTGAACATTTCTGCTACAACAGAGAAGCCAAAGTCTCCAAGCATTCTAGTCACAAAAAACCCCCACAAAATAGCACTATGAAAAAGAGGGGCATAGTCTATGTCAGCCTGAAAAGCTAGAATTCTGATAGTCTAAAATAAAATGTTAGAATGGGTTAGTATACAAATAAACCAAAATAAAGAGCAGACTTCACATTAGTGGAGCTCTCTAGGTGACGTTTGTGTGCGCCATGGTGTGTGACTTTTAGATATTTTACATGAAAGCACTTGGCCATTTTTTCCCTTTGAAGCCCCACCCAGAGGAGCTGAAGGGGGCTGTCATCATGGCCAGCTATAGCATCTTCTTCTGAAAGATACATTAAATTCCAAATTACAACGGAGGGCACTGAAAGAAAACTGTTGATTGCTTGGCATTGACAAGTGGTTTTTCTGGAAAAACAAAATCAAGTCAAGCGGGGGGGGGATTGAGATAATTTTAGTTAAAGCTGACTTAAAGATTGGCTGTGAAGATTTTTTTCAAGGATTTTTAAACATTACATTCTTTGCTTTTTATTTTGAAAAGATTTTGTGAGTGCCTGTGTGTCTATGTCTCGCTTCTCTGTGTGTGTGTGTGCGTGTGTGTGTGTGGTGTCCCCAGAAACCAGGGAAGGGACTATCAGTGTTTCTTGGAGCTGGAGTTATAGTCCATGTGGGTTCTAGGATCCAAACTCCAGTCCTCTGGTAGAGTAGCAAGTGCTCTTAGCCATTGAGACATCTCTCCAGCCCCACACTTTTTAAAGTTATAGAGACAAGTCGTGCTTGTTATCCATGTGTTAGAAAACAGAAGTGAGCAGAGTGGAGGACTTAACATGATCAATGAATCTCCCAAGAGGCAAACTCTGCTCTCAGTTTAAGATGTACGCTCAGGATTTATGTCTTGGACAATATTAATCTATTGCTCGAAGGGGTACGAGTGACATTGTTAATTTGAAATCATATTTTAAATATTGTTTGCCTGCTTTTTTCACGTACCAAAGCATCTCATATTAGAAATGTTTAAAGCATTGATTTTTGAATAGACTTGTTCAGCTCCTTCCGAAGTGCAGGGAGATTTTGTGTGGGTCTGGAGTGTTCTGCTCTCATCCAGAGCCCGAGCTGGACTGTTGGATTCCCTGAGTTGCAGAAGAACTAGTTCTCAGTTTAAAAACATCAACATCAGCAAACACCTCCTGAGTTTGTGCTCCACAAACCCCACTTCAATTCTTTCGCTGCTTTTCCAAATCCAAGACATACACGTTTGTATCTCTGCAGGAACTGGAGAATCTCCCCATTAAATCCCAGGAAACAGAGAAAAAAACAGCTGCTCATCTTAGATTAAACATGGAATATGTGATTGTAGCTGAGGCTGACAGAGCGCGGTACTGTTGGCAGGAGATATTGTCGGTCCGTGTTTGGGACCAACCATCTGAAGAGACAAAGGTCCCAAGAAACAGCAAAAGCAGGAGGGGATTATGGCTCCCCATCGTGCAAAAACGGCACCCACAAGTGAGACAAGATCTGAGTGCAATGTTATAAGGCCTGAGCAGGTTGTGTTTATGTATTTAGGAAAATGATATATATGTACGTACACACATAAATATATGTAACAATAATTAAAGAGACCATAAATTTAAAAAAGAGCAGCAGGGTGGGGTACATGGAAGGATTTTGAAAGAGAAATGATATAATTATATTATGACCTTAAAATAGCTTAAAAGATAGATAAAGAAATAAATTAGGTTGGCATCTCCAATTTAGAAAGAAGAAGAAATCCAAGGCCGAGCTCAGCCTTAGGAATACATAGCAGAGTAAGTTAAGCGATGTGTGAGAGACTTGGCCTGTTTCCTACACGGGAAGCTTGGGTAGTTTTCAGTCTGGGGTGTGACCCGGATTAGCTGCAACATAACTGGGCACGTCTGTGATCTCCAAACTCTGGAAAAGGACACATGAAGATCATGAGCCTGGGATACATAGTCAGACTCTGTCTCTGTCAAAACCGTTTTCTTCACCTCCATCGTCGTCCTCATCCAGGTTTTCATGGCCGGTTTCAAGCAATTGCTGGATGTTGTTAATCACAGATCTGGGAAGAGATGGGCAGAGATTCTACCCTTTAGACTAGCTGGTGCACACAACCGTACACAGAAATGTAAGTGCTTACTGCTTTGGTTTTGAGCAGAATTTCTTAGATAGCTGGCTTATACGATTCAGTTTTAATACCACCGTGTTTAGCAGCTGCAAGGGACGTCGTAGTGAAGACTCGTGCCACTGCCCTCAGCCCATGGGCGGGCTTCCAACGACTACCGCCGATCCGGGTCCAGAGCCGTGCACCTCGATATCAGCAGCACCCACGGCTGCGGCTCTGGTAACTCTGGGACGCGTGGCGCTCTCTGGGAGGAGTGAGAGGCTGCTGGGCAAGGCCAGCTTTAACACTGCAGCTTGCTCCAACACTGCAGCTCGCATTCGCTTCTGTCCACGAAACAACAGAAAAGCAGCACGGGCTCTGGGAAGTTGTCTTGCATTTCCACAGACATTCTCTTCCTTGATGTCAGCCGGTCAACGTTGTTGCTAACCAAAAATGCCCGCTGAACTTCGCTGAAGGCTTCTAAATTCTTTGGCTGTAATTTGTTTCATTTTCATACGCTACTCTCTTTTCCAAAATGAGGTTTCTAGCTTTACATGAATTTATCATTTTAATTTTATTTAAAAAATTTAAAATATATGTACGTATGCCTGTGTGAGCATGTGTGTGTGTGTATGTGTGTGTGTGTGTGTGTGTGTGTATGTGTGTGTGTGTGTGTGTGTGCCTGAGGAGGCCAGCGCCTCAGATACTCCTGGAGCTGGAGTTATAGGCAGTTGTAAGCCACTCCGCATGGGTTCTGAGCATAAGGCCCAGGCCCTCTGCTAGAGTAGTGTGTATTCTGAGTCATCTCTCCAGCGCCTTATTATTTATTTAAAAAATTCTAAGCACGTTTATTTGTTTACGTGTATGAACACACACCATGGTGACGTGTGGAGGTCAGAGGACATCTTGTGGGAGTGGGGGTTCTCTCCTTCTCCCATGTGGGCCCCAGGGATTGAACTCAGCTGATCCACCTTGTGAGGCCATGTTTCTTATTTTAGATTTATTTATTTCATTTGTGAGTGTGTATATATATATGTGTGTATATATACGTATATATACACATATATACATATACGTATATACACACAGACACACAGACACAGACACACAGACACACAGACACACAGACACACACACACACACACACACACACACACACACACACACACACACACATATCACATTCATGCCTGCTGCCAGGAGAGGTCAGAAAGAGATGTTGGATTCCCCAGAACTGGACTTAGGCATGGTTGTGAAATACATTGTGGCAACTGGGAACCAAGCCTGGGGCTTCCAGAAGAGCAGCCAGTGCTCTTAACCACAGAAGCGTCCCCTCTGCCCAGATGTTTGTTACTTCATAAAACAAACATAGCTCCTAAGGAGAAGTGGGAAAATACAGTGTGGTGCCTATCTGGATCATTAGCTGGAGAGACTGTGGCCTCACCTCCAAGTCACACATCTGGACACGGCTACGCAGCTGTTTTGAGAAAGAATTGAGTGCAGGGGAAACTGTTCTCCAAGTAGGTGGCACCTTCCAGCCGGCAGGTGAGCCGTGAAGAAGAGCAGCCTGCCTGCCTCTGCTTCTGCCTCCCCGAGTGTCTCTCACTGCTGGTGCCAGCCTCCTCGGACTTCAGACTGCAGCTCCCCCAGCTTTTCTAATGTGCTCTGAAGACCAGCGACTCCCCAGGAATTCTCCCGGCCTTCAGCACTGGGCTGGGACTGCCTAACCCTCCAGTTTTGTGTGTGGATTGAGCTGCTAACCGGTCCTCGGCCGCTCCAGCTTGCAGTCAGTCATGGATGAACTAAATACCACGCTCTTATCATGTAAGCCAATCTAGTGAAATGAATATCATTGGGTTTTATTATGGGTGTACATATATTTTATATTATGTATATGTACATACACATGCCTTATTGGTTCTGTTCCTCTAGAGAACCTTTCTTAATACAGATTTTTACATAAGAAGGAAATAGAATGTGACCTTGCCACTGAAGGAAAAGATATTGCTAACATTTTTATCCTCACTTTCCTATTCCCTGGGAGGCTCCTGGGTCTTCACCTGAACTTACTTAACTTAGAGTGAAGTTTATTATAGGCAGCAGCCTCAAGAAAGAGACTTTTGGGGTTTTCTTCCTTTGGGAGACTGTATTTCCGTGGTTCCCTTTCACGTATGGACAGCATTACTCCCCAAACCTGTTCTGTCTCTGGGAGCATCTTCTCTCATGACGCCTGTCCTGAGAGACAGAGTAGGGGACTTCCTGAGAAAGGACAACACAATGACACTGTGAGCCTAGTGTGCCGGTTCAGTGGGTGAAGAAGATGTCACACAAGCCTGGTGACCTTGATTTAGAATCTGCAGGTAGTGGAAGGAGGGGTCCTTTGACCAAGACATATGTATGGTAACTGAGAACACAGTGGCTGCTCAGTCCACAAAGTCGGATGTCTTAGCATGTACTTACCTGCACACACATTACACAAACACACACCCATACACCACGCATACACACACACTCACATGCAGGAGCATACACACACTCACACGCATACATACACTCACGTGCAGGCACACACACTCTCACACACATTGACACACCCACACATGATCATACTCACTTTCTCACACACGCACATGCACACACACACACATGCGTGTACACTCACACACATAATACACGCACATGCAGGTATACACACACATACACACACACCCATACACACACATACACACATTCACATGCAGGCACACACACACTCTCTCACACACATCAACACATCCATGATCATACTCACTTTCTAACACACACACACACACACACTCTCTCTCTCTCACACACACACACAAATATTTTTTTGAAATGACAGTTTGGTCATAGTGTTTCCTCATTTCCAGCACCAAATCTGCCCGGGCCCCAGCCCACAGGGCATCACTGCCAGCCTGGATCCCAGCCCACAGGGTATCACTGTCAGCCTGGGTCCCAGCCCACAGGGCATCACTGCCGGCCTGGGTCTCAGCCCACAGGGCATCACTGCCGGCCTGTGTTCCAGCCCACAGGGCATCACTGCCTGCCTGTGTTCCAGCCCACAGGGCATCACTGCCGGCCTGTGTTCCAGCCCGCAGGGCATCACTGCCGGCCTGGGACCTAGGCCATAGGGCATCACTGCCGGCCTGTGTTCCAGCCATCTCATGGCCCAGGCAGGAAGCTCACCTTACACTCTTGTTAAGCCTTCCTGTGCACCATACTACCCACATCTGTGCCTTCTGCCTTCAACAAGAGGAACTCTGATCTCAAGTTGTGCTTCTACTAACTCCTGTGATCTAAGCTCCGCCCTCACAAGAAAACACGCAGACTGGTAAGGATAGTCCGGTGGGAACTATTTCCATAGTGGCATTCCGTGGAGGGGGAGGCCACGTTGGCCACAGGAAAGCTCTTCGCCCATATGAGGTCTCAGTTGCTTCAGACCCCATCTGAGCCTTGCCATGCTGCCTTGTTGGAAGTGGGCCAGCTGCCATGCTATTGGTGGATGTGTATGCAGACACTAGAACACTGGCATACACATCAGATCTGGGTGGGAGGAAGGCATCAGCCCAGGCATGTCAACACAGCCCAGTGCTGTCCATGTCCCTGTCCACAGTCAAAGTGCTGACTCCGTGTGCCAAGGTAAAGGACAAGACGGTGCCAAGGTCACTTCAGTAGCTCACCATTTGTAAGTGCCTCATGTAGCTGAGAAAAACAAGGACGATATAGCCAGAGACGGAACAGAAAAGGCCAAGGCTATTGGCTTTCAAAAGAAAGAGGTGGCACCTGTATCTGGGGCACACGGTTTTTATGTAAGTGGCTCTTTGGTGAGAGAAGCTTGCTAGCAGAGTATTTGAGTGGTTCAAGAAGTCAGAGCCACTGCTTGGTATATCACTTCGTGGTATATCACAATGGGGCTGATGAGGTTGCTTGTCCATCCTGCTTCCTACACAGGAAACTTCTGCTCCCGCTCGCCCTTGGCATTCCAATGCGCCGCAGATCTGCCAGCTCAGAACAAGGGCTTCAAACAAGTCAGTCTGTGACATCTATTAGTTACAGCTCAGTGACAACTCAAGTTGTGTGCAGAAGAAGTGAGAACAGCACCGTAAGAGTAAGGGGGACACGGGCAGCTCACTAATGCACACTGGGGTAGAGCATCCCACACTTGTGCTCCAGCCGCGGCCGTCTCAACAACTCTACAGTCAACATCCCAGGAGAAAACTCAGTCCACAACAGAAACCGAGTTATAACAATAGAAGACAAGGTAATCAACTCACTGGTGAACCTCAGTGTAGGCCTCTCCCTCATTCCTATGTCCTAGACCTAAATAATTGAAGTTCAAGAAGGCTCCTGTTTGAAGGCGAAACACTCAGTCTTTTAAAATATTTTATTTATAATGTACACGGTGCTCTGTCTGTACACATGCCTGCATGACAGAAGAGGAAACCAGATCCCATTACAGATGGTTGTGAGTCACTATGTGGTTGCTGGGAATTGAACTCAGGACCTCTGGAGGAGCAGCCAGTGTTCTTAACCTTTGAGCCATCTCTCCAGCCCAACACTCAGTCTTTTAACTGTTACATTGTCACTTGAATCAAATGACCATGTCCTGGTATACGGGTTCAACCATTCAGGCTCCCTTGGCCTTTGAACTGGCTCCTGCTAAAAAGCATTTTGACTTCTGCATAGAGAGGGAATGGAAGAAATTGTTGGTCCAACTCCAATTGTACATCACTTCTCCCTTCCTGATTATAAGAATGCTTCCTTTATGTTTGATATTTAAATCATGAGAAGACGAGATAAAAAGCTACTGTGTTTAGAGAGAAACGGCAGCCAGAGTCAATGCAATCTTGTTTTACTTGGTTTTTAAGTGTTTCTTGGTTTTTGAAAATGTCATTTTTTAAAACGTCTGCCTCAGAGAAACAGGGTGAGGTGCTATTGTCTGCGACTGACTTTTTACCATGAGGTCATCATTATTTCCTCTAAGCCAATGGCACAGCATTGAGTTCAGGAGGGGAAGCCAGCACACAGGCCTGGGTATCCTATTTGAAGAATGGATTGACACAGCAGGGGAATGCTCATTGGGTAGCACTCATCAGTAGGTAAGGAAAACCTTTTGGGCTTACTGGTGCTCTCCAGCATCTTCTAAGTTTGGAAGCATTCTAAGCCTTTTGCATAGAAACATGTGTTCATAATTCCCAGAAGCCCTCATCAGAATGACTCATTCAAGTGAATGTTTCCTACCCTTGATTCAAATGATGTAATTTTTAACCATTCCAATCCCTTTTCTGAACCAATGACCACTCTGTCTGCTTTCACACAAATCCCCCCAGTCACAAGGACTTTGAAAAGTTTCCAGTTGGTGGGTCACAGACAGAGACTGCTCATTCGTTTTCCAGCTGCCCAGACCTGAATAATCACACAGAAAGTGTATTAATTACAACACTGTTTGGCCAATAGCTCAGGCTTCTTATTAACTAACTCTTATATCTTTTTATGTTTGCTGATATTTAATAACAAGAAATTAATAACATAAAATATTCAAAATATGATTTTCCAAACTTAAACAAATAGGGAAACAGTAGGAAGGGACTAAAAATATTAACAATAATAATGTCAAGTCCATAAATTCCATGTTATCTTTGGAAGGTGAGGAAGCAATCTGAACATCATTTCTTATTGCTGTCTTTCAATGGTGTAGTTGTCTCTTTAATGTTGTCTTTGGTTAGTCAGATCTGAATGAAAAATGGTGGGGTTTTTCCATATTTGAATACTTGTTTTAAAGCTGAGGATTTGGGTTCCAGACTCTACGTGATACTACTAGGTTCTGCTGCCACAAAATCAACCAGAACAATTTTATCTTGATGAGGAGTAGAATAACTCATTCTCCTTTGATCACAGCTGGCTTAATTGAAGGTCTGCCATCTCCTTTCTGTTAATCTGTGTGTTGACACGAGGCTGTGGCTGACTGGTAAGGGTCTTCGGCAGCTACGTTGCATCTCGTCTGACTCCGCCTTCTTTCCTCCTCTATCTCTGCTGGGAATTCCTGTCTAGTTCTATTCTGCCCTGCTATAGGCCAAAACTACTTTATTCATTAACCGATAAAAGCAACACATATACAGGACATTCCACATCTGTGGGTGACATATTTTTTTGTATGTTTTCTCTTCATGGCTAATTAGTTAGAGAATAGAAGTGGTTCGTTTCCTATCCCCAGTTGTGCCTACCTAATAGCCTTTAAACCTTTAATTCCACAATTACTTCTGGCATCCTAAATTGCTTGAACCAGGTTCCACTCCGAGCTTCCCTTTATCATGTCTCCTTCTGAAGCAGAGGTGGTGGGCAATGGAGGACTCATTCAGCTCTGGGTGGTTTCTCCACACAATTCTGACGTTTTAACCATCCAACAACATCCTATTCCCCATAGAGTAAGCAGTAACTTCCCCCTCCCCAGTCCTCAGAGTTCCGAGTGGTTGGCCCTGGGTTTTCAGACACATCTTGTTGGATTCAGTTGAGCCTATCATTGGCAACTTCATTCATGCATTTCCTGAATCTGTCTTCAGTGTTGTTGCAAACCAGGCCATTGGCTAGTGGTGTCTGTCACTAGCTTCATTACCCAATACTTGTAGTTCGGTACCTAGGCTCTGCCAAGTGTTGTTATGTTGATTTCCTAAGGCTAGTGCTGCAGAATATTACAACTGGTTGGGTCAGAGAGGCAGAAATTTGTGATTCATGGTCTGCAGATGGGAAGTTTACACCTAGACCCTGGCAGGGCCCTGTTCTTTCTAAAATCTGTCGGGACAGAGTTTGGACTTTAAAACCTCTTTTTGGAAGACACAACGAAACCCATAATGCTCCTTAGTGACCTCTGCATGCTGCCCAGTTTATCTGTATTTTTTCCTCTAATTGTGTTTAATTAATGGATTCATTAATCCTGGTGGTCACTGGGGAAAGCAGGGAAGAAGCGCTATTCTGCTACTGTCTTCATGGAGCGCTCGCTTTAACGACAATCACAGACAATAAACCAGCACCCAAGGGGTGGTGTGAGAGAATATTCCACGGTGGGAACAAGCAGGACCTCCTGTACGGGGAACAGACCTGGAGTGGGGCTGCTGTGGAAAGGCTGTCCATGTCAGGTCTTGGGGAGAGACCTTGCTGGGCATGATAAATTCTCACGGTCTGACCCAGCATAAAAAAAAAAAAAAAAAAAAGGTTATTGAGAAAGGCTCACAAGAAGCGCGTCTGTTGCAAGAGTAAGCGCGGTAAAAGAGGCGGAACCGGAAAGAGGCGGAACCCTGTTTCCTAGAGAGCAAGGGAAAGTTGGACCAGTGGAGCTGGGAGCGCATGTTGGTCCAGGGACCAAAGGAAGGGTAGCAAACTGCAGTGATGAAGGGAGCACAGCCCAGATGTGGCTGACATTCAGACAGTCTCCAGAGCGAGCCGCCCTTGCAGCCATCAGAGCGAACAGGGCGTGCAGCCCTCAGGAACTCTGGGAATGTGATATTTAGGGACAAAGACTTAGACACGATCATATTTGTGTTTTCGAAGAACCACTCCATCTTGCACGAAGTGCAGACAAAGAGCCAGAGGCCAGTGGCCTCGGCAGAATGGCTAGACTGGGGTCCCTGTTGTTCAGGTAGAGCCTGGGGTTCGCTAAGTGAGGCACGTGACAGCAGTAAGAATAATCAAGAGGAAACTTGACTCAAAGGCTTTTCTAAAGAAAATTTCCAGGGCCTGCTCCTGGGAGGACACTGGAAAAGAGAGAGAGTTTGGCCACCGGATATGGCCGGGCTTCTCCACCGATGTCCACACCCTCTGCTAGTAGAGCACTGCACACTGCTCTGCCCTCCTGATTCCTGCTGCTCACTCAGCTAGCCTCATCCGAATCCCTCGGTCACCATTCATACATCCTGCCCGGAGAGCCCCGATTGGCTGGACCTCAGAACTAGCTGAAGTCTGGACTTTTACTGGACCTTGAGCCTCTGTCCTGTCCTCAGGGTGAGAGCTGGCTTTGGTCTTCAGGCCTCCTGCCCTCAGCTGCCGTTGTTTTCCTGTCTACCCTGCTTGTTGAACCCCTCTCTAACCAACTGTGCTTAGGCTTAAACCTGTGCTGAAGAGCCCCACGACACAGTGACAACCTTACTCACAAAGAGGATGTGTCCCCATGGCATGCCACAGAGTCACATGCCACTGGTCTTCTGGAGATCTGGCAGGACTTTACCAAGATGCAGGGCTGAGAAGGGGCATCACATACCTCAGTCCCTGAGTCGGGCTACCATGTGAGCCTCTTCTCAGTGAGCTCCTTGCCTTCCTCTTGGGATCAGCCCCACCTATGGGACAATGAGCTCAAGATGGAGGGACTATAGAGAGGACTCTTTCTGGAATAGTTTAGTCTTAGAAGATGACCGAGGGAACAAAAGGGCGTTGTCCTTCTGGTCACTAGGAACTAATTTGAGTCCAGTTTTTACATCACCGAAGTTGAGTGCTTGTTTCTTGGAAGAATCATCTCATTCCGGGTGGACATTTCCACCCATCGAGAAAGCAAACAGCGAGAAGTGTTTCCCATGTCTTGCCTATGGTAGTAATCTGTACTTCTCTTTAGAGAGATGGAGTCTTTAGTTCAGGACACCGGCTGTGAAAGGTGGCGTTGGTACCCGTGACATGCCACTGCTCCAGGTATCTAGCTGTGGCCCTTGTCTCACTCTGAGGTGGAAAGCAAGTCTCCTCCCCTGCTCTTGAATGCTTCTTCTCACGTTTAAATGGTATGGGTCATGTGAACTGCATGACAGTCAAGAGTTTTTTTCTGGGGTTTCAGACTTTGAGAGAATGAGTAGCAGGCAGGCCCTTTCTGAAGATATGAGACAAGCTATAGAGGAAACTGGGCTACATAAAGATGCTTCTCATCTCCCACTTGGACGTTTATTACTTCCTTTGAAAAACCACTGGTGTTTTCCTTGGTTGGGAGCTTCATTTTTTATTGCAGGCCATAGTTGTATCTAATTTGAATATGCTGACCCATTTTACAAGTAAAGACACTGAGTCTTGGAGAAGCCACAATTTGCATGCATTTACATGGGCAGTTGGTGATGGAAACAAGTCTTAGATCTGGGTTTTGGGAACTCCAGAAATTTCTCTTATATATAAAACAGACTTTTTTTTTTGTAGCAGATACATCTAATTACATGCTATTTCCATGAAACCTACTTATAGGATACAAAGCTGTCATTAGTTGAATAAAAAAGTAAACCAGGCTATACCAGCTAAATAAGGCATTTGCTTGTAAAAACTGCTATAGAGGTTAGGACAGTTTTTATTAGGTAGTGAATGAAATATTGTATGTTGACTTATAATGATGTTGCAGAATATTTGTTTTACTATGCAAAGATGTGTTGCATTTGTTAACTATGTAAAGGTGAGTTGCATTTGTTTAGTTATGTAAAGATGTGCTGCTGTTTCACCTTGCCTGCCTAAGGCGTCTGATTGGTCTAATAAAAAGCTGAATGGACAAAAGCGAGGGAGGAGGTATAGGTGGGGCTTCGGGGCAGGAAGGATAAGGAGGAGGAGGAATTTAGGCTGGGGGGAAAAAAGAAAAAGAGACAGAGAGAGATGCCAAGGAGACACTGGGGCCATCCATCCAGACAGACACAGAGGAAACAGGAAAGCAGGACATACAGAATGAAAGAAAGGTAAAAAGCTCCAAGGCAAAACGTAGATGAACAGAAACAGGTTAGATTAAGATATAAGAGCTAGTGGAACAAGTGTAAACTAAAGGCCAAACTTTTATAATAATAAGTAATAATAAATCTCCATGTCTTTATTTGGGAGCTGGTTAGGAGCCCAAAGAAAATACCAACTACATACAACTCCGTATGATACACAAAGAAGCTATGATAACCCCAAAGCATTTTATCCCAATCACAGAGATGAAAACACACATAAAAATCAGGAAGTTGTGAATGTAAATATCTTAGTTAGGTTTCTAATTGCTGTAATAAAATGCCATGGCCAAAAGGAACTTGGCGGTGGGATGTTTATTTCAGCTCATAGCTTATAGTTCATTATCCAAGAAAGTCAGCAGGGACTGAAGCAGAGGCAACGGCAGGACACTGCTGACTGGCTTACTCCTCCACAAAGCTTGCTCAGACTGCTTTCTTCTACAACTTAGGACTGCCTGCCCGGAGGTGGCACCACCCACAGTGGGTAATGCCCTCTCATATCAATCATTAACTAAGAAAATGTCCCATAGGTTTGCTGAGGCCAGTCTGGTGGGAGCATGTTCTTAATTGAGGTTCCTTCTTTTCAAAGGACTCTATTTTACATTAAGTTGGCAAATAACTAAAGGAGGAAAGATTGCCACACCACCAGCTCAACGGGAGACTCACACCTCCCAAAATGTGGCGGGTTGACTAGTTACAAACCTACAACTTCATAGAGACCTTGAAACATAAACAATTATCAAAATAAAAAAACTAGACATTCTTTCCAAAACCTTACAGAACATTTAAAAATTTTATTACACATTAGGCCATGAAGAAAGTCTTAATAAAGTCCAAATATTATATGCAACCACATTCCTGATTGTTAATCAGGAAAATTGATGCCAAGATCAAATATAAAGACTAATGACCTGGGGAGGGACAATTTTAATAATTCTGGGAGAAAAAAGAGCTACAAAATGAGGTGTCTGCCTCTGTGGTTTTGGCTGTGTCACTAAACCAAATGAAACACAGTATATATTATATAATGGTCATAAACCAATTGAATTTTTATGTATTTAAAAAAATTTATATATGTATGCATACACATACATGTATATTAAAGACATAAATAAGCTTCCTAAAAGAGTGGGCAAGGAATTGTCAACACTGAATGTCTTAAGAGAGAGTTGGTACAGGACAGAGGCAGATAGAAGACTTCATAAACAGTTAAGGTCACACATAATTAATGAAGTAACCAATATACATGGGGACATATTCTTTACAAATCCCCACTGAATATTTTTTAAATATATTGCATAGCCATGAATAAACTTTAATAAACTCTTAACAATATACACAGACTATGTTGTGTTTGTACTGGATTTTCTTTCCACCTAAAGAAATATAAAAAAAGAGCATTTTTGTGACACCAATTCTAATTGTCCTTAATATTAAAAACTTAGAGTCACCTATCAGGGGTGAAAACTGAAGGATCAGAGAATCAGAGTAGCCAACCACTAGAGTTCTTACCTCTACCATTGCTCAGACCAAAGGAGCCATCCTGTCCCTACAAATCCTCATACTAACTGCTATCTCTACAGAACCTCAGACCACATCCTCAGACTGCCCTGTCTCTATGAATCCTTAGACTGCATCTGATCTCCTGTCTCCTCCTGCCTTATATTCCTTTCTCTGCCCAACCATTTTACTCCTGTCTCCCCCTCCCCAGTGCTGAGATTAAAGGCATGTGATCCCAAGTGCTGGGATCATCTTTGTGTGAGCTCTGTTTTTCTTTTAGACTGGATCAATTTTGTGTATCCCAGGGTGGCTTTGAACTAACAGAGATTTGCCTGACTCCGTCTCCTGAGTCCTGGGTTTAAAGGTGTGAGCCATCACTGCCTGGCCTTTAGTGACTTAGCTCTGCACTCTGATCTTCAGGCAAACTTTATTTGTTAAAACACAAATAAACTATCACCACATTTCCCATTTTTTTGTCTAAAATAAAAAAGAAGGCTATAACTAATATAAGAAAATGATATACAATATATACAATAACTATATACAATATATACAGGCAATAAAACATCAACAAAGTCTGGTCCATTTGCACTTGACAAATTCAAATAAAATACTCCATTATTTATCCTATCTTGGTGAGTCCAAAGTATTGTACCTAATTCACTTTCTATTCTAACTTGCATTACCAATTCAAAACTATCTTTTTATGTCTCTCAACCTTATATACTTTACATTTCTTTAGTGAATTTTTTCTAAGTCTACCAAACAAGGAAAACTATAACTATCTAGTCTTCAACTCCCTCTGAGACCTGAGGAGGAAATAATATTAACTGAGTAAGCAGGAAGTGTGAGCAAGCGACTTCCAAAAATTGTGAGAAGTGACAGAAGCAGCTGGCTGCCTGGACACTCACCCAAGTTTTCTCTACAGCATTGGGGCATCCATCTTTGGCCTACAGGATTAGAATATTTAACAGACTTTTCTGTGAAGCAGCATTTTTGAAGGACTGTCCTGTCTTGTCTCAACAATGTTTGGCTGTCACTTTCTTTTGTGTCCTACTTATCCAATTAGGACAGCATACTATCATTAGTTGAGGCAAGAGCACTTTCTTGACCAGTGGTTTACTTTTGCCACAAGAAAGTAAACTCCATGTGGAGTTTCTTTGATGCCCATCTTCTTCTCTGAAGTAAATTGGTGCTGCCAAGAGCAAGCATGTCTCACTGTCATGAAAAAAGAACCTATGTTATTAAAACATCTTAAATGTCATATTCTATATATCTCTGAAGTGTTTGAACATGACCTATCTAAATTGTATCTGTTTACTTTGAAAACATACCTAAAATGATTACAAGTTTAATTGTAATAGTTGACTAATTACTAACCTGCATTTCTTTATATCCTAATTAGTTGGTAATAATAACTTTCCAGAACTAAAAATTTTCATTATATTGTTAAATGTGCTATACAGGTACAATACCTTGAACAAGATTAGAAATGTATGTACAATATATTTTAACAAAATTAATCTCAAATTTGTATCAATATACCAAATTTGTATGTAATATACAAAAGTTCAATCTAATGTAAAATGTTTAAAACTAGTAGTTGCTTTTTAAAAGTAGAATTAATAATCTACCTTTCTATCTTCTATCTATATCCTACCTTTTTCTTTTCAGAGTAGATCCAATAATCTACTTTTTAAATACATACACACATATGAAAGGATATATGTGTATATATCCCCTTTGTTCTTTTCAAAACAAGAACCCTGAATCTAATCTCCTTTGTTTAGCCTTTTTCTGGACCATTACCAATAACAGCTTGTAACTAATCCTCCTAAACAATGACAAATATATGTCACTAACTGAACAACCAAAAACCACCCACTCTACCTCTTGGGAATGTAGGCATCTTATTCTTAAATTTACTCCCCACTGTCTGGGAGCAACATCATCTTTAGGGGATCCTGAAAAGAAAAATTTGGGTTAATTGTCAAGTCCTGGGAGAAGTTGCTTTATCATTTATTGTCCAGTCTCTGTATAATGGGAACGTGCTGGGCTTGTCTCAAGTCCTGGCTAGAGTAGTCTTTGAGACTGGACCATTTCAGGTAGCCATCTCAAAATTGTTCTGAGCAGTTTGTAGTCCAAAGCTGATCTTTAAGTGGTGTTTATTTGTTTTTTGTTTTTTTTTTTTTTTTTTTTTTTTTTTTTTTTTTTTTTTTTTTTTTTTTTTTTTTTTTGCTTAGTTGTGTTACCATAGTCTTGGTGGAATCATCGTTGTGGGATCCCATCATCTTTTTGGAGACTTCAAAGATTGCATTAGGTCAGATTATTCCTTTCCTTGATAATTTTTGAGGGGTAGTTCTCCCTTCTTCTTTGGATGCTTATTTGTTCAAAAGTTTTTAAATTTCTCAAGATATTTTTTTTTTGTTTTTGTGAAAAAACAGAAACAAAACCCTCTCCAAACCTAACTTTGGGGAGTTTCCCCTTTGGAAAATTTTATCTGATCAAGTGAAAAACATTCATTAGTTTAGTTTTATAGGTTAGTTTAGATTGAGTGGTCACACTATTGGATGAACTATCACCTCTTCTAATTAAGAGGTCTTTCTTGTTCAAGTCTAATCTTTATCAGTTTTGATTTATGGTTTCTCCTGAAGATTTTGCTTTATTTTCTACAGCTGTTTTATCATCTAGAGCGCTATGGTTTCTTACAATAAGGATTAAGTTCTTTGATTGCTCTGGGAAGGAATTTCCTCCATGATGACAGCAAACAACTGAACCAGAGTTGGAATGGGGGCCTGCAAGAGGCTCCTCAAGGAGTTTCCCAATAGCACATGGTTACCTTAAATGTCCCTTGTTGACCTACATTCATTAGTCCAATGTCTACCTTTGCCACACCTTCTATATAATCCAGAAGGGAGGGGCATTTTATTTGGATTATGCTTAGAAAAAAATATTGTTTCTAGGAATGCCCTCCTTACAATCCCTTTTTAGGTGACCTTGTTTGCCACAATTTAAACATTTGACATTTCTATTTTTCTTCAAACCTCTGGAAATCGCCTCTCCTATCTAAGCATCAACATGGTCATGGAATTCAATATTGATTTTATCTTGGACCCATTCTTCCAAGGGTGCTGATCTTGCCTTTAAAGGTCTGCTTATCCTTTTGCATTGAGAATTAACATTTTCAAAAGCCAGTGATTCAATTATTATTTGTCTAGCTTCTGAATTTAATAGCATTCTATTTACTGTTAAAGTCACTCTTTATAAAAAAAAAAGTGAATGTTTCTTTTGGGCCCTAAATGACCTTAGTAAATGACAAAATCTTCTTTCCTACTTCTTCAATTCTGTCCCAAGTATTCAAAGCTGCTATACAGCATAAATCCTATTTTGTTGTTCAATGGTCTTAGCCTCACTTTTACACCAGGTCCTCCATTGTAATTGTGGACCAGGCTCCAAGACTGCTGTAACCAAGCCTCTCCAGTCTTGAGGGATAATTCTATTACAAGTTGAATGAGTTTAACATTAGCTTGACAAAAGGTGAATGCATGCTATTTGAGATTATTGCTTTCTTGAATCCCCTTAAATCTAACATTTCCACGGGAGTTCAATTAGCTCTTGCACAGCCTTGGGGATATCTGTCATTTAGCAGTTGTTCCTCTAAAGTTACTGGCTAAAATGAAGTTGGTTGTTTAAAAACCTTAGGCTGTTCCTTTCTAATCTTATAATGCAATGCTGAAATTAGTTCTCCAATAAATTTCTCTGTCTCTGTTTGAATATTCTATATTCTCTTCTATTAAGTTTTTCTAAGGCTTGTATCTTGGCATTCATACCAAACAACCTTTCAAGAGATAAACCAAGAATTATCAAAATGAAAAACCAAGACAGAATCCATAGACCGCATCCTCAGACTAATGTAATGATATTTTGTTTGTGTTTTAACAAATAAAGCTTTCCTGAAGATCAGAGTACGGAACTAAGCCACTCAAGGCCAGGAAGTGATGGTATACACCTTTAAACTCAGGACTCAGGAAGCAAAGTCAAGCAAATCTCTGTTAGTTCAAGGCCACCCTGGGATACACAAAATTGATCCAGTCTAAAAGAAAAACAGAGCTCACACAAAGATGATCCCAGCACTTGGGATCACATGCCTTTAATCCCAGCTCTGAGGAGGTAGAGACAGGAATGAAATGGTTGGTCAGAGAGAGGAATATAAGGCAGGAGGAGACAGGAGATCAGATGCAGTCTGAGGATTCATAGAGACAGGGAAGTCTGAGGATGTGGTCTGAGGATTTAGTCTGAACATGCAGTCTGAAGTTCTGTAGAGATAGCAGTAAGTGTGAGGATTTGTAGGGATAGGATGGCCCCTGTGGTCTGAGCAATGGTAGAGGTAAGAATGTAGTGGTTGGCTACTCTGCTTCTCTGATCCTTCAAGTCTTACCCCTGATAGTTGACTCCAAGTTTTTATTATTAAGAACAATTAAAATTTGTGTTAATTTTTTTTGAGACAGGGTTTCTCTGTAGGTTTGGAGCCTGTCCTGGACCTAGTTGTTGTAGATCAGGCTGGCCTCAAACTCACAGAAATCCACGTGCCTCGGTCTCCTGAGTGCTGTGATTAAAGGTGTGTGCCACCACCGCCCTACAAATTTGTGTTACTGTTTTAATTATCAGCAATAATGACCATTACAAATATATAAATTTTCCAGGTTATTCTTAAAACAACCCTTTGACACACACATTATTTATTTGTCTTGAGATTATTTGTCTCAAGAGTGGGAAAACAATTTTAAAATCATGGAATTAAACCACAGTATTTTTAAATGAGGCTAATGAGGGTGTCTATCAAGTTGTATTAAAAGAAAATCCAATTTTGTGTTGTTTACATAAAGAATGCTTCAAAACATTAGTATTTAATGAAAGTTAAACAATAAAAATGGTATGACTTGAAAGTGTATGCATACAAAAAAGAAGCAGGGCTCACTATCTTAATATCAGAAGAAGTGGCTCGTAGGGATTAAGTAATAAAAGATGCAATTTTCTAGTGTTAGTGTCAAATTTGTACTTTGTTATAAAGATACATAGGAATATGTGCATGGATAGTTGCATAGAAAAGATACTTTCTGAAACTAAATCTGAATAATTACATGGATCAATTCATTATTTAAATAAATTGATAGTCATCAACCTAGTTCCTTTACCTGTGTACACACACATACACACACACACACACACACACACACATCCAAACAATGCACCTAGCAACCTGAGAACCCTTTTGACATCCCCACCCACCCCTGTATAAGGCCACATGGAATCTCATGTCTGGACAGTAGAATGAATTCCCTCATCCCTGGTAACAATCAGATTTGGACAGTTTTTATTCAAGTTTATCCCCAACACATCAGGGCATGAAGGACAGAATAGTTGATCTGACCTAACCTGGTTTGGGGTGCACGCACACAAAAAGAAGCCTGTGTTCTCTGGAACACTTTCAACATTAGTTGTCAAAATGGCACATCCTAGAGCCATCTGAGAGGAAAGCCTAGACTGAGGAATCGTCCGGATTAGATTGGCCCGTGGCCTTATCTGTGGGCATTGTCTTGATTATTAATTAATGCAGGAGGGCCCAGCCCACTGTAGAACACACCATTCCTAAGTGGCCTTGGGTTGTATAAGAAAGCTAACTAAGCATTATCCAATGGAGCAAGCCAGTGGACAATGGGCCTCAAGGTTACCAAATTGAGATCTCAAAGTGTAGCCACTTTCCCCACCTACTTGTTTTGAATATTTTATCACAGCAGCAGGGAGGAAACCAAGATGATCACATCTCTATGGAGCCCAAGCACAGACCTCAACGCACTCAACTTTCAACCAGGCCCCGTCTCAGTGACTGTGACAGTGCACACCCCACGCTCTGCTGATTATGTGAACCTTGATCAGCCCCTCTCTTTGTTTCCATCCCCACCCCTGATTCTCACTGGTAATTTTCTCTCGAAGACTTTAAAGAAATGAGAGTTGCACGGACTAATTGATGCTATCTCTCTTCAGAAGATCATAGATGGTGCAACTAGAAAGCCAGAATTCCAGCTCCTTAAAGGGCTGATTTGTGGGCAAACACTTGGACTGAGCAAGGTGGCATTTTTTCTAAACAAAGAATCCTGAAAGTTAGCTGGCCACACACACAAATATCTGCTGGCCAACAGACCTCACCTGTCGTGGTGAGGACTGATGCTTTTCTGTCCAGTTCAAGTGGCTGCTGCTTCCTCGGGATACAAGTGTGGGCATTGCAAACAGAACTCACTAAGCACACCCCAGCAAAGCCAAGAAATGACCTCTTTTGCCATTCAACCCAGAAGAGCGTGGTTTGGAATGGAGGAAAGAGGTGTTCGACACCAAGTGTGCTGCAAATGTTTCTTGACCAAGCTCTGGTGCAGGCCTGGGGAGTGCATCAGTTCTGGTCAGAGCTATCAGATCTTTGTTAATAATGAGAATCAGACCACAAGAGGGGAAGATTGCTGTTGGCTGCCGAAACTGCCTCTTGTTATACACGTCACTTTACTGGTGTCTGGCCTGCCTCTAGAGTTGATGACTATGTGACATCATATATTTTTGTGTGCCTGTCCAGTAAAATATACTGTTTCTTATAGCAAAATGAGATTGTATGCTGGGGCTCTGTACAGAATATGGGTGAACATTTCCTTAGCTATTGGCAAATAAAATAAAGTAAAACCCACACTTGCCTTTTGAAGGAATGATTTCTGAGTCCCTAGCAGACTCTTCTGTCCTCCCAGTCTCTCCCTCTCTCTGAATTTACCAGCTTAGTGCTGGACACAGAGCTCAAGTTGTCTTTGAACCTCTTGTGTGAAGAACTTAAGGCCTAAGTTCCGCAGATCTTTTCCTTCAAACTTGCAAAGAGATTGAGAGTTAATGTGAATGGTTAGTGAGGGAAGAAGCCATCAGATTTTCTCCAGATGTTGATACAGAGTGGCAGCAAGAGCCCAATAGATAGATAGACAGTGGTGTCTGTGGGAGGGAGGAGTCAGAGCGTTGTTAGCAAAAGACCAAGAGAGCCAAAAACATTAAATCAGTCTTTTCACATTAATGGTTAAGAGAATTTCCCAGAATTCAGGAAGGAAGGAATCCAGAATTGATAGGCACTGGCTGTGACTGTGGATGGGGAAGTCCTAGGATATGCCTTCATCATGCACACCATACAAAACTTCGTACTTCATGCAAGAGACAGTCCAAGGACACCTGGAAATGCAGCCTAGCAAATGAATCCAAACACAGCAATCCAGCCAAGAGTTTCAGTGAATAGGTTTTCATGAACAAAACCATGATCGCCACATTGGGGCGATCTCTTTAATAGTTTAAAGAGAGTGGGGGCTGGGCATGGAATGGGCATGGAGTGAGGCATGAAGAAATCAGACGTCATCTAGATCTTGCCAGGACAAAGCCTAACAACATGGTCCTCTGGATTGGAATTTTCTGTGCTCTTTTGTCTATTGCCAGGGATGGATTGTTTGTGGTTAGGATCAAGTGTGCTCTTATTATCCACCTCCCTACTCTTGTTTCCACCACAACCCTGAAGCACCCACTATGAGCACAACCTCCACAGATCAGCAGAGACAAGAAGACATGAACCCACCTCCTGGTTCTCTACTGCAGAACCTTCCATTGCGATTTATCCATCAACTCCAAATTCACCAGGAGTTCTCATTTCTCCTGTCAAGTCTTTACTGGAGGCCTCTTTAGTCAAAATGGAAGACTGAACAGGGACAAGCATGCCTCTGTTGACAATGTCCCTGTTCTGAGAAGCACTTGCCACAGCCACAGCATGATGTCACCCATGTATCTAGCTTACCTGTTGCATCCTACAGTCTGGAGATATTATACATTGCATTGTGGAACAAAACCTGAGGTTTTATAAACCTCTGAGTCAAAATGTCAAAGGTGCCCTACTTTCCCACCAGACGGAAGCGAACTTAGCTGTCTCTACTTAATGGGCTGGAGTGGGGGTCAGCAAGTGTGATCAGAGGTGGAATACAGCTACTGCCTTCCTGTTTTCTCACACTGTTAGCAGTCTCTAATTTCTCTTCCTGTCATGGAACTCAGGGCTTCACACATGCAACACACTCCAGCTCCTCGTCCTTAATTCTTGGAGTCGTTTTTGTTTGTTTGCTGGAAGACTTGAGCAGGCAATATAGCACTTTTCCATGATCTTCCTGCTACTAACGTATTTGTTTGGTTCATTTGTTGTAACTAATGAATCAGTATTGACACACTTTAGTAAACGCAGCCCACAGTGCATCAAGGTGACTGATGTCCTTCTGTCCCAGTCCACCACCCAGAGTGCCGTGCAGCCTTCGTCTTTCCTTAGACTGCACGCTGTTACAAACGTGCCCCGGATTCTTGTTTCTAAAGCTCCTGCGAGGTCCTTTACCAGAATGTGTTTGCTGCTTTTCTCCTGGCTAGAACAGAGATGTAGGATCCTGGGGGAAAGATCACAAGTGTAAATCATCCTTTCTATCACACCCTACCCATGACATGAATGATCGACATGATTGATGGCTTTGAAGGCCATGGTTGAAGCACTGAATGCCATGCTTTCCCCACTGCCCAGTTGTGAGCCTGCCTTTCTGCACGGCATTCTTTGAGAAGTGACCATTACCCAGCTGACATGTAGACCCTGGGGAATCTGAACTAATAATTGGCACCAACTGCTCATCCTCCTGCCTAAGGAAGTTAGAGGTTTTCATCATCTCTCCCGCCCCATTCCATCCATTCCCCATAAAAGATTATCTACCTCTCCTCAGCTTTAGCTCATGAGTTTCTAACTAAGCTTGGGTGGGAGCCCGATTGGCCAGCCCACGCTACATACCTCCACTTTAGGCCACGGGACAAGAAAGAAGAAGCCCTTATGTCTAACTTCTTTAGTGGAGGGGAGCAGCTACTGCCCCAGAGATTAACACAGCTGGACGTGCCTCCCTAAAAATGAAAGGAGTCATGTGATGCAGAGAGACCCACATGGCGAAGTCTGTGATACTAGCTCTCCCTCCATTGGAGCCTGACCAAGAGACACCCTGACTTCTCTCCCGAGAGTTTACGAAAATGGGGTGATGGTTGGTAGAAACTCTCATGCTTGCATCACTCTAGAAGGATCATTTTCTCTCCAAGTCTCATTGCTTCTCTTGTAAAAGGATCACAAGATGAGGCTAGCAGGCTTCATGTGGGGATTAGGTTCAAAACTATGCAAAAATGTTGTCGGGGTTTCTGTCCTTCCTGGTCCTGCAGCCGTTAAGTCCCAAAGAATCACACAGAGGATATAAATTGATTAGCCTAGTGGCTCAGACTTCTTGTTAACTCTTGTAGCATATATTAGCCCATTATTCTTGTCTATGTTAGCCACGTGGCTTGGTACGTTTTTTGGTGAGGCAGTCACATCTTACTTCTTCTGTGGCTGGGTCACGACTGCAGACTAGGACTTCCTTCTTCCCAGAATTCTCCTGTTCTCATTGACGCACCTCTATTTCCTGTCTTGTTGTTCTGCCTATACTTCCTGCCTGGCTACTGGCCAATCAGTGTTTATTTAAAATATAATTGACAGAATACAAACCATTGTCCCATACCACTTCCCCCTCTTTAAAAAAAAAAAACAAGAACTCTGAATCTAATATCCTTTGTTTAGCTTTTCTCTTGACCATTAGCCATAACAACTTGTAACCAACATTCTAAACAAAGGAAAATATCTATAGTCCATAGTACATTATTTGAGAATGTGAGCATAGTTTTCCAGGCTACTTCATGCTAGTTGGGGGTGCTGATAATCTTATGGGGACCTAGAGAAAATTTAGAATTATGATCAAGTCCTGACTGGAATATCCTGTGAGTATTGATCATCTCAGGCAGCAGTCTTGAATCAGTTCTGGATGTAGAACTCAGACATCTAGGCCATCTGTTCCACCAGAGATTTCTCAGGTGGTCTTCCTTGATCAAACCTGATTTTTCTTAACTCAGAATAAATCCATAGCTTCTCATTTTTTATGGAAACAAAAGCAAAACCTCTTCTCCAAAGTAACATACCTTTTGACTTCAATTTTGAAGTCAAGGTAATTTCAAAATACCTATCTTGGATTGATTCAGCAGCATTTATAAACAAATATCTTTTAGCAGCTGTTGCTCCTTCCTCAGTATTCAAACAATTCAAAGAGAGCATAATAGCGTACAGTATCCAGACTCTCTGTGTACTTTTCATCTTTACATGGCTTTTATTTTAACCTTTTACCTTTCTCTGTGTTTCTTTGTCCTGGAACTCCCTCTATAGACCAGACTGTCCTTGAACTCACAGAGATCCACCTGCCTCTGCCTCCCAAGTACTGGGATTAAAGGTGTGTACCACCACACCCAACTACTCTCTTTCTTTTTTATTTTAAGGACTTTAACCTCCACTCTCTGGAACTAGCTCCCCCCCCCCCCGCCCCCAAAGAAGCTATAAAATCTATGGGAAGGGGAAGGAACTCCCTGGAGAGCAGATTAGTTTTTATCTGCCTTAATCTGTTTCCTTCAAAACAAGCACGGCCTCCCTATTTTACTAATCAAAAGACTGTTCCAATGTCTTCCCAATCAAAATGCTGATCTTCCTGGAAATGAGTTCTCTCTCCACCTGTAGAGGAATGGAAGCAAACTTTCAGCAGAATTCTTACTACAACAGACTGAAAATGCCATAATATCTAATACCTTGAATCCTAATTTTAAAAAAAAAACCACAGAGTTCCTAAATCTACCTTCTACCACTCTACTCTATCTCCCAAACATAGCAAATGAGTGGAGGTGAGCAGGTAAACGGTCCGTGGTAACACTGGTCAGTGTTACATGTGAATACTTAGGCAAACATGGTACACAAACCAATGACGCCACGTTGATTTGTTAAGTGTGTGTATGTGTGTGTGAATATGAATATGAGCTTCCTCTGTCTTCCTATTACACTTTCATTCCCAAGATCACTGACTCACAGGTGATCCTTTACTCACTTGGCCATTGGCCATTCCTGTCCATTCTTACATGAGTGAAATCTGTCATCTTACTTTCTCTTCCTTATTTCTTTGACTTCAGTTCACATATGAGCTATAACCTGACTGTAACTGAACTCAGAATAAACTGCTGTTTATCTCATGTGGAAAGCAACAAGAAAGTCTCACTTGGTAATCATTTTCTGGTCTAGCTTGCTTTTTCCTTGGAAAAACACCTCATGCCAAAGGCTGTTCTGTGTACTTTGCTAACAGACCCCTCCCTCATGGTGACTTTAGGAGAGAGAACTGTTACTAGACCATGTCATAGATGAGGAAAAACTGGGTGGAGTCAGGAATTCCAACTTGTCAACATTAGTAAGCTACAGCTAGAAAAGAATACAGTTAAAGCAAAGTCAGACAGGCCAGGGTTCCCCAAGCTGCTTACCATCTGGGAGCCATTTTCTTTTACTGTGAGGCCCGCACTGACTCAGTTTCAGCATGCTCCTGACATACGTGAGTAGTCTACACTGGAAACAACAGAATCTCCAGGTTAAACAGGCCTTGTAGTCCTACATAACACGTTCTACCCCAGTGCAAAATCCTTTCTGGAACTTTACAGATGGACAGGGGTTTTCTTCAGCTCTGCTTCAAACCCACATAAATTAGAAATATAAACTGCTGACAGTAAGCTAGTGCATACTGAAAATATGCCACAGGGCTATTTTCTCTAAAACACTCTCTTGGAATTTTTATATGCAAGCTTGTTTTCATGAAACTTCTTGTTTATAAAAGTTTCACCATAATTTTCTTAAGACACCTGTTTTCCTCTTGGCCTCCTTTGTGATTGATGGCTTATGTTTGGGAAGGAAAGCACAATACAAATAAAGAGGGGAAAATTATTGTTTCTGCTTTGGGGGGGTAAAAAACTAAATTTATGTAGTGGCTAAATGATTTTTAGTAATATTTTCAGTTAATTCCCACATAGACTTCTAAAAACTATTATGGTAACCATTTTCTCCCAGTGTTTTAAAAAATCTGTTTTGAAATGAACTGCTGGAAAAGTTAGAATATATAAATAAATATACCAACAGAGCAACTACTACTTTGTTGTTCAATCCCCAATCACAATGAAAATATCAATACGCAGCTGTTCTTTAGGTGTGTTTCATAGTTCATGTTTAAGCCCCAGCAGGAGAACAAACTCCCAGGATCCTGTAATGTTTAGAGAGATTTCTAAATGCTTTGTGATACACAAACTTCAAACATGGCATCATGGGAAAGCAGGGCAGATCACAGTCAAGAGTGCAGATGCTGGGGTCGGACTGCTTGAGTTACTTCCCAGCAGTCCCTGCTCTTGAGGATGCAGAGGACACTGCGTGTTCTTTGTATGGTGGTTGGCGCTTTAGTTAACTAATCCAAGAATGCTAAGGATGCTGTTTTCGTTCTCTGAGATCCTTCCAGAGGTAAAGGCAGAACTGGGCCTGAACAGGACAGGCCAAGTTACAATCCGTGGCCCAAGATTTTTCTGTTTCCTCCAGTATGTACTAAAATAAGTAGGGAATGTAAGTGAACCCGTGATTAAGACATCAAAGTACAACAGCAGACGCAGAGCACAAGAAAGTGCATAGACATTTTAAGGCAGAAAATGTACAGGACCTGTGTCAGGTAACAAAGTGGAACTCAGACCAGGAATGTACATTAAAAGCACTGTATGTTCAAAATTTGGTCCCTGGTCCACATGCTACTGGGAAACTGTACAGACATAAGGGGCTAGAAGTAGGGGTCGTTTTTGACCTCTGGGGCTGTTCCATCAGGGGTTCTGTTGGCCCTGTTGTCTTTCTCTTCTTGTTTCTCAGTCATGACTTAAATGGTTTTATTTTACTACACGCTTCTTCCACATGCTGCATCCTACCTCAGACTCAAAGCAACAGAGACAATCAGCTGTAGGCTGAAGGGCATCAAGCTACAGGCCATAGAACCTTTCCCTCTTTGTAAGGTTATTTCTCTTAAGTATGTGTTACAGTAACAGAAGGTAATTGATGTAGAAGAGATGCCCAGAGGCCAGAAATCCAATTCTGGAATCAGCAAGAGTAGACACACGCTACAGATGCCTTGAAGCTGAGCATCTGTGAGATCTTCCTTATGGGGTAGGCTTAGCTTCTGATGACTTGGATATCATCACTCTCTGTCAGACAACATCAAGTAGATCATTTAAACTCTCAGGGCCTGAGGCCCAGAGGGATGTCTCAGTAGTGCTACACTGCTTGTCATGAAATCACTAGAACCTGTGTTCAATGCCTGGCACCCACATCAAAAACTGGGTGTGGGAGCATGTGCTTGTGACCCCAGAGCTGGGGAGAAGGAGAGAGGAGAGTTCCTGGGGCTGGGTGTGGGAGCATGTTTTTGTGATCCCAGAGCTGGGGAGAAGGAGAGAGGAGAGTTCCTGGGGCTGGGTGTGGGAGCATGTTTTTGTTATCCCAGAGCTGGGGAGAAGGAGAGAGGAGAGTTCCTAGCTCTCACTGGCCCACCTCACCTTATCCACAGGCCCCAACTCTCAGTGAGACACTGACTCATAAAACAAGGGAACCACTCCTGAGAAACAACACACAGGCATGTGTGTGCACACATGCTCATCCCCACAAACATACATACTTCTCTTAACCTCAATTTCCTCATAGCAGTATTTTTTCTGACTTTCAAGGCCATGGGGATTCTATACTCAGAGGTGCATTGAAATCAAACCTCAGTTAGCTATCTGTGCAGTGACCACATTATCTCCCTATTAGCATTGAACCCAAATCTCAGTGCTATCTGTGCAGTGACCATGCTCTCTCCCTATTAGCCATAGCTTGTAGTACAATGATTGACTTTCCAAGACCCAGAACTGACTTTCATTTCTCCTCTTGTGATCCTGATTTAGGGGTACACACATGGCCTAGACCAGAAAAGTTATGCACTGGTCTAGACTGGTTCAACATCTCTGATACTTCTGTTGACTGAGGTTTTTTCTGTCCTGCCCAGGTCTTACAGTCATTAAGTCCCAAAGAAATCACACAGAGGTCTAACATTAGTTATAACTGGCCCATTAGCTCAGGCTTCTTATTAACTCTTATAACGTCCTATTAGCCCATTATATTCTTGTTCTATGTTATCCACGTGACTGTGGTACCCTTTTCAGTGAGGCAGTCCAATCTTGCTTGCGCTATGATTGGATGAGGGAACTGTCTACAGTGAATGGGCTTTCCTCTTCCTGTCAGGACCCACCGAGACAATGGTGCCCAACATGGGGCTGACCAAATCTACTTAAAAAACCTGAGAGAGCTTGGGAAATTATTCTAGATAGAAAAGAATAGAGTTAAGCATGGCTTATTGATAGCAGCATTTTCTCAGGTGGACTCTTCTTGCTAGAGGCAAGTGCTCTCATTTAAGAGAAGCTTCCTGACTCAGCTTTAGCTGCAAAAACTTTGCAGCCCTTTTAAGAGGCTCTGCCACAAAACACTTAAATGGTGTTTATGAATCGCCTACAGCATGCTTCTTGGTGGTGGCATGGACCTTGAAACACCACAGAGTTGTGGCAATAAACATGGCTCCAGCTAGTACCTCCCCATAAGGCTGGAATCTCAGAAAGCTAAAAAATGGGCTGGATCCAGTCATCAAAGCTACGGCTTTAATCCTCTCCATATTGCTTAGCAAATTAAAGACTCACATGGTCAGAAAAAGAGAGATATACAGTGAAGACAGATTCAAAGACAAAGAAAACCTCTGAATGGTTTACAATGTGTTTAAAAATATATGTAGGCTTAGAAAAAAAGCATAAAGTCCTTTAAAAAAAAAGTGAGTAGTTGGGTGTGGTGGTATACACCTTTAATCCCAGCACTTGAGAGGCAGAGACAGGTGGATCTCTATGAGTTCAAGGACAACCTGGTCTACAGAGGGAGTTCCAGGACAGCCAAAGATACACAGAGAACCTGTCTCAAAAAGCCAAAAATTAAAAGTAAAAATAAAAGAAATAGAGGTTAAAATAAAGCCATGTAAAGATGAAAAATACACAGTCTGGATATTGTATGTTATTACGCTCTCTTTGAATTGTTTGAATAATGAGGAAAAAGCAAGAGCTGCTAAAAGATATTTGTTTATAAATGCTGCTGAATTAATCCAAGATAGGTATTTTGAAATTACCTTGACTTCAAAATTGAAGTCAAAAGATATGTTACTTTAGAGAAAAGGTTTTGCTTTTGTTTCCACAGGAAATGAGAGGCTGTGGATTCATTCTGAGTTAAGAAAAATTAGGATTGATCAAGGAAGATCTCTGGTAGAAACTGATGGCCCAGATGTCTGAGTTCTACATCCAGAAAAGATTCAAGACTGCTGCCTGAGATGATCAATACTCACAGGATACTCTAGTCAGGACTTGATCATAATTCTAAATTTTCTCTAGGTCCCTATAAGATTATCAGCCCCCCAACCAGCAGGAAGTAGCCTGGAAAACTATGCCCACATTCCCCCAAAATGGACAATGGATATTTTCCTTTGTTTAGAATGTTGTTTGCAAGTTGTTATGGCTAATGGTCAGGAGAAAAGCTAACCAAAGGATATTAGATTGAGAGTTCTTGTTTTAATTAAAAAGTAAGAAAGGAAGAAAGATGCCCTTCATTGTAATGTACTTTAACCTGATATTCGCTGTGCTAGTGCCCTGTCATTCAGGATTACTTGGGGCATTTGTGGTCCTTAGGATTGGGGGTAGAAGTGGGAGGGCCTATACCCCTTACTTTAATACTCTCTTTTTATTAATTTGGAAAATAATGATTCAGGTTAAAATTTGTTTTCTTGTTTCTTGTTTAACCAAATAGTTTTCCCAATTAATTTTTTTTCTTTCCTTATTTACTCATACTTAAAAAATTTTGAGACCAGGTCTCATTACGTTCTCAGGCTAGCCTGAACTCATTATGTAGACCAAACTGGCCTTCAACACATAGAGATCCACCTGCCTCTGCCTCCTGAGGACTGGGATTAATGGCGTGTGCTGTAGTATCTGGTCTTTCCTTTTTCTTTCCTTTCATTCTTTCTTCTATTGTTTTCTTTCAAGTTTTTTGTTTGTTTTTGTTTTGCTTTTTTTGTAATTTTTAATGCTAACCTCTAGCACCTAAGACAAGAACAGCACTGTAGTAGGGTGTGCTGTGGTCACACGGAGAGTGTGTGATGCCCTTGCAATGAAGGGTGTCTTTCTTCTTTGAGTAACCCATACATTACGGCTGGGAGCCTGCTTTATTGACAATGAAGATGTCTAAGATAAAGTTGGTGGGCCTGACATCAGTAAGGATGGCTATGGAGTAAGGACAGCCCTACCCTTTAGTGACCTTGTTTCCTTGTCCTTTATGTTGCTACAAATACAAAGTTAGCCCTTGCTGAAATTTTCACATGATTTCACAAACATTTTTAAATAATGCCAACATGAAGCATTATGCTTATCAAAAAACTGAGACCTGAAGAGATAAATCCAGTTCCTCAGTGTAAGATTCAGACTCATGGTTCACTTCACAGAAAAAACACGGGCAGTCGCCACAATCCCTCCTGTCCACAATCACCAGCAGCACCTGACCCTCATGCACCTCCATCTCTCCCCACTCCACCATGACTCTTAACAACACTCCCCACGGTCTTGTCCTTAGAGCTTCCATCTGCAGGTGAGGGGCGCAAGGAGGAAAGGAACTGGTTCCTCCATTCCTATCTGCACACCTGTTCTTGCCTCCCCACATACAAACTCATTCAATCGTAGCCTTCCCCGACCCCTAGACCAGAATATCTCCACATCAGAATCTGCCACCGTGAAGATTTTGTCTAGGAAGCTAAACCAGGAGCTGCCACCACCCAAACTGATCAAGTGTCTCGAGCCTGCGCTTATCGCGTGTGGGTCTGAGTAGAAAACGCTCCATTCTGCACTCCGCTTCCTCTCCCACAGCATGCTGAGGGTCTTCACACAGCACACTGGAGTATAATGGAGAAACATTGGAAGCAAATGTGTCAAAGATGAGACATCACGCATCGCAATAGTACGTAGTCATAAAAAGGAGATTTTACAAGGAATATGTAATGATTTGAAGAAGTGATCATGAAATATTAAGCAAATAAAGAATATTTCAAGGACATTTGATATATCCACCAGTCCCTTGTGCCTATTTAAATTTTAATTAATTATAATTCAATAAAATTAAAAATTTAGCTCTTCAGCCACACAAGACACATTTCAAGTACTCTGCTGTTCTCATCCCGGACAGTGTAGACTGAGAATATCTATCAAAAGTAAAAGTGAAAGACAGATATAGAATAAATATTCCATTTATTCTAATGGATATATGCACAGAGGAAGATGTTAGCAGGAAATAAAACACTTAATAAATTACCCTCGTGCTTGGTTAGTAGGATCAGATAAAAAAAAGCTAGGCAGTTGTTTTCTGTAAAGAGCCACACAATAAATAGTTTAAATGTTATGAGTACTGTGTACAGTCATTGACTTCTGCTCTTCTGACAGAGAAGTGTGTAAGCTAATAGACACAACTGTCTAATAACACTTTATTTATAAAAACGGGTGGAGCATAGTCTCCTTCTATAATCCCAGCACTTTAAAAGCTGAGGCAGGGTCAGAGAGACAGCTCAACAGGTCAAGGCCTTTGCTTGCCAAGCCTGAAACCTGAGTACTATCCTTAAGATACATGTCATGGGAAGAGAGTTGATTCCTGCCTGCTGTCTTCTGACCTCCACGTGTGTGCCATGTCACATGAGTGCTGGAAGGTACACGTGAGGCTCAGGTCCTAGAAGAGAGCGGCTTCTATGTCCTTAGATCCATGATTTCCCTGCGTATCACCCGTGATAATCACGGACAATGGACACTTTGTGGGCCTGAGTATACTGTCTCTATGGAGCCCTGGCAAGCTCACCCGGTGAGCACTCTGAGTCCTAGTGTGGAGTGGGCTTGTCGCATGAGTTCCTGGAGTCCTCTGAGACGAGTTTCCGGGAGCGTGCACTTTGCTTTAACAGAGCGCCCCAGGATAGCTACTCTACACACTGGGCTTTGGAGCTCTGGCTGTTTCAGCCGAACACAGCCTACAGGTTGAGGAAAAGCAAGTTATTTTCCACAACTTGGTTATAGCCATGCTTCTTTTGGTTTTAACGTCGTATTGTCTTTTGAAATCTTGAGTCAATGTTTAAAAAACCAAAAGAGTTCAATACCCAATTTAGGGGAAAAAATAATAACAGCAAAAGCAGTCTCTGGCTTCTCTACAAAAGCTGAAGTTTCAACGAGATTAATCTCCTAGTCCCTGTGACAGCAGTTAGATGGTGCTAAGGGTAAATGATGTTCTGGCCCAGGACCCCACTCCCACTTTCCTGGCCATCTCGGTTCAATCCTGTTGCTCCTGCAGCACTAAAGATGCAGACCCTGAGACTAAAGGGCTGTGCTGGGTCCTTGCTGGTTCTCACAGCCTGTTGGATCTCCATTACATTTACAGGTAGTTAGTACTAAATTAAAGTCCTTTCCCTAAGTTTTTCCGGAGTTTATGACTGTCTCAGCCATGACTTTTCTGCTCTGTTAAGTGACCAGCCTGGTTTTCTCATAACAAAGAAAGCTGTTGAAGTTACATCCCAGCCAGCAGTGTTCCCACCAACAGGCATCATGGAGGAACCACCAGAGGTGCTCTCTGAATCTCCTTGTTATTTCCCACTTCTGGCAGGGGGCAATAGTGTATTTTCAGACCTCCTCCCCTTTCTAAAATGACCATGGACAGAGTGTTTAGAGCAGAGAGTGGCAGCCAGTGACTCTGGATCTTCGTGTGTGATTCTGTTGAGCAACTCTGGACTCGCACTTCTTCCCAAAATTGAGACTGGCAAAGTGCAAGGTGGCACTGCACTGTTGTGGACATTAAGCGGCTTATTGTATTAGTCAGGGCTCTTTGGAGGAACAGAATGGTGGTAGATGAATATATATATATTACAAAGATTTAGTAGGTTGTCTTCCATAGCATCATGTGTCCATGACTTCCATGGACTGGATGTCCGCACGCTGAGAAGGCTGAGAACTCAATAGCTTGGCCATCCTTCTGGAAGTGAAGGCCTGTGGTATTCCTGGAGAGCCATGGCATTCACTCTACACTAAAGGTCAAAGAAACTAGGCTCCAGTGGCAGGAAAAGATGGAGGCATCACTGCCACATAGGACAGATGCACGAGCCAGCAAGGAGTGAAGGTCGTCATCAAACAGCGCTGACCTCCCCCTGAACTCTAGTGTCTGAGCTTCCCAGGAAGGTGCTTCTCATGCTGGCCTTTCTCTCAGCTAATTCCTCCTGGAAATGCCCTCACTCACACACCCAGAGGTGTGGTTTTCTTGTTTATTCTAGAGTCAACAAGTTTTTTAAAATTTTTTCTTCTTTTGCTTTTCTTTTCTATTTTATTTTATTTTATTTTATTTTATTATTTTGAGACGGGGTAGCTCTGGCTGTCCTGAACTTACTATGTAGACCAGGCTTGCCTTAACTCACAGAGATCCACCCGGCCTCCCATGTTGCTGGATTAAGGCATGTACCACCACACAATAGTTTAGAGCCATCAGTGTTAACGTCAAGAATTACTTCTACATCAGTAACATTAACAGTTGCAGATAAACATGCATTTGAGAAAAAAATAAGTCTGTGCTTGTTTGAGGCCACTGATGTTTGAGTTATTTGTTACTGCTGCAGAGCCTGGGCTAGCCTGACTACTGTGAAGCCTGACTACCCCAAGATCAGGCTTTCTTTCCAGACATTTCCAGGAGCCAGCCACACCTCTCCTTGTAGGTGGACTTTTTCTGTTCCACCTGCCAGCCTCCAAAATAACCACATGGAGACTTCTTATTAATTATGAAAGCTCAGCCAATAGCTTTAGGCCTTATTTCTAACTGGCTCTTATAACTTAAATTAACCCGTTTCTTTTCATTTACTTTCTGCCTTATGGCTTTATTACCTTTACTCTGTCCATGCTGCTTTCCCTGGTTTCCTCCATGTCTGGTTGGCTAAGTCCCTGCACCTCCACCCTTTTTCTTCCCAGCATTCCCTTCACTCCAAAAATCCTGCCTAGCTATTTTAGCTTTTTAATTAAACCAGTCACAGTGAAATATCTTCACACAGTGTAAAGGAATGTTTCAAACACCACTCCCCTAGGGGCTGAAGCATGAAGTTAGTGCACTGCTAGCCTCACCTGCGGCCGCTCTCTTCTCTGAACGCTGCCACTTGCCCCGTTATATAACAGATTGCAGGTCGCATGCTCCCCTTTTGAATAATTCATCTCCACAGACTCTCAGTATTTCAGTCAGAACATTTATTTCTTTCATTTTTAATATTTTATCATTTTTGTCCTAAATGTATGACCTCAACCGTTGCCATGCAGTTCATTTCTTCTTTCCTTAAATATTTTAAAGTTTCAAAGTACAAACATTGCTCACGAGATATAACAGAAAACGCTCGGTTTCCATTCTGTGCTGTTTAATTATAACAAGCTGTCAGTAGGACGGCTTCTCCCCGTTCTGAGTTCTTCCTGCCTTGCCTCCAGTCTTTCATCTCGCCTGAAATATTTTAACACTCGGGACTTGGCTACAGTGCCTGCTGCTTGGGGGGTGAACTGTTTGGCATCAAGAACCTCTGGGCCTTTTTCCGTATTAAACCGCCAAAGCTTTGGAAAGTTGCAGAGGTGTACATTTGCCGAGGGCTAGAAACCAAAGCCACGAATCAGAAGGCTGGAGAAGGCTTGAGCAATGGAGTTCAATCCTGGGGCTTGGATCCCAGATGTCTCTCAAAGGGCCTATCTATGTATTCAAACCTTGGCACTGAGACTTGTGCTTCTGGAACTGGTGGAACCTTTAAGGGGGGAAGGGGCCCAATGGAAGTTCCACAGTCACTGGGGGGGGTACACTTCCAGGTGATGGGTGGGACCCAAGCCCATCCTCATGATTCCTAATGTGAGTGGCTTTGCTCTTTGTGTAGGCCCACCATGACCACGGCCTCACCACAGGCCCAAAGCAGCAGCCAAATCAATTCAGAACCTCCAGAAATCAATCTTCTTCTTTATAAGTTGACTGTCTCAGGTATTTTTATTATGGTGACAGAAAGCTGACCAAACAATCATGCGGAGAGAAATGTTAATAGATCATTTATTAATAACAGCTCTGACATAAAGCCATTCTTCAACCTGAACAGGTGATAGCTTAAGAGCTTTAATAACTAAATCACCACACCTCGAAGACAGGCTCTCTAATTCTCAGTGCCAAAAATAAGGTAACAGGGGGGTAATTTGCCAGCTGTTCAGTTTCCCTAACCCCAGGGACAGGGAGGTTCTGGTTACCATTGAGGTTGCATGTAAACAAGAAGGTTTAGGTTGGTGTGTGGGGGGGGGGGGGGAGGACTCTCACTTCAGCAGGGGTGAGGTCTCTTGCATCAACAGGGGTAGGGGCTCTCTCATCAGCAGGGTTGGGGGCTCTCGTCAGTGTATTCATTCACTCCTTTGCATTAGAGTTTGCTTTTACACGCAGTCGGGTAAATGTCCTGGGATGCTCGCCTGGTTGCTAACTTTAAACAGTTGCTTTTATAAACGGAATTCCCTGTCTTCTGCTCTCTTACAGGACCGGCTTACGTCTTTCCCCTGAATTCAAACACACTGGTTTGACACACAGTCCACTCTCTTCATGACTTTCCTCGATGGATTTGGTCCCATGAAGCTCATCGTGTGGTCTCAAAGCCTTACTGCCCGCTTTCCAGACCACCGCAGCAGCAGGAGTAAGTCATAAGCAGGAGTCTGTCCTGACTCGTGGAGGCTGCGAGACAGAAAACAGAGGTCCGCTCCAGTGAGAGCCGCGCGCTGTGGTCATACATGTCATGGCAAAAGGCCCTGAGAAAATGGGGCGGAACACACCATGGCAGTGTTTGGAATGGCGGGATGTTCCCAATAGGGTCATGTGCTGGAACACGTGGGTCCCAACTGGCAGTGCTGTTTGAGGAGGTTGTGGACCCTCTAGGAGGTAGAAACTTGATGGAAAAACTACACCAAGTGTGTGTTGTGGGGGGGGGGAAGGGGTGTCAGTGGGAGCTTGAGGTTTTATAGCCGCCCCTTTTCCTGCCGTTCTCTCTGCTTCCGGCTCCATCCAAATGAGGAAAGGCCTTTAGATGTTCCTCTTCTGTTTTCCGTGACAGCAGCTACTGCTCCCGCTCGCCACATCTTCCCATATAAAAACAGCTGTGATAAAACACCCGTGGCAAAACAGCAACCAGGGAGAAAGGGGTTTTTTACTCCACAGTTCTAGGTGTCAGTCCATCACTTCAGGGACAATCGTGACGCAGGGGCTTCAGACAGCGGGTCTGCATCAGCCACAGAGCCAAGAGAAGTGAGCGTGCGCAGGCTTAGTAGTCGGTCAGCTCTCTCCTACACAGCCTAGGCTGAGGAACGGGGCCACACACCTTCAGACTGGGTCTTTCCACTTCGGTTTACGTGTAGTTATAATAACCCCCCACAGATAGCTCAGGCCGACCTATCTAGACAGTCCCTCACTGAGACTCACTTCCCAGGCTAACTCTGGCTTGTGTGGAGCTGACAATTGAAATTAGCCATTCCAGTGGTCTTGATGGCTTTCACGATGGGCAGCGCCCAATGACCCTCCTAAAGGCCTCACCGCTGATCCTGTAACGATGCCAATCAGTTTAGGGCGTGCCTTCAAACTGCCGCGTGCTGTGCTGAGTAACTTCATGCATTTGATGGGCCGCAGAGGTCACCTCTGTCCTGTCACCTGCATCTGATCCTGTCCCTCTGCCTCCCACAACGCACATGGGCAGCTCCTGGGCTAAGTGGTCCCGTTCTGCTCATAATGAACCTAACAGGCTCAGCAAGATCCTCTTCAAAGATGGGCTTCTCAGACCAACCACAACAGAATGGCCTTCTCTCTTTGCCACCATACTCAGACAACTGCTATTTGACTGAATTATTGCCTAAGCCTCAGTCAGAGAGGCAATACCCAAGAATCACACATATTTTGTCACCTTAATTTGAAGAACATATCTAAAATGGGGATTGCGTAACTCACCTCAGCCTTAGTAATCTGAAGACAAAGAGGAATTATTAACAAACACCAGCAGTTTAGCTAAGTCAGTGTTGTAGAACCCACATGCTGTACCACTGGAACCCAGAGAGTCTTTGGGCCCGGCTTGCCCCAATGCTCTACACGGCACAGTCCTCTCTATTTAAGGCTCCAGCATATGCCAGGAGCGAAACAGTAACTTCCTGAAACCAAGAATAATTTCCTTTATATTTGTTCTTCCTTTCTTGACCTTGTAAGTCTCTTATTTCCGTTTCTTCTTTATTAAAGGATGTTGGGATGTTTCCTTTCTCATCACGTCTCACGCTTGAGTGATGGCAGCCAGTGTCCTCTATCTCCAGCTGAGCCCCTTCCAAAGCCATTTGTCAGTTGGTCAAGCGCCGTCGTCTCTATGTTGATGCTGTGGCTCGGCAACAATCGGACTGTAGCTCTGTGTAGTACAGTAAACAGGGCAGACGGACAGAACCACCTCCTCCATGGTCTCCAGCGACTGGCTTGCACATTGTTATTAACGTGCTGGTGGAGAGATTCGAAGGAAATAGGCTGGGTCGTCTGGCCTTGCTCTAGCTGTGAGTCAAATGTCCATCCCTATCACCTTCCTCAACACACATCATAAACCAACTCTCTCTAGGCCTTAAGGTGTTTGGCTGTGGCCTGCGGAAATGGCTCAGGGGCCGAGTCCATAGCGCACTGACAGAAGCCCTGAATTCCATCTCCCCCAAGCACATCAGGGGATCAGATGCTGTGGCATCTGCAGGTGCTACTCCCACGTGCACAGCCCACCCCCAACACACATATAAAGCTAAAAGTAATAAAAATAGAGGCCTTTTTTTTTTAAAAAAAAATACTTGACCAAATTATAAATGTGATCTTCTGTGTTATTGCTCACCTCCCCCCTCCCCTTTAAAACCCACCCTTTCCAATGTGAAACGCCGTTCCAGCCCAGGACTAGAGATGCATTGTTGCCTCGGCTTAGCCCTGCTTGGGAAACCACGTAGGAAAGCACTGGTATATTGCTGGGCCTTCTGATGTAAACCATGCTCTTCCTCAGAAGGCTCTAACACAGTGTTTATTTAGCTCACACTTCCATTTCAGCCTTGCCAGCCTTATCTTTGGCAATTTGACCTTGAGCAATAGCTTTGCTATTACCACGTGGTGATGTTGACCAGACACTGACTCTGACCTTGGCTCGTGTTGGGTTATCCTCTTAAGCCACTCTTCCACAGGTCCAGCTGTTTACAGCGACTTCTACTTGCTCCAGTGACCGCTTGAAGATAAAAATCCTGGAGAAGATATTGACACTATTTTCGGTGCACATAATTAACTGTGTGAGGTGTTCATACGTGACTATCTCATTTTAAAGGCAGTTTTACAAGCCACCAAGCCTACTTGCTCTACAGCGCCATCTAGCGACAGCGGAGCCCACTCCATCACAACCCACGGAAGAGTGTTTTCTTGGTATCTTCAGGCCCTAAGCAGACAGCTCTGCAGCCTTTCCCAAGTGTCCCTGGACTTCATACACAGAGTCCACGTGAATGAATCGATGCAGACAGACCCAGTTCAGCACTGACGGCTAAAATGCCTCTCTCATTTTGGAAGCCTGTTATACTTCTTCATGCTTACCGATTCTTCTGACTAGACATCCTTCTGCAGCCTTTTTCTCGGCCTTCACACCGGCTTCTGTCCACCACTTATGAGGGCTGGCTATGCATCAGGCTCCGATCCAAGCACTTTGACATGAGTGACTTCCTTGATTTTCACCCAGGCCCAGATAATGGCTGTTGTTCATATCCACAGTCCACATTTGTGTAAAATACGGCATGCTATCGAGTGTTGCACAGCCAGTAAATATCCGTCTCTTCTGAGTATGTATTATTTTTGCCCTAGCAACTAACCTTCTCAAAACTTATTCCAGGGAATAAGAAAGGAGGAGGTTTTTGAGTAACTTACAGTATCAAACATGGTTTACCTAAAAATTTATAGAAATTGCTTCTCTCAGATCAAGTTGGAGGAAATTTGAGTTTCTTCTGAAGGCTTGAAGTAGGCTACGGGACAGCTGTTTTGTTATTTGGAGATCTGAGACCCTGGCTCAGGAGTGTCAAGTACCTATAACTAACACGGACAGATTAGAGCCCATGGCTGAGCAGGGAGAGGTCACTAGAGTAAGACTGATCAAGAGTAGGAAGGATATAGAACCAGAGTAGGAAGGATATAGAACACAGAAGCGATGGGAACTTAAGAAAAGGACACCACAGTGACCGAGATTCATAACAGGACTTAGAAAAGTGCCAAGAATAAGTTCTTATTTATCCACAACTGCGTACAGGGGTGGCAGTACAGGTATGTTCTCTCAGTTCAGAGATGCGCCCTTTTCTGGGTCGTGAAGAGCTTGTGTGGTTTCCTGTGGCCTTGGTTGGATTATTTTCAAACACTCCTCGCTTCTCTGAGGATTAATGGCATGCTGACGGGCTCGCCTGTCACCACCGCTCAGCTCCGGGTCACACGATCACAGGAGAACGGGATGAGCCATGTGTTTCTCCTCTGCCATCTGGCAAGATGTTCTGCATGTCGGAGGGACAGCATGGAAGGAAGGATGTTCCTTCTTCATTCTGGTCTCTTCTTCAGGATTTTTCAGGGTGTGTGGTGTATCCCCAGCAGCGAACACTCGCCACTGGCACTTCAGCAGTGACTCGTCCTGCTGCTTGATATAAACACGTGGTAAATACAAGTGGAGGAGGGGCGGGCTTATTTTTGTCTCACAGTTTAAGGGTTCAGCATCACAGTGGAGAAACCACAGAGGCAGTTTGAAGCACTTGGTCACACTGAATCCACAGTCAGGAAGGAGAGAGCAGTCCATCCTGGTGTCCCGCTCACTTTCTCATCTACTCACCGGGTACTGTAGCAGCTACGCCTAGGTGGGTGTTCCAACCCCAACAAACCTGATCTAGAATATCAATCCCAGGTACACCCAGAGGCTTGTCGCCTAGGTTACAGGTCCCATCAAATTAACAATCAGTATCAGCATCACAAATACCCAGATGCTAACAGCATCACCTCAGAATTCAAAGGAGTTGTACCTCTCTGTGGATCAAGTCTCTAACAGCCTAAGGAAGAAGATTCCAGCAAGTTCTACTGGGAAGGCAACTCAGTAGCTGGCAGCCATCCAGGAGTGACTGCACCCTCTGCAGTGTGAGCCATTCTTTCTTAGTATCCAGCTCAGCAGCTGCTCCTTTTATCTGGTCTTCCCTAATAGTCCATCCCTTGTTGCTTCAATGTTTGCAATAATAATTATTGATTTTTATTTTTAATTTTTTCTTTTGCAGTGTGGGAGTGTGAACGCAGGCATCCATATCAGGCAAGCACCCTGGCACCCAGCTCTATTACCACCTTGATAGTTTGAAAATCTTTTTATTCAGCACTCCCAGCAGGAATGGTACCCGTTTCTCTCTCAGGGTGCCAAAGCCCCATCACGAAAAGTAAACAAGCCAGTGAAGTCCACTCAGCTTCCCAGAAAACAAAATTCTTCAAAAGAGAAATTCTCAAATATGGGGCATAAGCAGTCTGCTCATTATAACCAACATTTACCACCATAAAGTAATGTGAGTTTCCACATTAGTCCCTTGTGGGTCTAGGTGTTTGTTGGTTTCCCACAGACTGGGCAAATAAATCAGTGCAGGCAAATAGAAGCAATCCTAGAGAAGACGTTCCTACAAATTTCAACCCATTTGCCCATCATCTCTCTGGCTCTCATAGCTCTGTTTCAGTTCTTAAAATTATAATATTTAATGCTATTTTGCTACATAAGAAGAGATATCAATTTGCCAAAATGGAAAATAGTAATGATCCAAGAAAGATTTTTGTCTTCTGGTTCATTTGCTTTGTGGTCAGTGGGAGAGGTTAGGATAATATGGCAGTTACTTACAATGAACTTGACCTACTAATGGTGTATAAGCCAGCAGTTATCAATGTGCCATGAAAGCAGGCTAGAGGCAGTTCCAAATGCTTATTGTTCTGTCTTAGACCAGAATTGCTCTTCTGTTCAGAAAGGACAATGTTAACATTAACCCCCCGCCCAAAGACTTACCAACTCTGTTTTGTGAAGTCTAAGAAAGTCCATGTCAAAAGACATCTTTACTTTGAATCTGTAGCATGGACTTGCTTTTAATATGCTGTTGCTAAGTTCAAATCAAAGGATCCAAAATAGACTTTGTCCATATTAGGTCAAGAACTTCTTCTCCAAATCACTTTTTTAAAGCAACTGTCCAGCACTGCTTACATCAAAGTCACTCTATTCAGACCCAAACAAAGCGTTTGGAACAGAATGGTGTCTTCCCATAGCTATAGGGTACCACTCACACATACAGTGAGAAAGGAGAACTTCCATTCATGGAAAGGGATGCTTTCTTTTTGTCCCTGCCCCTTGCATATCACCTATCATTGTATATAAAAGACTTTTAGAGCTAAAAACAGAATCCATTAATTTCTTTGAGTTCATATAGAGAGGAAGATCTTTGGGGCTTAGCCTATTTGACTGACAATCAGAGCCCAGAGCCTGGAACTCAAGACGCTCTCCAAACATGCTTCTGCCTCTGCCTCTGCCTCTGCCTCTAACTCTGCCTCTGTCTCTTCCTCTTCTCCTCTCTATACACTTACTGTGCTGTTTCTCTAAATTGCAAAGCCACACAAACTGTGCTCCTGAAGTGTGCCTGCGAATGGAAAATGGGTTGTTCCGGTGCATATGTTTCCATCCTGATACTGAGGAATTGCCTTACTTCACCATTAAAATAAACGAAACTACCCAGTAGATAGACTGGGCTACTTTTATATTAGATTCGACTGCTAATCACATCTATTTGCTTCTGAGAATCAATCTTTTGGGTAATTTCTGCAGATCAGTAATCTTATTCATTATATCTTGGGGTTGTTTGTTTGGTTTTTTTTTGTTGTTGTTGTTGTTGTTGTTTTGCAGTGCTAGGCTACAGACCTGGGCTCTCACACACGTTAGGCCACTGAGCCACTCCCCCCACCCCAGCCCCAGCTCTGTATGTTGGTTTATTATTACTTTCGTTCTCTCTGTTGCCATGCGTTCAGGAGGTGTCCCACCGAATCCTACTCCACATTATCCACTCTGTAGACTAATTCTCTATGAACTGCCGTTTGTCTGTAACGCAGAATAAGAATGAATTCCACCCAGAGTTGGATTAATGGGAATTTTAGAGACACCCAGACTTTCTGAGGGGAGAGGGCAGGCAGGGGAGGGGCTTTTGTGTTCCCTACTTCAAGGCCTTCTTCCAGGGTGACTGCATGTATTCAAAATTCCCCATAGGAATGTACTGCCCTGAATGTATGCTATGTACTGGTCAGTTTTTATTGTTAGCTGCCACAACCTAGAGCCACCTGGGAAGTGAGCAGTTCAGCTGAAGAATTACCTCATCAGATCAGCCTGTGCTCATGTCTATGAGGAATTGTCTTTATTGATGATTGACGCGGGAGGGCCCAGCCCACTGAGTGATACAACCCCTTAGGCAAAAAGACTGAGAGCAAGCCAGTAAGCAGCCTTTCTCTAGGCCTTCAGTTCCCGGTCCCACATTCCTGCCTTGACTTCCCCCAGTGATGAACTATCACCTGGACGTGTAAGTGAAACACACCCTCCCCTCCTTTCTGAGTTGCTTTTGGTCAGAGTGGTTTTTTTTTTCTTCTCAAAACAAGGTTTCTCTCTGTAAAACTGGCTGTCCTGGGACCCACTCTGTAGACCAGGCTGACCTCGAACTCAGATATAGATCCTCCTGTCTCTGCTAGGATTAAAGGCGTGCCCCACCACTGCCTGGCCTGGTCCGAGTGTTTAACCACAGCAACAGAAAGGCAAGCTCCGGCCAGGCGGTGGTGATGCACGCCTTTAATCCCAGCACTTGGGAGGCAGGGCAGGCCTGTGAGTTCAAGTCCAACCTGGTCTACAAGAGCTAGTTCCAGGACAGGCTCCAAAACTACAGAGAAACCCTGTCTCGGAAAAAAAGGCAAGCTCGGCCCACAGCAGTTCTCTCGCCTGCCTGTTCTCTCCGCGGCTGCTTCCTCCACCTGCCAAGTTCACTTTCAACTTACGCTATCGGTTTAGAGCAATGGTTCTCGACCTGTGGGTCACAACCACACAGGGTGGCTTGCAGAGCAGATATTTACATTGCAATTCATATCAGTAGCAAAATTACAGTTATGATACAGCAATGAAATAATTTTATGGTAGGGGTTACTACTGTAAATAATAATAATAATAATAATAATAATAATAATAATGATAATAGCAACTGTATTAAAGGGTTTCAGCATTAGGAAGGTTGAGAACCACTGGTTTAGAGACTCACAACACAGCATCAAAGGGAACCATTTGGGGCAGCTCCATTTTCAAGTTGGCACTTTGCAGAGCCCCCAAAGCAGCATGCCGATATTTTAACATTTGCATTTTCTTTTTTTTCTCAGAACTTCATTACTTTTTGTTATATACCAGATACTTCACATTTTAGTATTTTGCTAAGAAAATGATAATCACATGTTACATGATTTTGAAATCATAGTTCTAGATTTTTTGACATAGACGATGGAATGATCCAGAAGTTAGGTCATTGTCACAGATCTACTTCAGTTTGGTGATGTGACAGAGCCTGCAAGATTAGTCACTCATGCACCAAGTCTCAAATACAGTGAAAAATGCAGTCATACAATAAAGGTAATTGACCGTGACAAACAAGGAATGTGACTTTTCTTGGCCATTTTTCAGAAATTCAAGGTCAATGGCCTTTGTCAAGGCACAGCGCAGGATGAGGTATGCACAGCTGCATCTCGGAGCAGCAGGGTAGGTGTGTGCACTCAGTCAACGATGGGGATGCCGCATGCCAAGTGTTTACAACTATATTCTCTTAGGAAAGCCAACTGGCCTGGAGAACAAAACTGCTCCAGCTGCCCCTGCAATGCAGGTTGGGTCAAGTCCACAGTCATATTTGATCATTTTGAAAGTAGAGTTGGCACGGTCTTCAAAGTGTGTCTCTGTTTGTGTAAATGAGACAAAATGCAATACCCATCTTGACAGGTTGTGTGTCCTGCGCTGGAGCATGTGTCTTACAAAGTGACATTTGTGTTTTTCTGTAACAAATGTTATAGAATAGAGAGAGAGGCAGAAACTCAAATCATTACCCTTTCTGCTAGTTCAATAGCAACTGGGAAATGGAGAATTCTGATGAAGTTTCTGGATTTTTGTGAGAGTTCTGATAGCAACAATAATTTAAAGTTGGCCACACAGAAACATCCTCATTATACTGATGGGAAGTCTTCATGAGATCACATGCACACATCTTGAGAGTTCAATTATTATACTGATGGAAAGTCTCTATGAGGTTACATGCACACAACTTGAGAGTTCAATCAACAAGCACTCACGACTATGACTAGTGTCCATTTTTTGTTACCATCTGACCCATTTGAGCTTGTGAAGCAAGAAGGCTTTGTGTTGACATGAAATGAAAGATATGGCTTTCCCACCCTTCCAGGGCTTGTCCTGTCTTCTAAAGCATTTGTGAATTATTGCTTGTGTTCATGTATTCATGCACACATATCAGCATTGGGGAGGGAAGGGCTTAAAGATAGGCTAGAAAGGAAGAGTGGGCATCTCATTGCAGGCAGCCAGAGCCATCTTCTTTTTCTTTTTTTATTTCATATAATTCCTTCGTTTGTTTATTTTTTATTTTAATTTTTATTTTCTTCTCTCATACATACAATACATTCCAACCACAGATTTCCCTCTCTCCATCCCTCCCAGTACCCCCACCTCTCCTCTCACCCAGATCCACCCCCCCAAAAACGAGCAGGTTTCCCAGGGATATAGAACCTAACACAGCACAGCAGGATCCAGCAAGACCAGGCACAAACCGTCACATCAAGGCTGGGCAAGGCAGCCCAGCAGGAGAAAAGGGTCCCAAGAGCAGGGAAAAGAGTCAGAGATAGCTCCACTCCCACTGTCAGGAGTCCCCCCAAAAGATCAAGCCAACAACCATAACATAAACCCAAGCAGGAGCTGCGATTGCTGCTTCAGTCTCTGTGGGCCTCCATGAGCCTGCTTAGCCGATTCTGCAGGCCATACAGAGCCATTTCCTAATGTATACATACATGTGCTTCCATAGCGTCTCCAAGAAGCAGGCGTATAGCTAAGACTGGCAGGAGGGGAGGTAGCTTAGTGAGACTAACCTGCTTGCCCAAGGACCTCCAGCTGATAAATGGTGGGCACTAAACTGGGACCCAGTTTCTCATAATGCCCAGATCTACCCTCCTTTTAAACATCCACTTGTTGTTTTCATTACCAAACATTACAAACCCAAGAGATGGAAGTAACAGCTACTTTCACTTATGATGGGGTTACAGCCCAAAACCCCTCTGTAAGTTGAATGTCATTAAAGAATAGAGAGACGGTTCAATAGTGATGCTCTGTCAGAGAACCTGAACTGGGTTCCTAGGACCCACGTGGGACAGCTCACAACCACCTGTAACTCCGATTCCAGGGATCTACTACCTTAAAACCTTCTTTCAGATTCTATGGGCACACACACACACACACACACACACACACACACACACGCGCACACGCACACGCACAGCCCACTTAGCAGTGTTGGTTGGTCACTGGCAAAGGTGTGGCTGTGTAGGAGCTTCGCAGTCCCTGTCTGCAGCCTGATGCTTCCCTGCATCCCCGGGGGGGAATCTCACATTATAATCAACCCAGAAAGAGACCAAATTTCAAATGACAAAGTATTATTTCTACAAATTCACATCTTCTCACTTGATATAGTGAAGAGCCTCACATGAAGAGATTATGAACTAGAGACATGTATGTTTTCAGCGACCATGGACCCATTTCCCACTTAGTAGATGGTTTGTTCCGTCATATTTACTTTAGAGACTCTGTGTCTCAGAGTGAAATGTAAGAGACGAAATGCATGATCCTATTTATTCCCAGTCGACGGTCTTCTCTGGGAACCGCTGGCCTGAGACAATGCCATCCACACCACCGCGCTGCAGCTGCGCTCTTCATAGGAATAGGTTCACACTGCTCCTCCTCCTTCATTGATGGCATTCTAGTGGATATGTGCCTTTTGTAGCTTGAATATTATATCCAAAATTTAAGGCTTACTCGCGTTGATTGAGCCCAAACACCTGAATCTTGCCTGACTGTTCTTCCTTTGCCCTTTCCTTCCTCCTGTTTTCTTATGGCGTGTATGAGTCTTCACACCTGTACACATACTCAAAGAAGCTAGAGGAGGGAGCTGGGTATCTTCCTCACCCACGTCCACCTTATTCCCTGATCCCAGGGTCTCCCACAGAACCCAGAACTAGGCTGGTACCCAGCAAGCCTGAGATCCTCTCTTCAACACCCGCCACCAAATTGAGGTTACAGTTTCACAAGCGACAAACCTGATCGCTCTATCTTCCTTCCTTCCTTTCCTCCTTCCTTCCTTCCTTCCTTCCTTCCTTCCTTCCTTCCTTCCTTCCTTCCTTCCTTCCTTCCTTCCTTTCTTCCTTCTTTCCTTTCTTCTTTCTTTGAGATAGGGTGCCACTATGTAGCTCTGACTGGCCTGGAACTTTCTGTGTAGACCAAGCTGGCTTTGAACTCACAGTGGTCTGCCTGTCTCTGCCTCCTGAGTTCTGGACTTAAAGGTGTACACCACCATACTCAGCACCACTCCCGGCTTTTTATATGAACGGTAGGAGTTCAGGTGCACCAAGCCCCCTTATCCAGAGCCATCTCTAGCTCTTGCTTGGTCTTTCTAATTGCTATCACCATTTTGCTGTTAGAATGTTCCATAACTTCTTCCTTCACTTCCTTACATAACTGTTTAGATTTTTAAAATGTTGATATTGTAAATAATGCAACAAAGTGCCTTTTTTGATGCCCTCCTTTGTGAGTATGGCCCACTATTTCTCTAGGGAATGACTGGATCGTGGAACTGCAATTTCCCAGTTCTTGCATGTTTGCATTGCTATGGATTGAATTGCATCTCCTTGAAATTCTTCTGTTGAAGGCCCAAGTCCTAAGGCAGCTGGATTTAGTGATAACATTTGTAAGGAGGTGATTAAGAGTAGCTGGAGTTATAAGGGTGGGGCTGTGATTGCGGAGAATTAGCGACCTTCTGAGAGTGGCGGGCGGTCCGACTGCTGCCGTAGCCAGGGCACAAGGCACACTGCTCATCCATCTACAAGCCTAGACAAGAGCCCTCACCTGAAGCCAAGCTTTGCTGGCCCCTTGATCTTAAACTCTGGCCTCCAGGACGGTGATGAACACAAATTCCTATTGCTCTGCGCCGAGACCGTGGCATTCTGTCAGCAGCCCAAGCAGACTAATCTATGCAGCGTTTGGATGTTTCCTATTGCCAAGTTGTTTCCCAAAATGTACTGACCCCTGCCCCACCAGCAAAGAAGATCTCTCTCAGACATCTGAGCCTCACCAGAGCAACCCCCTCTTCCCCCAAATATTCAGGAGGCCAAAGGCTCTTGGTCCTTGAATTCCAGACCCAGGCAAGATGTGCAAGAATTTGCTGCACAGCGAAGGGAAATTTTAGCTGAACTGAGTGTGAGGCATGTTTGGGTGGCTGTGTGTCCAGCCTCTTGGGTAGCAGCAATTCTTCACTGCTTAGCTGCTTAAAGAAAATGAGAGGTTGCTCTGGTGTGTTGTGTTAATCTCAATTTCTTTTCTTTTTTCTTTGTTTTGTTTCATTTTGGATCAGAAATTGCCGTGTACCCTAAGCTAGCCTCAAACTTGCAAATCCTTCTGCCTCAGCCTTTTAAGAACTATGCCACCATACCCAGCTTGTCAGAATTAAACAACAAACTTTATTTATTTATTGTTTGTTTTTACATATGAGCACACATGTGGATGACCGAGCCCTTATTGTGGACGACAACTTCTGGGAGGAAGTTCTTGTATGGGTCTCAGAGATGGAACTCAGGTCGTCAGGTTTGGTAGCAAGGGCCTCCATTAGCTGGACCATCTTTCTGGTGCTCATGCATCTGTAACTGGTATGTTTTAAACTGGTTACTTCAACACAGTTAGTAAATGCCGAGGGTAGGGTTGGAGAAATGACTCTGCAGCCAAGAGCACTGGCCACTCTTCCAGAGAACCTAGGTTTGATTTCCAACACCTGTGTTGTAGCTCACAGCCATCTGTAACTCCAGTTTCAGGGCATCCAACTCCCTCTTCTGGACGCTGTGGGAACTGCACACACGTGGTGCATAAACATGTAAGCAAAACATCCAAACACATAAGAGAAAAATAATTAAAATAAAAGGTTAAGGCGGTTTTTTTCCTCTGCTTTTGGTTTCTCTTTCATCTCAATCAGGCGTAGCCCACAAAAGTAACTTTAACATACTTTATTATTGGTTTTTATTTAAGTTATAGCTAATATTTTACATGTTAACATGGACTTAAATATTAATAAAAATGTTCCAAATGGCCATGAAAAAAGCTTTCTGGACAGAGGGCAGATCTGTCACCAGCTCACTGCCCTAATATCTTACTACTGGAAAGAGAATTCTCACTGGCGGCCTCAATACTGTGGTCAGCCCAACATGATACAAGCAGGCAGGTCCACCAGGGCCCTTTCTGTGGTGTCATTTCAAGCCAGCTCATGTAGAATTGTCACCTCTACCTTTACAGTCGCCCCTTAATTCATTGCTCATGAAAAGCCTTTAATCAAGGTGCCCAGGCCCACGAGGCCTGGATTTCAGCTGCGGCTTCTCTGATTGGCCCCCTGGAATCTCTGCCATCTGAACCAGCATAGCTACAGGATCATTGCAGGAACTCAAGTCAATTAACCTCCCACCCCAGCCTCCTCCGTGAACCCGTGCAGAGATGCTTTTTGGTACCATGGACCACAGCCTGAGTGTTCATTACAGCGCTGTTCATAGTATCCATGTCACCGAGCCAGCCTAGGTGTCCAATGACGACGGCAAGAGGAAAGGAGATGCAATATCTACTCACAGTGGAATTTTTCCTGGCCATGAAAGCAGAATGAGGTTAGGTCATCTGCAGCGAAACAGGTGCAACCAGAAACAACCGTATGAAGAGAATTACACAGAAAGACAAATAGCATGTTTTCTTTCATTTGTGATTCCTAGGTTTTCTATAGTCCCATGGAATCATGTATGTCTATAAATGGGAAGTGTATGAAATGAAGGAGAAATGAAGTTGTCTAGGGGAACAAAGGCCTGGGGAGGGGTGAACATAGGAAGAGTAAGAAGTGCGGATGTGTTCAGCACACAATATACACTTGTATGACTGTTTTTAGCTGTAAAAATTAAAAGAAACGGCAAGATAGTCAGGATAAACACAGCATTTGGTATTCAGACATTTTAACTCTTCAACTTGTAGGAAAAGATCTTGCAAGAATTCAGGCAGATTAGTCTATAATCAGGGCTTTTGTGATACACAGTCAACTAGGCTGTTATGTTTTACTGTGACCTGCTTGTACAATGCTAAAAGCACACAAAGTCCCTCTTTCGTGTGGCTTATGCACACAGTAATCACGTGTACCGCATGGGCTCTTGGAAATCTTAAAGATATTTTGGCATCTTACCAAGTCAAAAGCACTTTTATATAATTCTCACTGCTGATTTCCTTCTCCACTCTCATAGCCTGTGTTCTGACTGCAAAGGCAATGACAGGCAAGACTGCTGGTTCCACAGGCTCACAGAGGCACTGGCTCCAAGCTGCACTTGTCAACACTTTTTTATTTCGTGGCCACACATTTGGAGATGGACATACCAGTTCCACTAAAGTATTCCTTGATGAAGTGGTAGACATGGTTAATTTGATTATGTCTAGGCACTTGAACACATATGCTTTAAAATATTCTAGATGAAGAGATGGGAATCACACATAAAGCACAGCGGCTGGCCCTGAGGATCACAGCTGGCTCAGGACTGGCACTCAGGCTATGACTGAAATAGTTCGTGTTGTCATATGACACCTTTGTTACTTGAAAAGGTCTGCAGACTGTACTTCCTTCCTCCTCCTTCTCCTTCCCTGTCTCCTCCCTGTCCCTCCTTCCTTCCTCCTCCCCCTCCTTCCCTCTCACCTCCCTGTCCTTCCTTCCTTCCTTCCTTCCTTCCTTCCTTCCTTCCTTCCTTCCTTCCTCCTCCTCCTTCCTTCCTCCTCCTCCTTCCTTGCCCTGTTCCTCCTTCCTTCCTTCTTTTGTGAGTTTTTTGTTTTTTGACAGATTCTTGCTATGTAACCCTGGATAGTGTGATACTCACAATACCGCTCCAAATTGGTCTCAGAATTGTAGGACTCCTACTGCCTCGGCCTCACTGGTGCTGGAATTATAAATATGTGCATCATACTCAGTAAGGCATAGTTTTTCTCACCATACTTGGCAGCTGTGTTGTGTGCATGTGTGAGTATGTGTGTGTGTTTGTGTGTGTGTGTTGTCTGTTTGTTTAATGAATGAGTTGATCCTGTCACTTTAGACTTTAGAGTGTAGAAAACAGCGAGAGTTCGTGCTGCCCAGGATAAAATTCAAGAATTCTCATAGAACTTGGACTTTTCAAACCTGTCATTTGCTTCCACTGATCTGATAATTTTCTAATATTTGAAGAGTTTTAAAATGTGTTTGGTGATGGCACTAATGAATGTTATCCCATAAACATTTGGAATTTCTGCTTATTCAGTAAACCAGCATTTTCAAAATGACCAACGCATGGCACTGAATCATTTAAAAATAGATTTGAATGCGACAAAATACAAATCGTTTACTGACATGGTTTCCAGTCCCACACTGCAACAGACCTCTAGGAAAGCCCCACGTGTCAAGTCGCAGTGTGAGATCAGAATATTCACAAGCATGATAAAGCTATTAAAATGCTCCTTTATTTGCCACGTGTTGGAGAAGCGTGCAGCAGTGATGGACTTGGAAGAGCATCGGAGAGTTCTGGTTTCCTCTAAGCTGGAAGTTCTAAAAGCACCGGTGAAACAGAAAGCAAAGTAGAGAAGGCTAGCACTTGTGGGCACCCAGATGACTGAAGGAGAATGTTGAATCTGAGGCCAGTCTAGGTAACACGGTACAACCTTGTCCAAGAAAGAGAGAAAAAGATGAGAAGAAAGGGGGAGAGAGAGAGGAAGGAGGAAGGGAAGGAAAGAAAAGCATAATGATGTCATTCTCAACAATTTTGTTTTAGAAAATAAGGCAATTTAAGCCAATTTAGTTTTTAACTATATCCTAAATATTTAGCCCTACACAACTAAGTATAGCTCTTACTTCTCACCAAAGAGGTGTGCTTTTCAGCAGACGGAGAATACTCCAGGGGCTCACAGCTGATCCAAACACAGAGGTCAAGTGACCATGGGGTTCTTGGCTCTAATTGGTCCATCTACAACACAATCCCTACTTCAAATGTTTGGGGATATTGCTAAAGAGGGGATGGGAAGATAGTGAGAGCCACAGGACCGGGACACAGTGTCTTCTGTATACAACAGGGAAGCCACACCCACAAAGTCTCAATAGTATAGTAATAGTAATGAGCCATCAAAATTTGCTTAATAACCACACCGACTGGGTGGTACCATATGGGCAGGGAAATTCACAAGGCCCCACTCTAGATGAAACGCTATAGGTTATTAATTGCTGAGAGAAGAAGATTTGGTCTTCTCTAGAGATAAGCCCAGATAGGTTATCCTATCCAAGGGGCCAGCTCTAAAATCATATACTTATGTGAATAAAAAATGGGTTCAGTAGGTCTTATGTGTGTGTGTATAATATATGGATAATGTATGTATAATGATAATGGAAGAACAGGTCATGAGCTCAAGAGGGAGTTGGAGTGGGGACATGGGAGGAGATGGGGGTGAGAGAGAAAGGTAGAAATCATGTAAATACAATACTCAGGCATGAAATTTTCAAAAAATAAAAACTTAAAAAGAGTAAAGCAATTCTTTCCATTGAATGTTATATGTAGCATATAATGAGATCTATAATTCTATTGACAGGATCAGTAGACATTTAAATTTTCTGTTTTTATTTCCAGTTGGATGACTTAACACAAAGAACTGAAACTCTTCAGACTGTCAGTGATGGGGGGACTTGGAGGCCAAAGTCTTTGACGACCTCAGTGTTAAGGCAGAAGAGGTCTCGGTAGTGGAGGCCACAGAGACTGTATCACCTTCCACAGGTAGGATTGCAATGTCTGAGGGTTCCTGGGCAAGCAACGGGCACTGATGGCAGCTGCTTTACAAAGAAAGAACGTTGGAAGACACTTGTTCACTCTTGTGATAAGGTGAGCAGGAGCCAGAGGGACAAGGCCCCACCGAAATCTATTCTCTGCCTTGGGAACAGCCTTTGTGTGATGGTCAGCTGCCGCTGTCCTCTGTGGTGGTGGAATAGAGTCGCTATGCCTACATCCTCATGTCCACCCTATGACCCTTGACTCCATCGGAGCCAAGGTATCCTAGCCTGCCTTCCCTAGCAGTCAGCAGTCTACACCACCATTAGCCTTGCAAGGGGATCAAATCCCCTCACCCTGTTGCCAGGGAGCTCGCTAACAAAATGTCTTTTCCTCCCAGGTTCCAAAGTGAAAGACAAGTGTCTATTTTCTGCCGCCTTCTGGAGTACCGCCCAATAGGCAGATGGCTTACATTATACTCAAATACGATGAAAATCCAAAGCTCTCATGAAGGGCAGAAGATGCAGTGATGTAGTGGAAATGTGTACTTTCTGTATTTGCAGTGTGACCTTTCCTGTGGAGACGGAGGAAGGTCCCCATGAAGGCTATTCCCAGTGTCAACTTGACTACATCTGGAATGAACTACAATCCAAACAGCTGGGTACACTTGTGAGAAAATTTTCTTAATTAAATCACTTGAAATGGAAGACTCACGCTAAATCTGGGCCATGCCTTTGGCTGGAAACCTGTAGAAGGACATGGAAGAAGGAAGGCTTTTGTCTTACCCTGCATGTCCTTGCTCTCCCCGGCAAGTCTATTCCTTCATAGAGCCCACTTCTTTGGGATTCCGGTGTATACTAAAGACCAGTTGAGACATCTATCCTCGTAGACTGAACAACTGTTGACTTCTTGGACTTTCCATTGGGAGACAGCCATTGTTGGACTAGTTGGACCATGGCCTATAAGCCACTCTAATAAATTCCATATATATAGAATTCATTCTATCAGTTCCCATAGCTAAACTTTGTGCCCTAGAGGAGTCTGCTTCGGGACTCTTCTGAGATGCTCCAAGTGTCTTTGTCAATTTGTTTAATTTATCAGCTTCTTCCTTGAAACTGAGTTATTTGGTATAAGAACCTCAGTGTTACAAATGAACGATATCTAGGGAATACTAAGGAACTTAAGTGGGAAATAATAATGTAAAAAAATGGAAAGAAAAATCCAGCTGCTTTTTGTCAGGTAGTTTCCACTAGAGCAAAGCTCAAAAGGCAAGTGGGGCTATGGTGGCACACGCCTTTAATCCCAGCACTCGGGAGGCAGAAGCAGATGGATCTCTGTGAGTTCCTGAGGCACGTAGGCCATTGCTTCAAATACTTACCTTGGTCTTGGTTGGTCTGACGGTTATTTCTACACAGCAACCTGTGGACTATTCTCAGACGTGTGAACAAAGAGCTCACTCCAGTATTCTTCTGAAGATGGTTTTTGGGGTACGAGTAACATTAAACCAGAAGAGTAAAGAAGCTCACACTCCATGATGTTGGGTGGGCCTCAGCCCTAGGAGGAAAAGAACTCAGATCCCTTGAGAAAGAGTCATGCTCCCCCGTCCAGTTCCCATGCACCATTGTCTCTGCCTGGGTCTCTAACCTTTGGGTCTGTCCTGCAGATTTCTCCATAGTTGTTTTCACGACTGCATGCTAACTCCTTACAGTAAATCTCTGCAGGTCTATCTGGACACCCTCCCTCTTGTTCTGTTTCTCTGGAGAATGCCAATTATACAGTTGGAAATACCTAGTTGCTATAATTCCTCTAGTATGCCAAGCTCACTGCTAATGTTCACAAGGATTAGCTAAAGACAATGATGGTCACCTGGAGAGCTGTCCAGCACATTCTCCCATTCAGTCATCACTAGCCACATGGAGACTCTGGGAACTTAAAATACAGGTATACTGAATGTTGAAACGACAATAACAAACATATCAGATTAAGTAAAAATAAGTTAATAATTTCAAATGTCTCTGACTTGTTTGTGATGTTGCTACTAGCTGATTTAAAATTCCCTCTGTAGCACCCATTATATTTAGGCAGGACAGCCCTAGCCTAGCGTTTCTCCTAAGCCTCTTAACTTCAGGGTTTCTACTGTCGCCACCCAATCAGTGTGAGTGCAGCCTCCAGCCACTGATGCCTCTGAGATGCGATTGGTCTAAGAACAAGAGTGGGCATGGCCAGACACCGAACCTGGGAATGAGGTATGGAAAACTTAGTGGCTGTTCTGACAGACAATGACAAGACATTGCCACTCAGCCAATAATCAAAACACAGTCTTAACCATATACAGCAGAAGCCACAGTGGGAAGGGCAACCTTGCTTATGTTGTTTGCTGTAGAGTCTTCAACCATCACGTGAAGATGTGCTCTCCCTGCCTTAGAGTGACTCTGGACTGCTTTTGTGTGCCTTACAACCGAGATCTTATTGAAGTAGGGTATGAACAGAGCTGTTTGGAGCTGTGAAGAGACAACACCCATGAAAGATTTGAGAGTTTCTAACATCAGTTTCTCTGGGTGGCTGCTTCAACTGTGCTTCCATGGGATCTCCTAAACAAGTAGTGATTTTGTATAGACTTAGGAACCAGGGCTGGCTGATGAATTAACACCTGGAGGTCCATTGTCTTCTTATTTGAGCCATGGCAAAGTGGACAAGATGATCTTTTGTTGTTGTTCTTTTGTGAGACAAAGTCTCACTCTTTAACTCGGGCTGACCTAGAACTCACTAGGTAGCCCAGGCTGGTTGCAAACTGTCAGTGATAATCTTGATTCAACCTTCTGAGTGCTGGTGTTACAGATATGAACCACCACACCCAACTGACAATATGTTCCGTAAGTTCTTTTCCAGTTTACAAAGCCATGTATCAATAAAGATTCCAGAAGCTTCTAATGTGTACTGTTATATCCCTTAGGATGTTGGCATTTTATCATCAACACACAGTCTTTATCTTCCCGATCCTTGGACACAGTTTCACTGTAGTATCAGACAGAGCAGTAGAAAAGGAGATTAGACCAGGAATGAATGTGCCTCTCCTAGTCAGCGCTCCAGAAAGATGACTTGGCTGCTTCATGTCTATATTGATTATTCAGTTAAACAGAAGGTTCAGCCTCATGGTCCTTCAGGGCTCTCCCTTCTTCTTCTGACACACACTGAGATTGGACCATCAGAGACTTTGGACTTTGGACTGCATTAGACAGTCTCGGCAGTAATTGAAAACCTTAAATAAATTGACTTTCAGGGTCCTTTTTAGTTCAATAATAATTGATGGCTTTTGTACTTAGAAAATTACAGACACCTCGTCAAATGCCCTTTTTCTCAAAGGCAGGGATGAAAGATATGCCTCACAGCTTAGCAATAGGAGTAGCACCACACAGCTCAGCTCTACACATAAAACTTGTTCATGGGAAATGATACACTCTTGGTTTCAAGCCCATGAGACTGAGGTTGCTTGCCCATGTTACCGTCCAGGCTTTCTAGACGATCTCAGGATGAATGGGGAGCATGCTCTGGGTTCTGTTGAGATGGTATGTCTTAGGGGCTGGACTCAGACAAGTGCTCCATAGCAGGGAGGAGATGTGAAATGCCAGATTTTAAGCTTCTGTGAAGTAAAATGCTAATATTGGGCAGGTCCTCAACCCAGAGTCTTGTAGAAACCTCTTGCCAGTTAAGAATCAAATATTCCAGCACAATTAACAATATTGCCATGAAAAGTACCCAACATAGAGACAATATTTCTTGTATAGAGAGGGAAAGGATAAAAGAGCAATGTGCCATGCTTAAGACTAAAGTCTGTGCAGCTTTCAAAATGGCCTTTACTCATGTCTCACATGTTCTGGGGACCTCAGAAATGAGATTCAACCTCTGTTTACAGTAAAAGACTCCTTAACTGCCTGCGACTCTTGTGACCTAAAATTTACCTTACCAGCTGGAATCAGACCCAGGACAGAGCTGTCGCTGGTTCTCAACAACCCGCTGCAGTACAGCTTTGGAAGTCACCCAAAACAGTGTACACTGCTCCCCTAAAGACTCTTCACCATGGCTCTCTCTCTGGAGAAGCCCATATTCCTCCTCCCAGATGCACCTCACTCTTTTATCTGGGCTTCTTTCTCTTAACCCCATCCTCAAATCTGTTTTTAAAATGCCTTTTAATATGCCCCAACTCTTCCTCATTCAATTACGTTATTAATATGAAATTAGGCAAGTGGCAAAGACTAGTCTTGTAGCCCAACAAAAGCCCTGGTAAGACTCTGCACTGACAACATTGTCAGGAAAACACTTGCCACACAAGCGAGAAGACCCCAGAACCCACATAAGAGCTAGGAGGAACAGTGCACGCCTGTAATCCCAGCACTGAGGAGGCAGAGGCAGGAGGATCCCTGGAGCTTGCAGCCAGCCAGTCATGATAAGTCAGCAATCTTTAGATTCAATGAGAAACCCTGAAACCCTGTCTCAAAAAACAAGTTGGAGGGCCATCACAGCAGCTCATCGGTAAAGATTCTTGCTGGACAAGTCTGAAAGCCTGTGTTCAGTTCCTGAAACCCACATAGAAGTGGAAGGAGTGAACTGACTCCTGACTTCCTTAAGAAGCATGTAGTGACAGCTCTCTCTCTGTCTCTCTCTCTCTCTGTCTCTCTCTCTCTCTCTCCTCTCTCTCTCTGTGTATGTGTGTGTCTGTATGTGTGTGTGTCTCTCTCCTCTCTCCTCTCTCTCCTCTCTCTCCTCTCTCTTTCTCTCCCTCCCTCTCTATCTTCTCTCTATCATCTATCTATCTATCTATCTATCTATCTATCTATCTATCTATCTATCTATCTATCTATCATCTATCTATCATCTATCATCTATCTATCTATCTATCTATCTATCTATCTATCTATCTATCTATCTATCTATCTATCTATCTGTTCTCTCTCTCCCTCCCTCCCTCCCTTCCTCCCTCTCCCTATCTTCTATATCATCTATTTATCTTCTATCTTCTCTCTCTCTCTCCCTCTCTCTCTCTCTCCCTCTCTCTCTCTCCCCCCCCTCTCTCTCTCTCACATACACACACATTCACTAGCTTAGAGGCAGGTACTAGGCTTGTGAAGGATGGAGCAGAGCAGGAGGTGCGGGATGCTGTGGGAGACAGATGGAGGCTGGAACACATATAAAGCCCCTGGCTCTTTTTCATACTCACGTGGAAATAGAAAGGATCCTTACTAAACATTGTTTCTCAAGTGCTCTGAAGTTTAATGGATCCAGAAGCTGCTGAAATTTGTGGCTGGAAGCTGCAAGTGCAGAGGGTCCCCCGGGTTTATCAGCTCTATGTGGATATATACTATTTTGACTGAAATTGCCAGAAAGATCATGGATCTGTATATCTTCATCCGCTAATTTATCTTAACCCACTTCTTTTATGTACAGTAGCTATCTGTGATAAGCAGCTCATTGGGGACACTTAAAAATCCTGTATCGACTCGGACTCAGACTTCAGAGAATGAATCTAGGATGTGGTGTCAGCCTTACCTATAAATGTCTAGGATTTGTAGTGCCATGTCGGGGGCTTTATATTATTTTAACATTGCCTTGAATTTTTTTTTACCTTAACCAATGGGAATGGAGAAAAGTTGAGGATTTATCTCTCTGATGGACCGAGGTGCTATGGAGACAGAGTTCAGTGTGAGTGTTTTGTGGTGCGCTTTCAGAGTGGGAAGAAGCCACTTTCCTGTGGCCGGCGCTTAGAGGACAGCTGTAGCCCAGGTACACATGCAAGTGCCAGAAAGGAAAAGCAAGGGAGCCTGAGGGGTGGCTCAGTGGCTCAGAGAGCTTGCTGCTCCTTCAGAGGAGCCAAGTTCAATTCCTAGCACTCACAACCAAGGCACAACTTCCTGTAGCTCCTGCTCCAGGGGTTAAAGCAGCCTCTTCTGGCTTCTGCAGACACTGCATCGTGTGTACATGTCCCATGCAGACACATACATACTCACATAATTTTAAAATTTTAGTTTTTAAAAACAAAATCTCAATAACAAAAAACCTTAAAAATGTAAAATTGGTCAAAAGTTAAGCCAGAAAAGTTAAGAGCGAGCAAGATTTTTTTTCTTTCCCAATAAGGAGTTGCTGCAATATAATATTTTAAATACTTTCATTAACATCTCATTAGAATAACAGCTAGCAGCTCAGAAGATAGGCAGGGGACCGCATTAATAAAATGTGAAGCTGGCGTGATGCCAGAGGGTTTACAGATGCAGGAGGATTGAATTAAAGCAACCAAACCTGCACAAACTGGGGCAGAGGATCAGCTTGGGGAAGGGGGTTAGGGATGATAAACAGAACGACTTTTAGAAGACAGAGATGACTCAACGTGCGAATTAAACAGACAAAGAGGGCTAGGGAGTGATACAACAGAAAAACCAAGTTTTTTGCGGGTTGTTTTTAAAGCCTGTCTAAATGAGTTGGGTACCAAGGGCCCACGTTAACTCTCCGTGTGTTCGAGGCCTGGGAATTACTTACGCATCCCCTGTGGTCACACTTGGACCTGGCTCATATTCCTCCAGTAGGAGGAGGTTTGGGAGGTAGGTTTGGTGTGGCTGGGGATTGGTGTGGAAGATGGTTAGAGAGGCTCACCCCAGAGAAATGGAAGTCTGCAGATGGGGAGCACAGCCAAGCAATAGTGGCGTCAGAACAGATGGCCGCACGAGCCACCACTGCGTTGTTATAAAAGGTGGCCCATTGGCTTTCCGCGGTGCTTCGGTCTGGGTTCTGCTGCCAGGACAGGACACCTGTGGATTAGTACTGTTCTTATTGTGACAAAATAAATACTGGACAGAGAGCAATAAAAGGTTTGTTCTGGGGTGTGGTTTAAGAAAATGATCCATGATATCTCTGGGGAAGCATGGTAGCTGGAGCATAAGGCAGCTGGTCACGTTTTGTCAGGAGCATAAGGTGCACACTGCAACCAGCAGTAGCGTGAGGCAGTAGCTTAAGGACACAGAGAGGGATGCTGGCACTCTCTTTCTGTTTATCCCTCTCAGGACCCGCCCACAAGGCGGTGCCACTCACTACCATTCAGGACCCGCCCACGAGGTGGTGCCACTCACTACCATTCAGGATAGGTCTTCCATTCTCAGATAACCTCTTTGACTGCCTCCTTACACATCCAGAGGTGTGTCTCCTAGGTGATTCCAATTCCAGTTAGGGTAACCATGAAGATGACGCTCCACACTGAGGATAGGTGACTTATAAGGACAGATGTCTGTTTCGCACAGTTCTGGAGGTTGAGGAGCCCAAGAACAAGGGGCCATGTTTGCAGGTACTTCCATGTTGCATTAATTCATGGCAGAAGGGAGAAGGACACAAAGGCAAGAGTTCAAACTCATAACTTCAAGCCCTTTCATAATTAGCATCCATCCACCAAGAAGTCTTAACCTAAACCATCCCATGAAACCCCATACTCCAATGCTGTCTATCACTGTGGGAGTTGACATTTCCAAAAGACTAGTAGACTTTGTTTTGTTTTGCTTTGGGGACAATGTCTCACTAGGTAGCCCAGGCTGGTTTTGAAACTTGGGATCTTCCGGCTCCTATTTCTTGAGTGCTAAGATTACAGAACAGTACATCACACATGGCTCTAACATGCACTCTTAGGGGACATATTCAAACCACAGCCCATGTCTTGGATCAGCAGTGTGCAAAGGACATCAACAGCTAGCTGTTCGGCATATCTCATGAACGAGGCCTTTGCAGTGCCCTGAGGAATTTGTCCATTTGGAATCAACGGATGAGAGTTCCTAGATGACTCTTCATCCTCAGACCCCGGATATTTTCCTGAGTGATCCCCAACATGCCTACACCTGACAAAGTAGGAGCTGTTTTTCAAATAATTATGCCACCAACTCAGACATACCAGATGTGAGAGGTTTGAGCACCTGGCTTGCGTTTTAGAAGATTTTTTTCAAGGTGATTTGAATATGGATGGTCAAGTTTGGGGATGACTCAGCGGATACTCAGTATCCATTTAGAGTTCTTAGAATTATAGTTTGTAAGACTGCTAAATCTCTGAATTGGATTTATATTTATCTTTTAAGATAAATTTAGTGGATTAAAGCACTCCCTTTGGTAGGCCAGTCATATTCCACTGGATGGGCCCATACCCAAAGTGGACTAGGTGAGTTATTAAAAAATAGGAAGAGGACACCGTTAGGAGGGGTGGACCTGGGAGGAGTTAGGAGGAGGAGTGGGCTTGAATGCGTCAAAAGACATTTTAAGAAACTCTCAAAGAATTAATACAACTATTACATTTCAACACCTTTCTGCTCTGTGAGACTAGTTAAGTAAGTTGGTTAAGGGAGTAGAAATATCAATATGAGGCCCCATCTATTAATTTGCTGGCTGATACACATAAGCAGCAGTGATAAACAGGACCTGCGGGGCTGAATTCATCACCTTCATCACCTCTAATGACTGCTGACTTCAACCACTTCACTCAGCATGAAATGGAGCGCAGGATTTACGGCTCCCTTCTTGAGTGCTGAGGTGCGGAACACTCAAGGGTCTTGGGAACAGTAATAAATATAAAGTATTTTCCTAGGCTGATTTCTTGCCGCTAGTATCACTTAAAGGCTCTCATGAAACTGCATCCAAATATTGGCTTTGAAGTGCCAAAAAATGGACGGGGAAAACCCTGTACAACGACACATAAAAATAATGGCAAATCATTCTGACTTACATGTAACTGCATTTCCCTTCCCACATGGCAAGGGCAATAGCGACTGGTAACTCTCCACAATAGAAGGCGAATTAGCAGGGTGATGACTGCGTGCTCAGCTGCACTGTGCCTGGCCAAGAGTGCCTAGGACCAGATGTCAGACCACATCTTAAGCAAAAGAGGAGGTGTCAAAAACAGCAATGAAATGCTCTGGAAAGCATTGTCTGATAATATTTGATTTGCCAAACTACATGATCATATACAAAACTTGTGTTCAGGCACTTAGGCCTTGCTTTTGAAGATAGGAACCAAACTCTGCAGGGGAGTTAGCATCATGTTACATAAATACCCATGAGGAATTGTCTTTAAGAATCATGTTAGTTTGGCTTGCAGCCACTGTATCGGGCATGAGCTAAGCTTGGGGTCCTTGGGCTATAAAGAAATCTCAAGATAAAAATCTCACAACAATTTATTTTATTGACTAGGATGTATTCTCTTTCTGAAGAGAGAGAGCAGGCTGGATCAAAAGAACTTATTAGTGTTGAGGAAACTATTAAAGATAAAAGCAGGATGAGAAGCTTCTCTTGGCTTCCTGGACCATGCCAGGCCTCAGTGAAGGAGAAGGACCAGCCAATAATTCACAATGCAATGCACAAGTCAATCACGTCAGGTGACCTGGACCTGAGACAGCTTCTGATGTCTTAGTCTAAGTGTCTCCCGAATGCTACTTGAATCATACAACTACCTTCCCATTATATTTATTGTCAATTATTATTGCTGCTAATAATTAACATGTCATTATTCGGTAAAGCAGTTCACTAACTGGAGTTTTGTATTTGGTACACTTTAATGGGAAGGAAGTATCTGTTGTTTATCTGAAATTCTAGTTGCACCTTTACCCACTAATCCATCTCAACTGCCCTTCGATAAGAAAACTTTGAACAGAGATAGAAGAAACGGTGATGGATGAGAAAATACATCGTCTTGAATATTAGCCTACCTATTCTTCTTCACATGAAACATAAGATTTGACGATAAAATTTTTAAATTGAAATTTATCTTTACATTCAATAAAAGAAGGAATAATGGCTAAGAGTCTTTGATAATGGAGTGTTTGACTTGCATAGTACAAACTGTAAAACAAGATTTAAATAAGCAAAGGGATGGGCTGTTATTGAAGAAGGGGCAAATGATGATTCTGGCTCTTGTGGCAATGAATGTGTAGCTATGATGCAGTCCCCATTGGAATCACAGTGTTGTATTTTACTCCTTCAAGCTAATAAAAAATCACGGGCTAGGTAGCTTATAGTTCTGGAAGCTGAATCACGCCAGGCCCAGACTCAGGCATGTTTGGTTTCAGGGGATTTTATTCCTTGACTTAGAGATGGCGCCTTCCTTCTGGGCCCTCGCAAGCTGCAAGGAGTAAGTCAGACTCCCAGACCTCTGCTGAAGCCAGGTCCCCAGTGGAGGGCTCTGCCACACTCACCACCGTTCGACTTAGGATTTCAGTGCCTTCTTCGCCTTTTAGTAACACTGAGACAGAGGCCACAAGTCACTCTACAGAGCTGCCACACATCTGTACGATCATATGAAAATACGAGTGAATGTCCGAGGGTGGAAACGGGAGACTCACTTACCAGTCTTAATCGCAGCATGGAATCGCTGTCATCGAAAGCTACAGAAAAGTAGTGGGAAAAGCATGAGTGGATCACTGAGCTCAGTAAACACGTGGATCTGGAAGAGTTTGAAATCTGGGAAACGTGCTATTTCAATTCAGTGACCATAGGTGGTTTAGCTTTTCAGCATTGCTGTAAAGTGGACACGGATCTAGGGGAAGGCTGAGTTAACCCCACTTCACACCAACCACAGAAACAGTGGGCACGGATCTAGAAAAAGGCTGAGCTAACCCCACTTCACACCAACCACAGAAACAGTGGGCACGGATCTAGGGGAAGGCTGAACTAACCCCACTTCACACCAACCACAGAAACAGTGGACACGAATCTAGAAAAAGGCTGAGCTAACCCCACTTCACACCAACCACAGAAACAGTGGGCACGGATCTAGGGGAAGGCTGAGCTAACCCCACTTCACACCAACCACAGAAACAGTGGGCACGGATCTAGCGGAAGGCTGAGCTAACCCCACTTCACACCAACCACAGAAATAACTTTCTGATGACAGAGACTTAAATGGAAGAAATAAACAATATGAACATATATGCACATCAGAGAAAGAACTTGGTTTATAATATAAATATATACTCAATTGTCAGGCATCGGCAGCTAACTAGGTTGTGTTTCACCTACAGTTTAGAAGATGAGACGAAACCTTCCTGACGGCAGAAGGGGACCAAAAGTTGCCTGAATGTCATTTTTTTTTTGCAAACAAAAGTATGCTACACACAAACATGCCCACCTTTCTGTGTCTGCGGGAGCGTAAGGAATGACATTCACCAAGTGCGTCCATCCGTCTGTCCCTTCTGTTTATAGAGTGAGGGCGGAGGAACCACAATGATTGATGTTGTCTTCGGGAGACTTGGAAATATTCTCCTTTTTCCAATTAACATGGTTGTTTTATAAAAATTTTAAAATAATACTTTTAAACATCTACGCCAATTGGAAGTAAAAACACAAAGAAGGGCAATTTAGATTTAAGGCATTATGGTCTTATCCTATAGTGGTTGGAAACAAAGAGCTGACTGAGTTTTTTTTATTATTTTATTGAGCTCTACATTTTTCTCTGCTCCCCTCCCTGCTTCTCCCCTCCCCTTCAAACCTCTCCCAAGGTCCCCATGCTCCAAATTTACTCAGGAGATCTTGTCTTTTTCTACTTCTCATGTAGATTAGACCTATGTATGTCTCTTTTAGGGTCCCTATTGTTGTCTAGGTTCTCTGGGATTGTGATTTGTAGGCTGGTTTTCTTTGCTTTATGTTTAAAAACCACTTATGAGTGAGTACATGTGATAATTGTCTTTCTGGGTCTAGGTTACCTCACTCAAATAATGTTTTCTAGTTCCATCCATTTTCCTGCAAAATTCAAGCTGTTGTTATTTATTTCCTCTGTGTAGTACTCCATTGTATAAATGAACCACATTTTCCTTATCCACTCTTCTGTCAAGGGGCATTTAGGTTGTTTCCAGGTTCTGGCTATGACAAACAATGCTGCTATGAACATAGATGAGCACATGTCCTTGTGGCACGATTGAGCATCCTTTGGATATATAGCCAAAAGTGGTATTACTGGTTTTGAGGAAGGTTGTTTCCTAATATTCTGAGAAATCGCCACACTGACATCCAAAGGGGCTGTACCAGCTTGCACTCTCACCAGCAATGCAGAAGTGTTCCCGTTTCCCCTCAACCTCTCCAGCATAAGTTGTCATCAGTGTTTTTGATCTTGTCTATTCTTACAGGTGTAAGATAGAATCTCAGAGTTGTTTTGATTAGCATTTCTCTAATGACTAAGGATGTTGAACATTTCCTTAAGTGTCTTTCAGCCATTTTAGATTCCTCTGTTGAGAGTTCTCTGTTTAGGTCTGTACTCCATTTTTTAAATTGGATTACTTGTTCTTTTGATGATCAAATTCTTGAGTTCTTTGTATATTTTGGAGATCAGACCTCTATCTGATGTGAGGTTGATGAAGATCTTTTCCCATTCTGTAGGCTGTCATTTTGTCTTGTTGACCATGTCCTTTGCTTTACAGAAACTTCTCAGTTTCAGGCGGTCTCATTTATTAGTTGTTTCTCTCAGTGTCTGTGCTGCTAGGGTTATATTTAGGAAGTGGTCTCCTGTGCCAGTGCATTCAAATGTACTTCCCACTTTCTCTTCTATGAGGTTCAGTGTGGCTGGCTTTATGTTGAGGTCTTTGATTCATTTGGACTTGAGTTTTGTGCATGGTGATAGGTTTGGACCATTTTCATTCTTCTACATGTTGATATCTAGTTATGGCAGCACCAATTGTTAAATATGCTTTCTTTTTTTTCACTTGATATTTTTTGCTTCTTTGTCAGAAATCAGGTGTTCGAAGATGTGTGGATTGATATCTGGGTCTTCTATTCGGTTCCACTGGTCCTCCTGTCTGTTCTTAAACCAATACTAGGCTGTCTTCAGTACTGTAGCTTTGTAGTAGAGTTGAAGTCAGGGATTGTGATGCCTCCAGAAGTTCTTTTATTATATAGGATTGTCTGGGGTATCCTGGGTTTTTTGCTTTTCCATATGAAATTGAGTACCAATCTTTTGAGGTCTTTGAAGAATTTTGCTGGGATTTTGATTGGCATTGCATTGAATCTGTAGATTGTTTTTGGTAAGATTGCCATTTTTACTATGTTAATTCTGCCTACCCAAGAGCATGGGAGATCTTTCCACTTTCTGGTGTCTTCTTCAATTTCTTTCTTCAAATATTTAAAGTTCTTGTCATACAAGTCTTCCACTTGTTTGGTTAGAGTTACTCCGAGATATTTTATGATATTTGTGGCTATTGTGAAGGGTGTTGATTCTCTGATTTCTTCCCCAGCCCTTTTATCAGCTGTGTACAGGAGGGCTACTGATTTTTTTTAGTTTATCTTGTATCCTGCTACATTACTAAAAGTGTTTCTGAGTTGTAGAAGTTCCTTGGTAGAATTTTTGGGATCACTTATGTAAACTATCATATCATCAGCAAACAGTGAGAGTTTGACTTCTTCTTTTCCAATTTGTATCTGCTGGTTTGTTTTGTTACTGAGTATGTGGTCAGTTTTTGAGAAGGATCCGTGAGGTCCTGAGAAGAAGGTATATTTTTTTATGTTTGGTTGGAATACTCTATAGTTGTCTGTTAAGTCCAGTTGAGTCATAACATGTTAGTTCTTTTATTTCTCTGTTAATTTTTTTGTCTGACTGACCTGTCCAGTGGTGAGAGTGGAGTGTTGAAACACTATTAATGTGCAAGGTTTAATGTGTGCTTTAAGCTTTAGAAGTGTTTCTTTGACATATGAGGGTGCCCTTGTATTTGGGCCATAGATGTTCAGTATTGAAATTTTCTCTTGATGGATTCTTCCTGTGGCTAATATGAAATGACCTTCTTTGTGTCTTTTGATTAATTTTAGTTTGAAGTCTATTTGAATAGATATTAGGATAGCTACACCAGCTTGTTTCTTAGGTCGTTTGATTGGAAATTTTTTCCCCAACCCTTTACTGTGAGGCTATGTCTGTCTTTGAGGTTGAGGGATGTTTCTTGTATGCAGCAGAAGGATGGATTCTGTTTTTGTATCCAATCTGTTAGCCTGTGTCTTTTTATAGGTGAGATGAGTCCTTTTATATTAAGGGATATTAATGACCAGTGATTGCTATCTCCTGTTAATTTAGTTTTTGATGTTGGTGATGTTAAATTGTGTGTTTTCCCCTCCTTTGGGATTTGCTGTTGCAAGATCATCAATAGTCTGTGTTTTTGTTAATGTAGCCAACTTCCTTGGGTTGGAGTTTTTCCTCTAGTACTTTGTGTAGGGCTTGGTTTGTGGCTAGGTATTGGTTAAATCTGATTTTGTGATGGAATATCTTGTTTTGTCATTTTATGGTGATTGAACATTTTTCTGGATATAGTAGTCTGGGCTGACATCTGAAGTCTCTTAATGTCTACATAACACTTGACCACGACCTTCTGGCTTTCATTGTCTCCAATGGAAGTCAGGTGTAATTCTGATAAGTCTGCCTTTATATGTTACTTAGCCTTTTTCCTTTTCAGCTCTTAATATTCTTTCTTTATTCTCTATGTTTAGTGCTTTGATTATTATGTGGTGAGGGGACTTTTCTTTTTATCCAGTCTATTTGGTGTTCTGTATGCTTCTTGTATCTTCATAGGCATATCTTTCTTTAGATTGGGAAAGTTTTCTTCTATGATTTTGTTAAACACATTTTCTGTGCTTTTGAGTTGAACTTCTCCTTCTTCTATGCCTATTATTCTTAGTTTTGGCCTTTTTATGGTGTCCCATATCTCATGGACATTTTGTGTTAAGCTTTTGTTAGATTTAATGTTTTCTTTGACTAATGAGTCTATTTCCTCTATTGTATCTTCAGCACTTTAGATTCTTTTTTCCATCTCTTGTATTCTGCTGTTCATGCTTGCGTTTGTGGTTCCTGATCATTTTCTCATGATTTCTGTTTCTATAATTCCCTCAGCTTGTGTTTTCTTTATTGTCTCTCTTTCAGTTTTCAAGTCTTGAATACTTTCTTTCATATGTTTGATTTCTTTTTCTTGGTTTTCTTTAAGTGATTTGCTGATATCTTCCAATTTTTTTGTTTGTCTTTTCCTCCATTTCTTTGAGGAAATTTCTCATTTTCTTTTTGAGAGTTTCAAACATTCTCCTAAAGTTTTTTTTAGCTCATTTCCTTCTACTTCATCTATATTTGGTTGTTCAAGTCTTGCTGTTGTAGGGTCTTTAGGTTTTACTGGTGTCATGCTGCTCTTTGTGGTGTTGTGTGTGTTCTTACCTTATCTACTCATCATTTCCTCTAATTGGTATGGTTGAGGCTGTCTGTGACTCTGGTGATTAATCTTCTAGGTGTCAATGGATCCAAGGGCTCAGATGCTTGTTCCTCATGGTACAGTCAGTACCATGGTTCGAGTTTCCCTGTTGGTGACTCCGTGCTTCTGGAGGTCACTCAGCACTCCTGGGATTTGTTCCGCTCCCATGGAGTTTGCTGTCTCAGGCCTGCTCTGGCCTAGGTCACTGGCTCAGTCCTGCTTCTGCAGATGTCCCTTGTCTGGATCCGCTCCTGCTCCCATGGCGTTCACCATCCCAGGTCCACTCTGGTCCAGGTCGCTGGCTCTGTCCTGTGCTTGTAGAGTTTGCAGCCTCAGGCCTGCTCTGGCCTAGGTTTCTGACTCAGTCCTACTCCTGTGGAATTAGTTGCCTCAGGTCCATTCAGGCCCAAGGTCATTGGCTCAATCCTGCTCCTGTGGAGTTCTCTTCCTCAGGCCTGCTCTGGCCTAGGTTGCTATCTCAGACCTGTCTCTGTAAATGTCCCTGGTCTGGATCAGCTGCTGCAGAGGTCCCTGGCTTGGGGTTGGTCCTGTAAATTTCTCTGGCTCTGATCTACTTCCTTGGAGGTCCCAGATTCGGGTGAGCCTGGACCCAAAGAGAACCAGGCTCAGGTCTACTCCCTCATAAGCCCAGACTCACGCCTGGACCTGCTGAAGTTTCTGGTTCCTGCCTACTCCCATGGAGGTCCAGACTCTGACACCCAACCTACAGAGGTCCTGGTTCAGTCCTACTCCCTCAGAGGTCCCAGACTCATGCCCAGACCCACAGGGGTCCTGGCTCAGGTCTACTCCCTCTAAGGTCTCAGATTCACACCCGGACCTGCAGCTGTCTCTGGCTCTGGCCCACTTGCTCAGCGGTTGCTCCCATGTACCTGCTCCTGTGGAGTTCACTGTCTTGTCTGCTCAGGCCCAGGTCACTGGCTCAGTTCTTCTGACTGAGTTCTTTCCTGGGAACTGATGTGCGCAGAGAATGATGGGAGCCAGGGGTGGTGATGCACGGTGCAGGGCACAGGTCTTGCTCTCTGTTTGGTGAGCTCTGGCTATGGGAACTAGAACACTGGAGATTATTTAAACATGGTGTCTCATGCCCCTCCAAGACTGTCTGGCTGTTTCCTACCTATAAGTTTTGTTTCCGTTTCAGCCAACAAAAAATGGTGAAATTTCCTTAGCATGTTACAGAGTTTAAAGTGTGGCATGTCTGCTTTAGAAGGAGCTGCAGAAATTAGCTAAACTTGACGAGACCCAAGGGAATAGATTAAAACCTGTTTGTTTGTTTGTTGGAGGGGAGAGATTAAAACCTGTTAGTTTGTTAGAGACAATAGATTAAAACCTGTTTGTTTTTTGGAGGTCTCTGGGAAATTTGTTAAGCCATTGAGTCTAGCTATGGGACCAAGCTTTGCTTAGAGATAAATGGTCTCATTTCTATAAATGGGCTCTCCCCTGGTTTTAATAATGCAGGTGTTCTGGGAGCGAGAATGTGGAGACATGATCATTTTGTTAATTTTAGTAGTCTAGGCAGACTTTGCCTAGAGAAGAGTGCTGGATCTTTTGGACTGGAAGTCTGCGTGGGAGGTGGGATGGAAAACAGGGTGGATGGAAGTCCAGCTGCCCTCTGGGGAGCAGAAGTAGAAATGCCAAGACAGCTCAGTGCACCACAAGCTTGGGACAAGAGTTCAGATGCTCAAAACCCATGTAAAAGCTTGGGGCATAGCAACAACCATCACTCAGAAGGTAGAGATGGCATCCCTGGGGCAAGCTGGCGAGCTGGCCTGGCCAATCACTGAATAACTTACTGCAGTAAAATACAGTGGAAACTGATAGAGAGTGGTGCTTAGTGCCAAGCTCTGGCCTTCACATGTGTGTGCATGCACGTGGGCACACACACACACACACACACACACACACACACACTCTCAAACCTCCCACCACCACCCCTTCCCCCTAGGAAGGGGAAGGAGACCTCAGGTAGTATCTGGCCTCCACACATGCCTCACCTACAGCCTTTTAGTAAAAATGTTTTTACCCAACTTGCCAATCAAGATTAATCACTCCAGACAGATGGTGACTTCTCATTGGCTGGTCTCTGGAGACAAACAACCCAAGATGCCCTAGAAGTTGCTTCCACTGGCTATGCCCCCTGGTAAGGGTTCACTCCCTATGACATGCCAGAAACTCTTACCCAGCACAACCCACACTGTGGGGCCAAGAAGCTACAAGTTGGTCTCTGGAGATAGTGCTCTACTGCAGACTCCTGCTAGTGTCTGTGGCACATGCAGTCCCAGCCATAGCCCCGTCACAGGAATCCATGCTGTTGGATGTATGGGTAGCCACCACCTCTCCTTTCACGTCCATTCTATTCCTGTCACACCAGCTCTGGGTAGCCTATGACAAAGACAGGCTGGCGTCCGTTCAGCAGGTCGTTTTCCAACTTGCTTATACTCACTGGTAAACTCTTTGTAATGTTTGCAACTCTCTCCATGTTTCCAGCAGCCATAAATTTGCCACGTTTCCTAAAGTCCATACCAAGGTGTTAAATACAGTGTCTCAAAAGAGAAAGCCAATGATATGGTCTCCTGTTTGTCTAGTCATATATGCTAGTGTTGATCAATCACTCCACCCCAACTCAGTCTCCTGGACCCTGCTGACTGCTCCTTCCTGCCTCTGTGGGATACAGTCTCCTTCTTTCCGTATGAGACCCAGCCTTTTCTCATAGTGTGTCAGGATTTAACCCAATTTACCCACCCAACCCACAGCAGGAAAAGGCTGCATCCCAACAGGACACCTGTGTTGAGAGAAGAGATGCCATGGTGTCCTTCCTGAACAGAGTTCATAATGTAGGGACAGGGAGATTTTTCCAGTCCCCGGGGGTCCTAGGGTTAACACAGTCAGTGTCTGGGGACATCCACCCAGGTGTCCCCACTCCACATTTCAGGTAGCCCGTTTTTCCCAACCAGAACCTTGACGTTGACCTAACAGACCAAACTTGCCTGGGTAGTCAGTCTTTGTCATCTGTGACTGCATATCTCAGCTGGGCTTAACTTCCGCCACTAAACATGGGCTGTCTTTCAAGGCTGTTTTGGTTTTGTTTTATTTTAAAGGTTTATTTATTTTTATTTTATGTGTATGTGTATGAGTTTTGCCCATTTGTGCACCAGGTGTATGTCTAGTTCCCAAGAAGACCAGAAGGGAGCAGAACTGGAGTTACAGATTTTGTGAGCAGTCATGTGAGTGCTGGAAATAAAACCCAGGTCCTCTGCAAGAGCAGCAAGTGCTCTTACACTGAGCCATCTCTCCATATTTAAGTTTTTTTTTTTAATTAGCAATCAGTGAGATGGTTCAACAGGTAACGGCACCTGCTGCCCAACCTAACAACCAAAGTTCAGTCCCCAGGATCCACACAGTAGAAAGAGGGACCCACTTATCATGGGTTGTCCTTCTAGCCTCCCCATGCATGCCATGGCATTTATATAATCTTCTATAAGTAAGTAAATAAATAAACATGTGCAGTTGTAAAGAGGGAAAGACAGTCAATTGGGTAAAGGAGCTCACCACACAAAGTTGAAGAGCTGAAGCTCAATACCCAGAATTCATGTAAAGGTAGAAGGAGAGAGCCTACTTCACAAAGCTGTCCTTAGACCTCTGCATGCATTTTGTACCATGTAACATACATCCACCAATATAATCTTCTCTACTTTAAAATTTGGCAAAGCCTGTTGGCTGCAATGCCAGCACTGTGGGGGCTTCGGAGAGCACCACAAGTTTGAGCTAGCATGGGCTGTATAGTGAGACCCTGCCCCATCAACTACAAAAAAGCACACTGCATAACAAGGAAGCTTTCATTCACACCTCACTGGTAATCCATGGAGTTACAGCGGTTACATGTCTTTTTCATGACTTTGTGATGCTCCTCTTATTCATTTTAATGATCAAATAATAGTTTTTATATGCTCATGATGCTTTTGCCATATATTTTGGGGGGGTCTATTTAAGCCTCTTCCCGATTTTTTAGAAAATTATGTGTGTGTGTATGTCTGTGTTTGTGTGTCTATGTCTGTGTGTCTCAGTGTGTGTGCATGTGTGTGTGTTGTTATTTAATGACTGTGTGTGGGTACTGTCTTAGGATTCTATTGCTGTAAAGAAACACCATGATCACATCTACTTTTATAAAGGAAAATAGTTAATTGGGACTGATTTACAGTTCAGAGGTTTAGTCCATCATCATCACGGCAGGACATGACAGTGTGCAGGCAGACATGGAGCTGGAGAAGGAGCGAAGAGTTCTACATCTTGGTGTGCAGGCAGCAGAAGGAGCCTTAGGCAGACTCTTAAGGCAATGGCAAAAACAACAACGTTCTTTATCAAATTATCACAAGAATGATCTCTAGGCAATATACTAAAATTCTTCTCTGAAACCTCTTGATTCAAGTTCCCACAGTTCAAATCACCCTCAGCACCACTGCCTTCCATGCTCCTACTAGTATGACCCATCCAACGGTACTCAAAGCATTCAGCTGCTTTCCTAACACCAACACCCAGAGTCCAGATTCCTCCAAACAAATGCATAGCCATGTCTAGCACAGCAACATCCCAGTCCCTGGTACCAACTCCTGTCTTAGCTAGGGTTTCTAGTGTTGTGTGGAGACAACATGGTCACAGAAACTCTTTTTTTTCTCATTTTTTTATTAAAGATTTCTATCTCCTCTCCTCCTCCTCCCCCTTCCCTCCCCTCCCTTCCACCCATACCCCCACTCCACCCCTCTCCAAGACAAAGAGCCATCAGGGTTCCCTTCACTATGTTAAGTCCAAGGTCCTCCCAGCTCCCCCTAAGTCCAGGAAGGTGAGCAACCAAACTGACAAGGCTCACAGTGAGCCCGTCCATGCTGTAGAGTTCATGTTCATCGCCGTTGTCCTTGGTTTCTCAGTTCTCCTCCACCATCTAGAGGGGTTCCCAGTTGTCCAGGAAGATGCCCCCAGCTAGGTCCTTGGGCAGCTGAGGAGAGGGTGCCAGAAATGTCCAGATCCTATTGCCATACTCATGAATATCTTGCATATCACCATAGAACCTTCACCTGGCATTGGATGGAGAAAATGACAGAGCCCCACATAGGAGCACCGGACTGAGCTCCCAAGGTCCTGATGAGGAGCAAAAGGAGGGAGATCATGAGCAAGGAAGTCAGGACCGTGAGGAGTGCGTTTACCCATTGAGACGGTGGAACAGATCTAACGGGAGACCACCAAGTCCAGTTGGAATGGGACTGATGGAACAGGGGACCAAACCAGATTCTCTGAATGTGGCTCACAGAAACTCTTATAAAGGAAAACATTTAGTTGGGACTGACAGTTTTAGAGGTTTGGTCCATTATCATCATGGCAGGACACGGTAGCATACTGGAAGACATGGTGCCAGAGAAGGAGCCGAGAGTCCCACATCTTGATCCACAGGCAGCAGAAGGAGTCTGTTCCGCTCGGCGTGATATGGGCATATATGAGAGCTCAAAGCCCACCTCCACAGTAACACACTTCTTCCAACAAGGACACACTTCCTAATACAATGGCCAAGCATTCAAAAACATGAGGCTATGGGGGCCATACCTACTGAAACCATTACAGTTACTCATAGAAGCCAGAAGAGGGTTTTGATCCTGTGGAGCTGGAGCCTATATGTGTGCTGAAAGTTGAACCCAGGGTCTCTGTAAAAGCAGCCAGTGCTATTAACCACTGAACTGTCTCTCCAGCCCCTCCTCCCTACTTTTGAATGGTATCATGTAGTGTGATGGTTGATTTCCACAGTCAATTTAATGATGTCTAGAATCACCTGGGAGACAGATCTCCAGAGGTACCATGGTGGCGATCACCTGGGAGACAGACTCTAGAGGTTCCCATGGGGATGATTGATCACCTGGGAGACAGACTCTAGAGGTTCCCATGGGATGATCACCTGGGAGACTGACTCTAGAGGTCCTGTGGGGGAAGATCTGGATTAGGCTAAGTGAGGTGGGAAGACTCGCCCACTGTGGGCAGCACTGTTCCCTGAGGTCCTGGAGCTGCATACAAAGGAGATCACGAGCAGAGCACAGCGTTCATCACTCTCTGCCTCTTGACTTTGGATGCAGTGTGACCGGCTGCTTTCCTCTCCTGCTGTCTTGACTTCCCCATCATGATGGAGTTTGAGGACTGTACCTCGAATCATGAACCGAATAAACCTTCCCTCCCTTCCTCCCTCCTTTCTTCCTTCTTTCTTTCCCTTTCCTTCCCTTCCTTTCCTCCCCATCTCCCTCCATCCCTTCTTCCTTCCTTCCCTTCCTTTTTCCTTCCCTTCCTCCCTCCCTCCCTCCCTCCTTCCTACTTCCCTTCTCCCTCCTTACCTCTTTTCCTCCCTCCTTCCTTCCCTTCTCCCTCCTTATCTTTCTTCCTCCCTCCTTCCTTACCTTCTCCCTCCTTACCTCTCTCCTTCCTTCCTTCCTTCCTTACTTCCTTCCTTCCTTCCTCCTTCCTTCCTTCCTTCCTCCTTCCTTCCTCCTTCCTTCCTTCCTTCTGTGTTGCTTTTCCCAGGATACTTTATCAAAGCGACAGGAATAACTAAGACACATGGTATTTGGTGGCCCTTTCTTATAATCTCCTTGCAAGTCAGAAAAATCCTCCAAGGCTGTTGCCTTCAGGGTTGCCATTCCCCTCATGGGGCCTGATTTCCTGCATCACCACAGATGCGAGCTTTAGCAAAGGGACCACCAGCTTCCTCATGCTCTCCACTCCACTCCACTCCAGACGGGATCCTTACTACCCAGTGAGTCTTTCCCCAAACATCGCTTCCTACCTGCTTTTTTGGATCGGTCATGGTTATAACTGTGACATCTCAATCTTCTGAGAACCACATATCAGAGGGAACTAAACGTGTAAATCCATTATTAGACAGAAGACCTGGGGAAGACAAAGAAGTCAACCCACAGGTCACAATGGAGGACTGACATCTGTGGAGGGGAATAGTCAGGGAAGGGCTCAACTGGAAGTACACATCAGAAATAATCTTTAGCTTGGAAGTGGAGAACTTCAGAGCACTGCTGACCATCAGAAGAGTCCCGTGACCAGTTCTGCTGACCTGTACCATTGCCTGGAAACAGTCTCTGGAGGCCATGACCTTGTGGTACACCCCCTGGTGGACATCATGGGTACTGCACCAGGGCCTGTCCACGCAAACCGGCTTCTTTGAAAGGAAAATCAAACGACCCCACTCCACAGCTGCTGCTGCTGCTTTGCTTAGGTTGATACAATGATGGAGGGGACATGACTGAGACGGAAGGGAACTCAGTGGATGCATTTCAAAAGAGGGGCTTTGGTGAAAGCGTGGAATTATCCAGAAAGAATTTCTCTAGACCACCTGCAGGGCTGTGCAAGCTCTCCCATGCCTACGGTGCTTCCACTATGTGCAGTTCCTCTCTGTCACCAGTGGTTAAAGCGTGAAAGCAACCTAGAAATAAACAGTTCCTAACTTTTGAATAATGTTTATTACAACGTGGTTGTAATCGTTCTTTTCTATTATCAGCTGATGCTACGAGGCTCCTATTGCACCCATTTCCTAAAACAAGTCTTAGGAATACAATTCTTATAAAGAAGAAGGCAGAGGAAGAGAACGATACCCTCAGAGCGTGGCATTAGCGCGGCTGGGTTGTCTGTTGCTGTCTTGGTGAGCGGTGGAGACCTTCCCTCCGTCTCCTCTTTTGTCACCGGTCACCTCAGCGTTTCCAGTCAGAAGGTGACAGAGATCACCCAGCTTCACAGGCGGACCCCCTTCCAGGCTGACATGAAACTAACTTTGACCCCGTTTTACAGTTTAAAAACACACACATACACAAAAGCACCAATCTTTTAAAATCATATCTTTAAATAAAACGGTATTCTAGTCTTTTCCGTGACTCACTCATCCTTCACCCAGCTACCAAATATATCTTCCTGAAACATTTCTGCACACACTTTCTCCTGAATGACCTGTTAACGGGACTCTGGGCCCACCTCACTCTCCGACCCCTCATCTGCCGCAGGTCTCCTTCTGGGGTGTGTAAGTGCTCCTTCCATGCCCTGTCTTCTCACATCCCCCCCCCACTATGGCTATTATACAATTTTGGATTAAGCTATTCTTATGACTGTAAAGTGTTGTCCACAGGAGACATGTAAGATACTAAGATTTTATTTGCTGTTTCTTATCCGTCTGTTCTGTTTCCTACACAGAGAGCCATCCGCTGGTTTTCTACAAAATGTCTGTGTATTATCCCCAAGCAAGCTACATCTGTGCCCCTCATATCAGTAGATCCATTAGGCAACTTCAATGCCATTTTGTCCTCGCCAGTGTACCCTTCCGGGACTTACTGATACTGCCCAGGACTTCCCAGCATGACCACCCTGGAAATTCCCACAACCTCCCTCTGGTGTCAGATGCCCAGTTTCCTTTCTTGGGTTGTGGGGTCATGTCAGCAAATCACACTGGCCATGAGCTTCCTGGAAGAGAAATTTTTTGGGAGCGTGCACGTTTTCATGTGCCACTTCTTCCCACAAATTTGATTGATAGTCTAGACATCTGGAGAGTTACAGCTTGAACATACTTTCTGGCGGTCTCTGCAGGCATTGCTATTTTGTCTCTTAACATGATGTCTAAGAAAAAGACTCCAAAAGTAAAGGAGTTCACTGAGAGAAGAACTTTCTAGAGTAGTGCTTCTCAGTCTGTGGGTCTCCACCCCTTTGGGGTTACTTATATCTTGCATATCTGATATTTACATTGTGATTCATAACACTAGCAATGAAATAATGTTGTGGTTGGGGTCACCACAGCATTAGGAACTGTATTAAAGGGCTGCAGCATTAGGAAAGTTGAGAACCATTGGTTCCAGAGCGTGAGTATTTGAGACAAAGAGTCTACGGAGTGGGCTTAGCTTGGGAGAGTGATAAGACCCACGAAAGCTGTGATCACCTCTTGACCTCGCCTGTGACCAAATCTGATTGCCTCTGTGTGAGGGTCTTTTCTCCTCAGTAAGCCAGGCAATGAAGGCGCACAGGCAGAAAATGTCTACATCTACAGTGTTTCACACACTGGGCTGGAGAGAGACTAACAACAGAAGCAGGAAGGTCAGGGGGGACGTGACCACTGTAAGCCAGGCAAACCATAACACATTTGTTCCCAGAGAGTGGGATTCCGGTTAGTGGGAAAAGGGTCCAAAAGTGTTCAGTTTCTGGTTGAGCTTTGAACTTGGAGCCAACAGGATATGCTGATGAATACAGGCATGAGATGATGATACAGGACACGGGAAGAGGGCAGTCCAAGATGACACATTGCATTTACTCTGAGTAAATGGAAAAAGGGGGGTGGTTGAGATGGAGAAGTCTGTTGGGGGCACAGGATCTTCATTCTGAACAACGGATTTTGAGATGCCCTGTTAGACATCTACAGTGAGAGCTCATGTGGGGAGCTGGATATCTGAGCTAAGAACAGTCTTGGCTAGGTACGCAGGCTTTGGACCATCACCTACAGTGAGAGCTCACATGGGGAGCTGGATATCTGAGTTAAGAACAGTCTTGGCTAGGTACGCAGGCTTTGGACCATCACCTACAGTGAGAGCTCACATGGGGAGCTGGATATCTGAGTTAAGAACAGTCTTAGCTAGGTACGCAGGCTTTGGACCATCACCTACAACTGATGATAAATCAATGTGATGCAGGAGTCTGTGGACATAGAAGTGTTGGGACCGAGGCCTGAGCTCCATTGATGCACTGCCATCAGGGATTCCCGAAGACTGCACAGGAGACTGGGAAGGAATGGCTGCGGAGGTGGAGAGGAAGTCAGGAGACAATTACATGAAGGAGGATGAGATTAGCTGCTGATGGAGAAGTTAGGCAGGAGCCGAGACTCAGGCGCAGAGAGGGCCTGCAGCTCTGCTGCATCAGTGAACACATGACAAGTGGGTTCAAGAAGTCAGGGGAGCACTAGAGACAGGAAACATGGAAAACCATTTATGTTGTATCCTGGAGAAGAGTAGAGACATAAGAAAGAAGTTTCTGTGCATCTGTGAGCTTGCTTGTGTGTTTGTGTGTGTGTGTGTGTGTGTGTGTGTGTGTGTGTGTGTGTGTATGTGTGTGTGAATGTGCTTGCATATTCCTAGCATGTGTGTGGAGACCAGAGGAAGTCTTGATCTTTTACACTCTACCTTAGTCCCTACCTCAAGGTTCTCACTGAACTCAGAGCTCGACTGGTGGCCAGCAACCTCCTTTCTCTGCCCCCATAGTTCTGGGGTTACAGGCACACACAGTCACACCTGGCTTTCCACACGGGTGCTGGGATCTGAACTCAGACCCTCATGCTTGCACAGAGAATGCTCTCATTCACTGAGCCACCTCTCCAGCCCCCGAGCTTTCACTGTTTTAGGTGGAAGACATCATAGCACGGTTGCTCGCCAGTGGAAATGATGGGGCCAGGCAGCTGCTGTAACTTTCAAGTGATGAGACTGAATCCAGACAGGCAGAGGAATAGTCTTAGCCCAAGCCTGGGTGGTGTGTGTTCCCCAAATAACAGGGCACAGTGCAGAGCTGCCTTTAGGGTGCTCTCATTTTCCTGATGAGTTATTAAGAACATTAAGAACAGCCGGTCGGTGGTGGCGCATGCCTTTAATCCCAGCACTCGGGAGGCAGAGGCAGGCGGATCTCTGTGAGTTCGAGGCCAGCCTGGTCTACAAGAGCTAGCTCCAGGACAGGCTCTAAAAAAAAGCTGCAGAGAAACCCTGTCTCGAAAAACCAAAAAAAAAAGAAAAAAAGAAAAAAAAAGAACATTAAGAACAGTAACTTCAGGGGAAGGTAAGAGAAAGAGTAGAACGAGAGAAAACTCAAAGAGTCTTTTAGCAGGAAGAGAAAACAATTAGCAGGGGGTACTGGGAAATGAACAGACTATGAAAGTGGACTGGGACCCAACTGGTACAAAGGCTCACTGAATTTTTAATCACTGTGGGGAGAAACCGTCTAGGATTTTCCTTCAGGCACGTTCAACTGGATGGATGTGCAAATACAATGGTGGATGGGTGGTCGGATCAAACCAAGACTCGGTTCTTGTTGGTTTTTTTTTTTTTTTTTTTTTTTTTTTTTTTTTTTTTTTTTTTTTTTTTTTTTTTTTTTTTGTGCGAGAAAGGATACCAAAAGAGCCGACGTTGTGTGTGGCAGCAAGTTTGCAGCAGGCCAGTGAGTCTGGATAAGGACAGTGATGAGTGACAGCCCGGGGAGGGGGGAGGGATCACATGATGAGTGACAGCCGGGGAGGGGTGGAGGGATCACATTAACTAATTCCCACTCCAAAGGAAAGGAAGGCATTTTAGGAGTTGGGAGGCTCGAAGGAATGAAAGAAGGACAAGACAATAAATATTAGCCAGAAATCGGGAAGCTTGAAGTGAAGATTATTCCATCAGTATCAATTCAGTTATGAGTATCTGTTTTGTCTCCGCCTTCTCTCTCTTGGCTTTTGAGGCAAAGCTTCACTATGTAGCCAAAGTCTTGCCTTGAACTTTCTGTGCAGTCGAGGCCAGCTTCGAACTCCTGACCCTCCTTTCACCTCCCCTGCACTGACACTGCAGGTATTTCCCATTACGCCCTGCTTTCATCTCTGATTTCTGAGACCATCAATATGCGTTTTACAAATGTTCTTTTTAGGGTTCAGTCTGACGGCTTCTACTTATTTACCTGTCTGTGACTCACGTCGGCGACTTCTATCATGTGCTTGCGGATCCTTGCTCCCATTTCAGCGAGTACTACAAAAACTGAGGTAAAGGGCCATATCTTTGCACTGTTTGTCAATTGCTAATATTTGCTATACAGCAACCAACCAGGCATCTGCCAGCCACTGGGAGACTTTTAAATGTCAGCATGTAAGTGTTCTCCCCAGCCAGATGGTCTTGCCCAAGGGGACTCTTCTGATCCTCCATCAGAGAAAGGGAAGGATAATGGGGGGGGGGGGTTCTCATTAGTCAGGAGGTAGCTTGTGCACATGACTCAGTCCCTGCTTTTCAGGCTTTCTCCCATTTCCTGCCAAACTTAGGACCATTGAGTTTGAAGACCCCGATTCCATTTCCCCCAAATTAAGCTTTCTTCTGTCTGCAGGGTTGGCTATTGCACCAAAGAAGAAGGGGACACTGAGTTCATCTGTGGTCTCTCTTGATCAGCCTTTGCATTCTTTTTGCTGAAGTGAGACATTAGCTTTTGATCACATAACACATCCCTGAGATGATCAGCATGTAAATGGGAAGGGGATATTACAGTTCACAGCTCAGAGGTTCCAGTCCACAATCAGTGGCTTTGCTGATGTTAGATCTGTGATGATGCTGCCTGCTATAAAGGGAGCTCAAGAATCAGTAAACCAGCAGAGAAAGAAGACACACCCTAATGATGCAGAATTTTCCACCAGGCCCCTCTTAGAGGCCCCTCCATCACCATGGAACTAAGGACATAAAGCCGTTAGCTATGTGCCCATGGTGACGCATGCCCAGAATCTCAGCACTAGGAAAAGAGGTACAGGAAAGAGGGCCAGAAGATCAAGGGCATTCTTGGCTGTGTAGGGTGTGTGAGGGCCATATCCTTAACTGTCTGGACCTTTTCCCGACCCAAACTATAGGAAGAAGTAGCAGGTATTCGCGATTTTTAAGCCTTTCCAGGATTTTAGAGTGGAGACGGGCGCTTCCCCACTTCTGATAGCTCCCGTGGCAGAACGACTTTCTTGCCTCTCTGTTGACTTTGCTCCTGATGATCTGATTGCATCAGTCAATGTGCATTTCCACCAGTTTCATTGGAATCAACTTACTGGTCACTCCTGTCCACTGCTGTCTCTTATCTCCTTGCCTGCTCTCAGTCCTTCCAGATTTAAACATTTGCTTTCATTCCTTCCCTGCCATTTAAGAGCAGCTTCTGCTGGAGTTGGAGAAGCACATGTGTGGCCCACAACATGGAGGACAGTCCAAATTGCTGAGTAGGGGAGATGGTAGATTTCCCGAGTTCTTCCTTCTGTGGTCTTCCAATCCATTGCTGCTACCCTGCAGCTGCTATGAGTTTTCCCCAAACACCCTAACAGTTTCTCACCCATGGGCCAGCCTCAGTGCACCTGGGTCTGAGCATCTTCCCCAGTACTGCAAGCTTGCTTCACCTTCTCACAGGAAGCCTGGATGTGTTGAGGTCGTACACCTCAAGCCATAGGCCCATGACTCAGGATTAATAGCTAACTTTGAAATATTATGATAATTGCTTTATTTGTTTGTTAGTTTGTTTGTTTTTTGTTTGTTTGTTGGTTGGTTGGTTGGTTTTTCAAGATAGAATTTCTCTGCATAACAGCCCTGGCTGTCCTGGAACTCACTTTCTAGACCAGGGTGGCCTTGAACTCACAGAGATCCGCCTGCCTCTGGATCACTGGGATTAAAGGTGTGCACCGCCACTGCCCAGCAACAGCAACTTTCTTTACCTCAGTGGGACTGTGATAAGACACACCGTGTGGTCATTTAAAGATTCCCAGTGGAACTGTGTCCAAGTTGCTCACAGCATACCGTACCTCATATATTAAGTGGATTTTATTTTTTCCTCTCTTTCTCCTATGGGAACTTTCTTTCCTGGGAATTCTCTTCAAAATAAACTGGTTATACCCAAGGCTTTGTGTCCAGGTCTGATTTCAAAAGAGCTCAGGTGAAGACAGTTGGCACCAGGGAGTAAGCAAGGAAACACATTCCGGATGATATGGAGAGAGCAAGAAGCCCAGGCACTGGAGTGGTTATTGCTGTGTGGCTGCCCCCGACACTCGACAGGATCATAGTTAGAACATTTTCTCTCCATGGTGCACTTAGAGAGAAAGATGAAAGAGCTTGGCATACACAGGAGTGCTCCCTCCACCAGTCATATGCAGGAGTGCTCCCTCCACCGGGCATATGCAGGGTGCTCCCTCCACTGAAGTCTGGGGACTGTGACCACAGCAACAGTGCACTGCTCTTCCTAACTGCCTTCAAAGAGTTGGAGAAGGATTAAGAGATTAACACCATCCCGCTAACAATTCAGGCCATAGTAACAAAGGCCAGAAGACCCTCCTAAAAACACATAATTCATTTCATATTCTGCAACCAGAGGGAGAATGTTCTGAAAATTTGGGCCCAGGATAGAGTAGACTGAAAGACACAGTCCAGGCTACTTCTAAAGGAGTGAAAGTTCTGGGACAGGAAATAGGCCCGAGGAGCCCTGGGACATGGGCATCACTCATAGGCTCTGATTCATCTAGCCTTGCAAAAGGAGTCTACATTCTGCAAGCTGAGGAAAACACTATCCGCTGGTCTTGAGTCTCCAAGGAAGCAGACACCTTATAGATAATGCTTCTCTCCTTCAAGGTCAGCTGCTGCCTTTCTTCAGGTCTTGGTGCAACCAGAGGCAGAGGGCACAGTCGCTGCTGCTGAAGATGTGCTGGTCTGTAACAATGGATGCAAATAGCCCTTCATCCAATTACTCGTCCCCAAAGCAATGTGTCACTCTCCTCCTTAAGACTCAGTGACACTGAAATTCCCTCCCCTTGGTCTGGATGAGACCTGCCTTGACCAACAGATAGCACACAGCAGAAAGGTTCCTGCCCCCTTTCCATAGCAGGCCCTAAAGGGCAAGAAAGCATCTGCCTTCCAAGACATCACCTTCCAAGACATCATCTACCTTTGTGCATCTGATCTATCATGCCGGAATATCACCTATCCTGATGCCATCATGCTGTCACGTGCAGACCAGATGAAAGACATGGGGATTGTTTGAGGGTGGGGAATGTGAATTCCTAGCTGTGTCTTCTGGACGAGCCTCGCAGGCACTGCCTTAGGGTACTGTGTGGAGGGAGCGATGCACCCTTCACTCCCTGGACCCGGGTTCTTCTCTGTGTCACTGTTCAGTCTGAAGGGACCCTGGCCACCTTGACATTCTACACCCCATCATTCTGGACCCTCACATAAACCACAGCTGGCCTTGGTCTTGATTTCTGGGAGAGAGGAAGTACGCTGGTTCCTTTGACAAAGCAGTGCATGCCAGGTGGTGACGGTAAATGCTGCGCCTTTTTAGGGCTCCAATAACTCAGGCAACTTGAGACACTCTACCATTTATGACCGTGAGAAAAGATCAGTCTTTGTTGAGCTGTTTGGGACTCTCAAGAAACGAACAAACAAAAACCCCACAAATGTCCAGAGAAAGAAAGCCGTCATTGGGGGCCAGAAAGAAGGCTCAGTGAGTAAGAGTGCTTGCTGCTCTCCCAGAGGACCAGGGCTTTGTCCCACCACCTAGGCTGGGCTGCACACAACATCCTGTAACTCCAGGTACAGTGGATCAAGAAGCCTCTTTTGGTGTCCATGGACACACCCACACACGTGCACACATAGACAAATGTAGATAAAAATGAAAAATTAAAACACCTACCCTTAAGAACACTGCTTTTGTGTCTGTCAATCAGAAGACTGACTACAAGAGACCATTGGTTTTGACAGTCCTGAGAACAGATCTCACTGGTTTCTTAATACTCAGCAAAGGTAATGAGGTAATGGTATCTCACACGGCATGACTTTCAGACGCAAGTGGAACCAATAAACATATATATAGCTTTTGTTCTATGTCTGCTATATTTCGAGCATAGGGATGGTATTAGAAATGTGTTAAATAAAGTTGGCTAGTCACATTAGTCATTAGTGGTCCATTAGTGAATGTTATGGGCTTTTCATATTTGAAGTTGTTGGTGGGAGTTTGTTGAGGTATGGTGTGTGTCACTCTACAACCTGGGGTGGTCCAGAACTTACATATAGCCCATGCTGCTCTCACACTTGTTAGGCTCCTCCAACCTCAGCCTCCCGAATGCTGGGATTTCAGCTGCGAGCTGCGTTGCTTTGCTAGATAATGTATTTGAATTCTCATTACTTCATCCTCTTCTTGATGAAAGATAACTGGTCTCAGGGTATATAGAAATAGGAAATTTTCCCCCAGGATGTATCATGGTCCCCACTGTGTTTACACTAATGACTCCTGCTGATGGTTTGGGCATCTTCATATTAACAGATCATCAGGGAATGTTTCATGTCAATAAAACCGAAGGCCCTCACAGTGGCGAGGATATCTGATTATCTTGATGGGTTCTAGTTGTCACCATGCTATGGCCACAGGTGCCCAGAACTTTGGGTTTTCCCAAGGTCATCCCTTACTGCTTCCGTGTCTGATGAATGACTTAATAAAGTGTGATTCGGCACAGGCAAGGCTGGCAAGGCTTAGTCCCTCAGGAATGACAATCTGCTCACAGGCTAAGCCAGCCTAGTGAGTGCTAAGGCACACTAGTGAGTGTGCCGTCTGGAATCTAGAGCAGTTGACAGACGAGAAACACTGAGTGTAGATGGTACCTGGGACCACAGCCCAGATGACAGTGAGGGCTGTACTTAGTCCACATATTTTGATATTTTTAGTCTCAATAGTTTTTGTTCTTCTTTTTTTAAAATTTCAACCAGCCACCACACTAAGACGTCTGCAGCCTCGTGAAATCAAGGTAGGCCCAAGCAGGGGTGATGCAAGTGTTGCTCTTGATGCCCTTCTGCAGGCCCCCAGTCCTCTTTCTATGTCCCTGCAGCTGTAGCGGCATGCCCATCCGCTTGAGCTTCCTCTCCAGAGAGCTATAACGATGCTTTCCTTCTGAGAACTGACTCAGCCCACAGTTCATACAGCCTGGAGGTGCTGGGGTTTAAAGCCTTCAAAGTCAACCTTAACTAATGAGATTCAAGAGTCAGAAGGTAGCGGCTCTAACTTCTCCATCCCCTGGTGGAGTCCCTCTGACCTGTGACATCCCGGGTTTCTCAGAAGAACTCTGGAAATGAACTCTGGATGCTCAGCAAAGCAGAACTCCTTATTAAAACATTCTTTGTTAAAAGAAAAAAAAAGCTCCTTTTTTTCTCTGTCTCATGAGATTCCCAGCATCACCACGTGTACTGCGTATCTGCAATCAAATCCTTGTCATGACCCAAATGAAGACAGCAATTTGACCTTACATGTTCACCTGTACTATGTCTTGGCTAGTTGCTACAAATATTGCTAATAATTTTGACAAGAAAAATAACATTTTATTAGTTGGTAGATTTAAATTACACAAATTTGTATTTCTAGTAAAATATGGAGTTGCAGCTTTTTTAAAAATCTTTTTTCTTTTCTTTTTGTTTTTTATTTTGTTCTGTTCTGTTTTCGAGACTAGGTTTCTCTGGGAAACAGTCCTGAATGTCTTGGAATTCAATCTGCAGACCAGGCTGGCCTCAAATTCACAGAGATCCTCTTGCCTCTGCCTCCTGAGTACTGGGATTAAAGGTGTGTGACACCACTGACTGGCCCTGGGTATAGTTTTGTTTATTAGCTTGTAAAGGATGAAGGAATTGGGACATTAAAGAAAATGCAGTAATATACATCATACAAAACAGAATATTTTACTAACTACAGAAATAGTTGGCAAGACTGTCACCTATCTAGAGAATGTTTGGAAATCGCTGTCATTGGTCAACTATGATGATTAATGAAATCAACACCTTCAAGGTGCCCACAAAATAAATGCGGTGAGCCAGATCTAATGGGCGAACTTATACCCTTTAAAATTGCTGAGCTCTCTAGGTTACTTGTCCCCCAGCCCACCCCGTCTATCTTCCATTTCACAAAAGATTTTAGACACACACACACACACACACTCATGCAAGCACACCTTCATGCAAACACATATTTCATTTTTTATTTTTTACTTTTTGGTTCTGAGCATTTTTTAGAGTGTGCTCTACAGATTTGTACATTTTCCCTTTGGCAGTACAGGCAGTATTGACTTTGGAATGCAGCTAACATAGAAAGCCACACCGAGGGCAAGTCCACAGTAGCTCTTTATCTCCTGCACATATTAGGAAACCCTCCAGGAATGATGTTACTAAGGCAAATTTAGAAGGACCTCAGCATTCGTGGAGGAAAAAGTCGGTAGTGTTCAGAAAAGCCAGAGTGGTCAAACACTGGGAACAAGCAAACAGGGCTCATTTGAAATTGTACAAATATTTGTTGGCTGAATCCCATTTTGTTTGTTTTCACTTTGGCTGGGTGCTAGTTTCTCAACCCAGTGATGTCCAGACTCAGTCTTCCTATGGGCCTACCGAATACCCAGATGTTGTCTGAGGCCCTGATACATAGCCCTTGTTGAGTGTTTTGTCTGTCTAGTACTGTTGTCCTCATCTTACAAGAGTTCTTCACTTTCTACAAGAAATTGCTCTTTCTTTACTTCATTTGAGTGCATCCTAATGCATCTATTCTAGTGCCAAGTTCTCTAGGTTCCCATGACATCTCTGTCTCAGGGACAGGGCCGTGGATAACCACATACATCATATACAGACCATGACTTCAATTGGCCAAGAGAGCTAGGCCAATTAGATGTCTTCTTTGGTATCTAGGTAGACAGGTAGGGCTCATTCCTTTCCAGTGATGTGGTCTGAAATGGTTTGGTCACTCTGCCACACAGAGAAAACTGGCGTAAATTTGGAAGAAGCCAAATTGCAGATTCATGATGCCAAGTGCCAAGACATCAGTCTAGTATGTGGGGTTTCCTACCGCCCACCTCTGCCTCCTCTACAGCCTTCTGATCTTGGCCAGACTTTTCTCTCTTTTTACAATCTCCTTTACTGTCTGTCCCATTATCCCTCTTCCCTTAACAATGGGGGAAACAGCAAGTTCTTGTCTTACAGCCAAGAGCTCTGATTAGTGTACCTCATTGACTTCTTTTGCTGTTTTATTTAAATCGTTATAAAACCAAATGTTTAATTAAATAGGCATTCTTTGGCCTTTCCTTTTTGATATAGTAATTGGCTTCTATGGAATAGATGGTACCTTCCTGGGACTGCTTTCCACTGGTGGTCTTTCTCCCCAGCCCCACCTAGCTCAGATGAGAACTAAAGCCATTAGTGTTGCCAGGCTGGCTCCAGAGTTCACAGACAAACTTACTCGGGAGCCATGCAAAAAGTATAACATCAGTACTGTAGTTTTGACCACCAAAGCTGAAGCACTTCCAATATTCTCAAGAGGGTCCAAGAAATTCCCTCTCTGAAAGTTTTACTTCCAGTGTGAACAAATCGTCTTGGTACGGTTTCTCCCCATGAGACTCCTAGAACTATCTTTACACAGTTCTCAAGACTTGCTTCCAGGCTGGCCTCAGAGTTCTGCTTTATGCTTCTCTAGCTACCTGCCCCAGCCTGGTTCTTAATGTGTTGGAATTATCATGAAGGTACAAACATTAATCATTTCCAGTCTGTCAATACGTCCAAAATATAGATTTAAAAGGAGTGTCTGGTTGTCATAGCTTGGGTCCCATGACCACTTTCTCTGGGAGGTGTCCAGAGCATCTATTTTAGCCCACCCAAAAGTATCTGCTGAGAAATGATCATCTCCAAGGAAACTGAGATGTCTTGAGTAAGGAGACTTCACACTAGAGAGCAAAATAACCACCAGTGGTATGGGAGGTCCTTCTGTCTGTGTGTTGCTTTTATTGGTTAATGAATAAAGAAACTGCTTTGGGCCTATAGCAGAGCTATAGAGGAACAGAGATAGGCAGGGAAGACTAAGCTGAATGCTGGGAGAAAGAAGGTGGAGTCAGAGAGAAGCCATGTAGCCCTGCTGAGGCCAGACAGAACTTTAGCTGGTAAGCCACAGCTGCATAGGGATACACAGATTACTAGAAATGGGTTAAATTAATATGTAAGAGTTAGCCAATAAGAAGCTCCAGCTAATGGGCCAAGCAGTGATTTAAATAATACAGTTTTCTGTGTGATTATTTTGGGGCTAAGTGTCTGGGAACAAACAAGCAGCCTCTCTCCTTCCAACACACCAGTGCCATGGCAGGGAGCGTCCAGCTAACAGTGCCCACCGCAGGGAACGTCCAGCTAACAGTGCCCTCTTCAGGGAACGTCCAGCTAACAGTGCCCACCACAGGGAATGTCCAGCTTCCAGAACAGAACTGGATGCAATTGAGTTAAGCTGCTTCACAAAATGCCGCATTCACCGTCACTGTGCAGCCAGGGGAGGCCGTTGCTCTTGAGCTTCCCATTTCACTGCCCACCTTTCTGAGCCTTAGGCAGAATCCTAGAATCTTTCTTCTTCCCTGCCCCATTTTAATAACACAAAACTATATTTCCTCAAATTTCCAAAATAAAACCTCCTTTCAAAACACTACCTTATGGGTCTATCTTTTCCCAAGCAGAAAAAGTTGTGTATCACCTGCCATTAAATTGAGGACAAGCAAGCAGAGGAAGAGAGTAAAATCCTGTGTTGATAAAACATTTTGCAAGTCCAACTAAATATGTACGCCCAAAATCTTCATGGAGACCCACCAAACTTGAAGTAGTGGTCAGGGGTGGGTGGTGGGTGGAATAATGCCTCCTAAAACGTCCCCATCTTAGTCATGTGGAACCTGTGAGTTGTTTCTCTATGTGGACATGGGAACTTCATGAACATGAGTAAACAGAGAATCTCGAGGAGGGAAGATTTGCATGGCAGTCCCAGAGGGGTAATGTCACTGCTAGGTCCTTTTAAGTGAAAGAAGGGGAAGAAGATCTGACTTCAGAGAAATACAGCATAAGCAAGACAGAAATGCCATGCTGGCTTTACAGATGGATGGGAGCCTAGGCCAGGAAGCCAGGAAAGAGCCTTTGGAGCCACAGGGGCAGGAAGCATCCTGTGTATAACTTCCAAGAAGATTCTAGCCTAGGAAGCTTTGCTTCTGACTTCTGACCTCTGGAATGTAAAAGAATGAGTTTGGCATGTTTGTGTGGGTACAGATCTAAGAGAATGACTTTGGTATATTTGTGTATGTACTAATCTAAAATAATGACTTTGCCATGTTTATGTATTTACTAATCTAAGAGAATGACTTTGTTATGCTTGTGTGGGTACAGATCTAAGAGAATGACTTTGGTATGTTTGTGTGTGTACTAATCTAAAATAATGACTTTGCCATGTTTGTGTATTTACTAATCTAAGAGAATGATTTTGTTATGCTTGTGTGTGTACAGATCTAAGATAATGACTTTGTCATGTTTGTGAGTGTACTAATCTAAGAGAAAGATTTTGGTATGCTTGTGTGTGTGCTAATCTAAGATAATGGCTTTGGCATGTTTGTGTGTATACAGATTTAAGAGAATGACTTTGGCATGTTTGTGTGTGTACAGATCTAAGAGAATGACTTTGTCATGCTTGTATGTGTACAGATCTAAGAGAATGACTTTGCCATGCTTGTGTGTGTACAGATCTAAGAGAATGACTTTGCTGTGTTTGTGTGTGTACAGATCTTTAGTCAGTGGCAATTTATTACAGCAGCAACAGGAAAATGTTGGAGCAGTGTTCTTAGAAAGTGGGCTTCAGGCTAAGAAGACCCACAGGAGGGAATAAGGGATGTTGATCCTTCCAAACTGGAAAATTTTCAGAATCATCTTACTTTTGCGTGAAATGTATTCTTGCTTGTGTCATACAAATGAGCTGGTTAAAAAACTCACTTTCAAAAGATACTGCTGAATTTGCTTAGATTATAGAATTCCTGAAGAAAAGATTTTGTATTTAATATATATATATATATATATATATATATATATATATATATATATATACACAGGGAGGTTGCTTTAGTTAATAAATTTATTTATCTGCCTAGATATATGTACATGCATTATTTATTTGCTTATATATTTGATCCACATAGAGATTTGTTTTCCTCTTGTGTAAACTGGAGACCAGCAAGTAGTCCAGAGAAAGAGAATTCAGGATGAGTTAGAACTTCAAGGTGAGTAGTCTCTTGGGCTCCCCCAGTCTCTCTCAGGCAGTCTGCACACATGGCTTCCATTTTCAAATTTGCTTCATGGCTGCAGGATGACCACAGGTGCAACAGTCATGACATTTGAGTTCAGGATAAAAAGAAGAAAGAGTGGATATAAGGGAGAATGCTTCAGATGAATCAGGCCTGTTAAAGAGCAGTTTAAATCTGCTCTGGCAAGAATCTAACCACATTGCCATCCCTGTCCCAGGGAAGCCAGGAAGTGCAAATTTTCAGTTGGGTACACTGCTACCCCCAACAAAATCAAGGTTCCTTAGGGAGGAAAAAGGGGAAATTGATTTGGGGTAACAACTAGCAGCCTGTGTACAAGCTTCAGTGACAACTGATACATAGAGGGGGGCCTTTGTAGCTCTGTCTTTAGTAATCAACTTCCCCCATAAGGAAGAGTCCTTAACTGTTCCAGGCAGTGTAAACACACAGACCCTAGACATTTTGTGACTCTTCATAGCTAATGTTTTAAAAGCAAAGGAGGCAGGGAGCAAAGACAATAAACTTAAAAACAGTGAATTCCATTATGATTAGTTCTTAGGATATCTACTCAATAATTTAGTATCAAGGAAAGCATCCTCATTTAAGATGAGCTTTCCAGGGGCTGGAAACTGTGCCTATCATTTATGGGTTGAAGCATTTTTTTCCTCATTATAAGTTACATAGATCCTCACTGTAATTATTTATAAGGCTGCACTTCCGGGTCACCCATCATCAGCGTGTGACGTACTCATACAAACCCTTGCATGTATATGCGTGGGTCACTCATCATCTGCATCATCAGCGTGTGACACACTCATGCAAACCCCTTCTGTGCATGTGCAAGGCATGGGTTGCCCATCATCAGCGTGTGACATACTCTTACAAACCCTTGCGTGTATATGCGTGGGTCACTCGTCATCTGCATCATCAGCGTGTGACACACTCATGCAAACCCCTTCTGTGCATGTGCAAGGCATGGGTTGCCCATCATCAGCGTGTGACATAGCCACGTCTTCCCTCTGTGCGCGTGTGTTAGGCAGCCTTTAAAAGCTAGACTTGCCATCTTTGCTCTCTCTGTCTCCTGCTCAGAGAGGCAGCCTCTTTCCCTCTCTCCCTTTCTCCCTCTCTCCTTCTGGCCCTCTCTTCCTCTCTCTCTCTCTGTACACCATCTTCCCCAGGCCTGTGTGCACTTTTCCCCTCTAATAAACTCCTAAGTGGGTTTGTTCACGTCTCGTGTTCGCTCGCTCGTGTCAGATCATTTCATTGGTGCCATGACTCGGATCATTTCACTCACTGCAGCTGGTAATAGAGAAAGTTTGTTGACTACAGATTCAAGCGTGACTCCTCTTTGCAAGGTGACAGACACAAAAGTTACTGAACTCAGAGGTGAACTGTGCTCAAGCTGATACAAGGATGTGAACACTGCCTTGTAGAGTGGGGTCCACCTGAGGCTCAGAAACTACTAGCCGCAGATGTACATTTGATCCCAAAAGGGAGGGGTTCCTGGTTTTGGACCTGTGAAGGAGCCTCTGATCTAGCAAGACCCTCTCAACAAGGGATTGGCTTAGCACATGAAATCCTAGAAAGTACAACATTTCATTGGGAATCTGAGATGGAAGAAAAGCCTAGAGAAAGCTTTGGCCAGATAACATTCAAACTGTTTATGGGTTTCCTGGCACTGTTGACAGACAAGTAGGGGCCTTGTGTAACATGTCACGCTCCAGACACCTGAGGGAAGAGAACTCAAAACTCACAATTCTCATGGATCTTCCAGCATGGGAAGAAAGAGAAGCTGTGGGAATAAGGCAGAAGAAATCTAACTATTTTATCAAAAAAATCCCAAAATACAGGATAAAAGTGAGGAGCTGCAACACAAAGGTTGGTTATCTGTTGAGTTGGGATCTGTGTATGTGGTAAAACAGGCCATTTGGGGGCTCCATCGTGGGGTCTGGTTCTACATCATGTAATCTGTCCCTCTTGTAGAGCTGTCTAGTTTGAAGGATGCCAAGGTGGAATATGTGTGTGTACATCTTTCCAGTTTTCCACATCATCACTGGGGTATGAGAATAAATATTGGAATATTTTTAATTTATCCTAAGAATAAGGAAACTAGGCAATATGAATATTCATGCTACGAGTTAACAGCCACGCCATCTCTCACCACAGGAGACATTTCTCTGGTGAAGAGCAGAGCATCTTAGCACAGAGGGGTGACTATGGCATCCTTTCTTCACGGTGCTACTTCACACACTCCAGTGTGGCCACATGCATGAGCTAGGCTTAGAGGTTTATAGATCATAATGTCTAATTTGTATACATTGACCCTTATATATAATTGACCTTAAAAGATTGCAGAAAATGAGAAAAAGACCTGTTGATGAAAAATTGTGGGGCTGGAGAGTTGGTTCAGAGGTCAAGACTATGTACTGCTCTTGCAGAGAATCTGAGTTCAGTTCCCAGCCCCATGGCAGTTCACAGCCGTCTGCAACTCCAGGCTGGTGCCCTCTTCGGGCCTCTGAGGGCATGCTTGCACTTGGTGCACATATACACAAACAGGTAAAAACTCATGCACAACTAGACGAATCAATGAAAAGTCTAGAAACTATTATTAAAGTAAACAAAGTCACATGAGATAGGAACACAGTTGATGTGTGCGTCTAGACCAGGTGGTTTCAGTCACTGTAACTTCAGACCCTAACCAGGAGGTCACTTTGACAACTGACAGAAATAGGGAAGTGTATCTGATATCATATAAAGAAATCTCATTCGGTGGCATCTATCAAGTTTCTATTGTGTCTGTGAAATGTATTTTTCAATTATGACAGCCACTAAAACCAATGACAAGACAAACCGAACAGAAACACAGATCTCTGAGTTATAGCTCTCACAGACAGAAAGCCACAGTCTTCAAAAGCAGCGATGGCCTGTCAATTCTAGCACACTGGGTATAATAGCAATTTTAGGAATAGATGAGCATCATGAATACAACTGATTAGACTTTCATTAGTTTATTCTAATTTAGCTCATCTTTTCAACACATCTATTTTGTGTTTGATTATATAAAATACATTAATATAGCAATGCATGCATAGAACAAAATGGAGACATATATATATATATATATACACACACACACACACACACACACACACACACACACACTTGGAAATTACTAGTTGATGTTTTATTTATGATTGCTTATAAAGCAAAAAGCACTTAGAAACCACTGCAAAGGATCATAGTAAGTGTTAATGATTTGTTCATTAAAAAATATAATCCTCAGTTGGATGATTCTCCAGGGTAATTGGATAATCAGTTTCCGTTGCTGTGACAAAGTGCCTGAGGTGAACAACTCAGCAGACGAAACGGTTCTTTTGAGCCACGGTTTCTGAGATCCCACTCCACACCACGTTCCTCTACTGTCTTCCAGCCTCTGGTGAGGCAGAGTGTGATGGAGAGGAGAGTGCTGTGAACGAGCCACTCACGGCAAACAGAGAGGTCGGGGCTAGAAGCCCATTCTCTCCCCGAAGGGCATGCCTTCCAACGAGCTAACTTCCGCTAGACATCACTTCTGCGTGTTTCATGGTGTCCCTCAGCACCATCACCTGCAGACCAAGTCTTTATCACGTGAACCTTTAGTGGACACTCAAGCTCCCTATGATAGCTGTGACTTATGCCTTAACACATTAAATACAACCTCCTTCCTCCATCCTTCCTCTCTGCTCCACAGCAGGTTCCATCACTGATGCTCAGGATCCTCAACACTCTCTGGCATGATGATGACATCAGTGGATACACGATCCCCATTGCTGACTCTGAGAGCACAAGGAGGGCTGCTGTCATTGCACGCGTGACGATTGCCTCTCATAGCTCTGAGCATGCCCAACAAAGGCTCACATAGAAGGAAGGGGAAGATGAGACGGTGTCTGGAAGCTCCGTAGCCCTCATGACCACACTGAGAAGTACACTATTCCTCTCATTGTGGTGGTAAACTGTGTGCTGTGACTATTCTCCTCCCAGATCCACCAAGCCACTGCTTCTGCAGGAGGCTGCTCACTCCTTCACATACTTGAAACAGTAAAACGTCCTTCGTCTTGACTCTCTCTTCCACACTTCCCTGTTAAATCATTCTCAGCTTCTTTCTAACAACTGGAGTCACGTCACGCTTATGGATATATAAACATGCAATAAAAAACTGGATATATTAAGTATCATATAGATTACAGATTTGTGAATCCTAATAAGCTGTAGTGACAACTTTGATATTAAAAATAATCCTAACATGCTGGAAAGATGGCTCAGTGATTAAGAGCACTGTCTACTCGTCCTGAGGACCCAGGTTCAACACACGTGTGACAGCTCACAATCACCTGTAGCTCCAGTTCTAGGGGATCTAATATCCTCTTCTGGCCTGTGTAGGTGCAGGCACACACATGATGCCCATACAGACATGCAGGCAAAAACACCCATACAGAAAAAAAAAAACCAAATAAGTTAATAAAAAATTTTAAGTAATGCTAGTAACTCAATTATTTATAAAGCATGCAAACATTTTAAACTTTGTTTTTTATTCTTTATTTTAATTTTTGGCTTTTAAAGCTTTTTAATTTAAATTTTTTAAGTTTTTGAATATTTCATAAGTGAGTGCTGTATTTACCATCATTCCTACCCCCTTCTCCCATTTCCATTTAAGCTGGACTTGGTGGCATAAACCTGTAACTCTAGAGACTGAGGCAGGGGAATTATAACTCTAAAATCTTCCTGGGCTATAAAGTGAGTTCAAAGCCGGCTTGGGAAATTTACAGAGATTATGTCTCAAAACTTAAAACAAACAAACAAGCAAACAACAGCCAAACAGTAAAAAGAGCGGGCAGGCTGGTATCTGAATAGTAGAGTATTTGTTTAGCCTGTGTAGGGCTCTGGGCCCACTCTCCAGTGTTGAAAAAAAAATAGGAAAAAAGTTTGTAAACTTAACAGACTCTCTATTATTTTTTAAAAAAAAAACTCAATCTGATCCCTGCTGTATTTGATTTGATTTGTATAAACAACCTTAGTTTGTCAGCAAATTGCGCTCCGTGCCCACAAGTAGGTATAGCAGTTTTCTGAGCTCTGAGGTGCGGAATACGGACCAGACACTACCTTATGACTTAGGGAGACGAGCCATATAAACATGCAATTACCTAAATGTGTGCCTAAGTATACAGTTCTGTGATTGCAGAGCGGGTGTGGGAGGAGGGAGACACTGGGTGCTGGCAATGGCTGCTTTTTTTCCTCCCTGCTAGCCTGGCATTTTCTCCTTACACCTCGGGCTGGAATTATGTAATACAAGGGCAGTTATTTAGCTTATACGTCACATGGGCATAAACGAATGGTCATTAATATAAACCGTGTAAAAACAAGACCGAGACACCTCTTCATGAGGGCTTGCTGGCCTGCAAAATATGGTGGGAACAGAGAACAATTCAGCTCTCAAGAAGGAAACAGAAGCGTGTTCTTCGGCTCCTGGAGGGAAATCTGTCCTCCTTCTGGATACCAAGGTCCTCAGCGGGGCATTCCAGTAGCTGGCCAAGGTGTGCCGTATCATGCTGCCCTGGGTCATGTCATCTAAGACCAGAACCAAAGTTAAGATTCAAGGTTGTGGAGAAAGAATGGGATTGGGCGTTCTATGTAAACAGACCCAGTAGGTGTCCAAGTGGCGCGGGAGTCAAGAAAGAACCCCAAGTCATCACAGCACCCTGTCTGTCTCTGACCCCCACCACCCTTTCTCTGACCCCCACCATCCTCATAATGGCTGCACAGAGAGGCCCTAGTGTACCTGGTGCTGCTGCAGAAGCCCTGGTCATTCAGTGTGGTTCATTAGAAAAGCAGATATCCAGTCTCTGAGCTCAAGCCCTGGCCCAGGCTTAGTAGGGCAAAGATGCCTCCTTTGTCTCTTTCTTACGGCACACCTATGTCCTGTTCTTCTGCTCCTTTCATTGTGTCTCGCAATTTCCTTAGAATTAACAAGGGTTTCTCTTCCTTTTCGCTTTGCAAATTCTCAGCTCCAGCTCAGGATAGCTTTCAAAGCCTTCCTCTCCCTGCCCACTCCACCCATGACTCTTGGTGGTTCTGATGCATGGAGTTGCCCCTCCAGTCCGTGGAACTTAATTGGAACCAGGCCCCAAAGCCAGACTGCGTGTGCCTGAGTTCCAGCTGCTCATGGAAGCTGTGTGATTTCTTGGAGCCGAAGAACACAATCAATACGTATTGCTTGGAGCCAGGATGTGCCGACTCATCATGTTGAACATAGTAATCTGATTGAGGAGAATAACACAGCTAAAGGAATAAGATTCCATTTAAGGTAATGCCGAGAGAAAGCTGAGGGGAGAAAGCCAATTTTGCATTCCACACCTATTTTGAGGGCTTGCTGAGCACCGCCCTAAGACATGAACAAATTCTGCGCCTGACTTCATGGGTCCCAGGGCAGGGTGAAGAGGCCATCTAGAGACAACAGAGGGAAAAAAAGTTACCTTAGTCGGGGCATCCATAAGTCATGCTTGCCTTTCCTCCTGCTTCCTTCCCTTCTCAAGCTTGCAAGCGAGGTGACCTCTACCCATCCAACCTACAAAGTATCTAGAGAACACTTAGGAGCCACCCCCTCATGGTCTTGTTCTCTTCTCTCCGAGGTAGAAGCGGCTAACCTCAAGACAGCCCACTGTCTGCTCGAGACCACACAGAGCAGAGCTGGTGTGACTGAGTCCAACAGGTGCTCTTCTTTCTTCACGCTGGGGCTCTTGACCCTTCAGTCCACATAAAGCTGCCTCTGCCTTCTCTTCGCAGAAGCCCCACCATGTGCATCTGGATGCCCTTCCCCTAGCTCCAGTTTGCACACCGAAAGCTAGTGCTGGTAGCAAGCCCACACTGAGTCCCAAGCTCTCAGAACTCAGGAACTGCTTCCTGGACTGGATCTGTTCTCACTGAGTTTACCTGGGAAAAGAGTGAGGGCAGACAGCAGCCACTCCAGTAGATGCCAGAAGTCATTATTACCAGACACTATCAAGGCCTCCATAGCTACTTCCAAGCTCTTTCTAATTTCTTCTCAACAGGAAATTTCATTCTGTTTTGAGATCTCATGGGCTGATCAGGCTGGTTCCTCAGGTTTAAATTTTGCCACAGTCACTCATATGGCAAGTTAATCAGTAGACATTCTAACTGTCTAAATCTCCACGATAAGCTTGAGCGGCATGAACTACACGAGAGAGATGAATTCTCATCAGTTTGATGACATTGTATACATGGGCCTCATCCATGGCAACCACATGGCTTTCCTCTAACACCCAAGTCAATAGTGGCCATTGTTTTCTATTTACGACAGTCCACAGCAACAACCTCATAAGGCCTCTGCAAGATTTGAGAAAATGCCAAGCACCTAGCAAGTAGGTATCGCACCCAGTGGGCAATAGCCTGGGAGTGATCGCTGCTGGTGATCTCGCTTGCATTGAAGAAACAAGCACAGATGTGTTAAGTCACTCCTAAAGGAACAACAAGTAACTTCTCTCCACTATAACTAGGAGAGATGGGTGGGGAAGATTCTTTCTCTTGATCTCAATGACTGCGCCCAGCCCAGTTCCCTAGTTGACTGCTGATCTCACACTGGGAAGCACAGTCTGTGGGTTCCAACCCTGCAGGTGTGCAGGTTTAATGCCCCTGTGGATACTCAAGATCAGGAGAGATCTCAGCTATGTTCTTATGGACACCTCTGAAGCATCCATTAATGCCTGAAACAGCAGGGTCTTCAGGATCCTGACCGCCACCCACGGAAAGCAATACACAATACAGGACGCACGTAAGCACATTCTCACATGGTGAACACACACCTTCACACATGTGTGACTCACATGGAAGCCTCATATAACAATACAACTCTGGTCTGAATAGAGTTTATCCTTTTCAGAATTCATGTTGTGAATTTGTAAAGGGTACACATTCAACCCCAGAATATCAGGGGTTGGGCATTTGGGAGCGGATTAAATTCCCACCAGTTCCTTAGGGTGGGGTTGCCATGCCTAAGCACTGCAGACTTTATAAGAAGAATAGAAATAATAACACACATGTTTCCTCTGTCTCATGTTGTATGATAGTCTCCACCTTCCTGAAACTCTGCTGAGGAGCAGGCCATTGCCAAATGAGCCCATTGGCTTTGACAGGAACAGCGATCCACACAATACTGGTTTACCTAGTTTGTGCCATCATGTGACTCATACTAGCCAAAAGACTGGCGAATTCCCTTACCACACAGACTAAGCTTACAGTCTTGTCCGTTGAGGAGATGGGGCAGAAAGAAAGCAAAAGGCAGTCTTTTGGATGTGTATGCATGTTTCTATATAGGGTGCACGCATGTATGTAGATGCATGTGCATGTTTGTGTGGATGCATATGGAGACTGGAGGACAACGTCTGCTGTCCCCTTCAGGAGTGGTACCCACCTTCTTTGAGACACAGTCCTCCATTGGCCTGGCTTCTTTAATTAGGCTAAACTGACTGTCCAATAGCCCAGGTATCATCCTGTCTCCACCTCCCCAGTACTGTAATTACAAATGTGGTCCACCATGCCTAGCATTTTTGTGGTGTCCTAGGGATTGAATTCAGGTTCTTACACTTCCAAGAGAAGTAGTTTACACACTGATGCATCCTGTAGGCCCTTAAATTGTTTTAAATATTGAGATCCTCTAAATTATAGTTCTTAACCTGTAGGTCACAAGCCCTTGGAGGTTGCATATGAGATGGCCTGCATATCAGATATTTACATTATGATTTATAACAGTAGTAAAATTATAGTCATGAAATAGCAACAAAATAATTTTATGATTGGGGTCACTACAACATGAGGAACTGTATTAAAGGGTAACAGCATTAGGAAGGTTGGGACCTACTGCCCTAAATCAATTTGAAACCCAAGAAGTACTGAAGCTGTCATATTCTTACACACAGGGGTCCAGTGACATTGCACCGTGGACTCAACCCCTTTTGCTTGTTTTCCTCTTCGAAGTCTTGAGAGTGATTGGCTGCCATTTTTGTTTTTGTTTTTGATGTTTTGGATAACAGATAATGATATAATATAGTTTAAGTATTATTTTACATCAAATGTACAAAGGTTTATTTTATTTGTGTGTGTGTGTGTGTGTGTGTGTGTGTGTGTGTGCTCACATACGTGTGTGTGTGTACACAGGTGGGTACAGTGCCTTTAGAGACCTGAAGATGGCATAGGGGCCTCTGGAGCTTGAGTTACAGCCTGTTGTGAACCACCTGATGTGAGTACTGGGAACAGAGTCTTAACCACTGGACCGTCTCTTCAGGCTCAGGAACAGTATTTTTATTACTTAAAACAAAGAATTCTGAGAAACTGGTCTGTTGAGTTGACCCCTTAGATGGTGGTCATGGTGATGTTGCGTTGACCCCTTAGGTCACAGTTACAATGATGACGTCGACAATGGTAAGCAGTGATTGCACTTTGCCCTGTTAAAGGATCATTGTAAAAATGCAAACCCTAGCACCAAGATGTGCACCCCATGAGACAGTGTCTTCCTGGGCTCACAAACCTATCATGTGCAGGCCCATCTTGAGTAGAAGACTCAGGCCGTAGGCATGAGACCCAGGCTACCATGTCACCATTTTATAACCGTGCATCCTTGAGCATGTCATCTAATGTCACCATTTTATAACCGTGCATCCTTGAGCCTGTCATCTAATGTCACCATTTTCCAACTGTGCATCCTTGAGCACATCACCTAATCCTTTTAAACTTTCACCTTTGTCCATAGTTGGGCATCACTCCAAACCATGGGACCCCTGAAAGGGTCACATGATCACATTATATGCACAGACTCATTGTGAAGACCTCTTCCCACAGTCCCCAGAGCATCCTTAGCTCCCATATTCCTTTCTATGCCTTGAAGTTTTAAAGTCTGAGCTGGAAGCTCGGTGGAAGGGAGTCTTTTCTTTGATCCTCTCACTCTTGGAAACATCAAATTGAGGATATTTGATTCAAGTCACCCTCCTATCATCCATCCACAGATAACCTGCTTTTGTTCATTTGGACAAATTCATTGTTTTGAGTAATACCATATGCATCCAGGCAGTCAGACTGTATTGTATCATTGTATCGAACATCAGGACCTTGACAATAAGCGTCCCATGGTGAGTCATCGGTTCCCAGTCTCCTTCTTCCTCCTGTAGCACCTTACCTGTTTGCCTTGTTCCACCTAAAGCAATCCTTGTATCCTCCTTCATTCTCCAAAATCTAGAAAAGTGTCTTCGTTGAATGAGCAGGGTCACCGCCCATGCTGAGCTAAACTGCAAAGATATCCCAGTTGAGTTCACTGGCTGTCGAGCGTGGTTCTTCCTTCCCTGGCAGATCCATGGGGTGGAGGAGCCAGGATGTCTTAGGGAATCAGGCTGTGAAACTTTCCGTAGGACAGTAGGAAGATCGTCTAAAGTAAACACGAGCGTGCCCTAGGATTCCTGTGTTGGAATCAAATACTCTAAATTAGAGGCCATGGGGGAGGAAATTAAGATTAGATGTGGCCATAAAAGAGAGGCTCTAAGATGGCATGAGTGGTTTCCTAAGAGTAGGAGACTTAAGCCAGCAGCTTCCCGTCTGGCCGTGTCGTCCTCTCTGCCACACCAGATGCCAGATGCCGAGCCAACGTGCACACCACAAATTTGGACTTTCAACTCCAGAACGAGTCAAATGAACCCCTGTTGTTTATAAACCCCTGGAGCCAGGTATTCAACCAATAGAAGACAACCAAGACACTCTTCCTTTCCGTCTTGTTCCGGTCGTGTGCTCATTCTGTGCCATCTTCAGGAAAACAACATATGGGAGCTGGTGAGAGAAGAGATCCGCACATGGTAACTTGTCTCTGTTTAGTTCTCAGAAGCTCGGGGGAAGCTCTTCCAAGGAACACGGCTCCTGGCTGAAGTGTGCTCTGTGTGTCTGGTTTGTACTAGCAGCTTCTGGACACGGCGTCTCAGCTGAGAGATCTGGGATCGTCACAAGCTGGTGTGGAAGGACTTTGTGGTGTGCGTCTCTCTCATCGAAGGGATAGAAACCCCTTTTCAGAAGTTTTGCAGGGCAATAAAACGGTTCACTTGTGCCTTCTGTTCCCCACTCCTCCCTTTTCCTTCTCAGACACACCACTTCTGCTTTTCCTGGGGTTGAAGAAGGCTTATGTGACCTCTCTTCATGGACAGTGAGCTTTTCATTACCCACATTGCGGCATTGAAAAGGTCTATATAAAGTTCTTCTGCCATCAGACACATTATCTAGCGCTAACCCATCTCTGACCTCTCCAGTATATGTTTAAAAAGCGAGTACATACAAACTCATTAGAAAATTAGCAGAAACATGAACAAACATATGCATTTCAAAGGTGTTCCCGAATCTGGAATTATCGGGGTCACCACTCTCATCTCTCAGGATGCTAATAAAATTTTTCTTTGAAGACTATTAAATTGTTCTTTAGCCTTCCTTTTTCTGAGATAAATCATTTCCTTCTTCTCCATCTGTAACAAGAACCACTCCACCTTATCCCACCCCGGTCTGCACATTATAGGGTGCAATAAACCCTGTCGAAGAAATCGATCCTGTAGGAGCACAAGAGAAATGAATTTCAAAACTCCTGCCAAGTGCGGTTGAGGACACATGATGACGCGCTCCCTAGAGAGACAGCAGTAGTGTTCGAAAGGAAGTGCAGGGCCCGGCTCAGAGAGAGGCTGACAGTTAAGTTGGCTGCCATGTTTTATAAGATCAGGAGGAGAAATAAAAGTAGGAGACCCTGGGATGGAGGAGAAGAAGAGGGAGAGAGAAAGAGCCCAATAGGGCTGCAAGCTAGGGTCTGAGGCAGTAGTAGTTGGCAGCATGAAATGCCCCGGAAAGCCCATGACTGAAGATCTTCGCACTGTGGTGTCTGTAATGACACTTCATTTTAAGTTGTTCCCTGCTCCAAGTTGTGCCAACATCTTCACCCTTTGTCCTCCAACTCTTACACAAGTGTCTCTTCCTGACAGTCTTTGGTAGTGGATGGGGCACTGGGAATGGATGTCGGACTTCAGCATCTGTAATTTGAGGTGTTTCTATGGAGACAGGGCTGATGGTATTTATGTCTTGCTATGACGGGGGAACCTGGAGCCTGGGGAGAGTGTGAACAGTACCAAAGCCCTGAGGAAGGGGATTCAAGCTAATGAAATGGCCTCCAAAGCTAAGCATTTTGGAACACACCCATGAACCTAGTATCCAGTGAGCTGAGGCAGATGGCTCATGAGTTTGTAACCAACCTGGGTTGTACGACGAATGTCAGAAAGCCGGAGATGGAGCTAGGAGCGGAGGGAAGCATATGTGTAGGGCGCTGGGTTGAACGTGGTTGAACGTAGTCATAGAAAACAGTGGGTAAATGGGGGGCTAAGTTCAGCCATCCTTTGAGTTTAACAATGGGTTCGAGCTCAATATTTCTTCTTATACCTAACACCCAATAATTATGAAAACAGTCAGATGTCCAACAAGCTGCAATGGCTGTTGAGATCAAACAGGAAACAGAACTCCATGGATGGGAAAATCCTAACTAATCCAATAGCGAAGTTTTAGTCCTATTTCCTATAGAAGTCAAGCACTGTTGCCTTGGAGTCAATTTTATTTTTATGATTCACCTCCGAATTGTCCCCAAACCAAGGGAACTGGCTATACCAGAAGATTGCCAGTTCTTGAGCATCTCAGCATCAGTCTAGAACAAGTCCAGGGTATACCTGATGGCTGCCCTTGGCATCCTTAAGATGTCAATGCATCTTCCCCATGCCTGAAGACTTTCCTTGGAGGAGAGACTCTGTTGCTGGAGCCACATGGCTCACAAGGCCAGAGGGAATTCAAATGCCTGGAAATTTCCCTGGTGATGCCATTCACCAATGACTGGCTTAGGCAGAATGGCATCCACCTGTCCTGCGATGGTCAGGGAGCTCTGAGGTGTCACCTACCTTGTGTCTTTGTAGATACCCACACACATTCACACATGAACACATACATGTGTATGTATACTCACACAAATAATGACAAATAAAATAAATAAATAAATGTCCTAAAGCGTATCGTTTTCATGGGTAACTGTAGCTGTAATATTTCTTTGTATTCAATAGTTAAAACAGAAATGGATTTTCTAAAATCTGGGTCAACTGCCTAGATCTATTTTTTATTGCAATTGTTTATTTATTTACTATGTATGTACATAAATTGAGGACAAAAAGAATGACCACAAAACGTTTAATCCCACTTACTGTCTGATAGTACAGTTTAGGGGCAATCTAAAGGCATACCGGCAAGCACAAACTGAAGGCGAAGTTTCTGCCCTCCTGGGATGCAGGCGGCCTGAGACTGGTCACTTCTCAGGACAGCTATAGCGAGCATTAGGTGGTGGGAGTGTGTTCCTGGTGTGTCCCATTGTCACAGATCTGAACCTTTTGTGTAAAGTGCATCAGTACAAGGTAGAGGGCCTGCGTCACAATAGCAGGTTAGGTAGAGTCTCTCGGGAGCTTTAAGGTCATTGGGGGCCTGAGGCACCAGTTTGGAAACTGAGGCAGGTGTGAGGAACAGGGAATCAGGACGAGCAGCTGACGTCAGTGCCAAGCATTGTCCAATCAAATCATTCCCGCCTGGGCTGTGGGATGCCCATAGTTTCTTTGGGACCCTCAGGTTTTAAAATCACGCCTGAGATCATCCAATTTTCTGAATATTTTCCAAGTCAATTTGAGTTTAGGCAAAGATATAACAAGAAAAGAAAACTGCAGAACAATATTTTTCATAAGCACAGATTCAAAAATCCCCAATAAAACATTAGCAAAGACAATGTGCTAGTGTCTAAGAGGAATTGCATATTATAATCAAATGGGATTTACCCCAGATCTGAAAGGCTTGCACACCATTTGAAAAATCAATTACTATAATCCATCCTATCAACAGGCTAAAGATGATACATTTGTTATAACTGATGAAACCATATCGACACACCCTTCACTTCTATAAAAATTACATTATCACACCAATGCATACAGGAAAAAGCATCTGACAAAGAGGAACACTTAATCACATTTTAAAACTCTTGGAGCCGGGCGGTGGTGGCGCACGCCTTTAATCCCAGCACTCGGGAGGCAGAGGCAGGCGGATCTCTGTGAGTTCGAGACCAGCCTGGTCTACAAGAGCTAGTTCCAGGACAGGCTCCAAAGCCACAGAGAAACCCTGTCTCGAAAAACCAAACAAACAAACAAAAAAAAAAACTCTTGGAATGTTAGGAAATGCGGAAAATCCCTCTTCATAGAGAATGTCTACAAAAACTCAGCAGCTGGTATATTGCTTAGTGGTGAGGAGCTATGGATGTCTCCCTGCTAAGACGGGGGATGAAGCAAGGCACCCCTCTCGCCACTGTTCTTTAGCACTGCTCCGGAGAGCCTTCCTCGTCAAATAAGAGAAGAAAAGGAATGGAAGGTAGAAAGCTTGGTAAGGGAGAAACAGGAGTGGACTTCTTGTGAATTACATGATTCGTTGTATAGGAAATTCAAATGGAGTGGAGGAAAAACATGCCAGAGCTAATGATATGACAGCAAGCTATATCCTTACGGGTCAGAAGGTTTATCTAGTGTACATTACTTTCTTATAATACGAGGAATGGTTAAGTAAAATTTGAACTTAAAACACATTTGCCTAAATGGAATCATTAAACAAAAGAGGTGAGGAGGTGTGGAGGTGAGGAGGTGGGGAGGTGAGGAGGTGGGGAGGTGAGGAGGTGGGGGTGGGAGGTGGGGAGGTGAGGAGGTGGGGAGGTGGGGAGGTGATGAGGTGAGGAGGTGTGGAGGTGAGGAGGTGGGGAGGTGAGGAGGTGAGGAGGTGAGGAGGTGAGGAGGTGAGGAGGTGAGGAGGTATGGAGGTGAGGAGGTGGGGGGTGGGAGGTGGGGGATGGTGAGGATGGTGATGCGGTGAGGAGGTGAGGATTTTTGGTGAGGACGGTGTGGATGTTGAGAGGTGGGGTGGTGGGAGGGTGGGAGGTGGGAGGATGGTGATGAGGTGGGTGGTGGGAGTTGTGGTGGGAGGGTGAGGAGGTGACGGAGGTGTGAGGTGAGGAGTGGGGGTGGGAGGTGGGAGGTGGGGAGGGTGATGAGGGTGGGGGTGGGAGGTGGGAGGTGAGGAGGTGAGGAGGTGTGGAGGTGAGGAGGTGAGGAGGTGAGGAGGTGTGGAGGTGATGGAGATCGGGTGGGCGGTGGGAGGTGGGGAGGTGAGGAGGTGGGGAGGTAGGGGGTGGGGAGGTGAGGGGGTGGGGAGGTGAGGAGGTGGGGGTGGGGAAGGGGGGAGGTAGGAAGGATCTTGGAGGAGATGGGGGTAGGGAAACTGTGATTTAAAAAAAAAACTTTTGCCAGATGGTAGTGGTGCATGCCTTTAATCCCAGTACTCAGGAGGCACTAGCAGGTGAATCTCTGAGTTCAATGCCAGCCTGGTCTACAGAGTAAGTTCCAGGACAGCAACGTTGCCCAAAGAGAAATTCTGTCTTGAACACAAACAAAAAATTGCCACTTATTCTAATTTGTTCAAAATAAATAAGTCTAATAGAATGCATACATCTCTATGATGAAAACCAGAAAATTGATGAAAGAATTCAGAGCAGAACTAGAAGAAAGTTATTCCACGTTCATGGATAAGAAGACCCATATTGTCAAAACAGCAAACCGGGGAAACAGATTCACTCCAATTTGTCAAAATCGTTGTAGCTTAGTGAATATCAACAAATCAGCCCCAAAGCTTATCAAAGAGGCCAGAGATGAAGAGTGGTCAACACAACGTTGTCAACAAGGTCAAAGTTGACTGCACTACACTTCATAGTAAACAGCTGTTATACTAAACAGCTGTTATACTAAACAGCTGTTATACTAAACAGCTGTTATACTAAACAGCTGTTATACTAAACAGCTGTTATACTAAACAGCTGTTATACTAAACAGCTGCTGTTATAACCAAAGCGACAGTGGAAGGAGAGCAACGAGCTGAACCAATGAGACTGGAAAGGCCCCAAAATCATGCAGTGAGCAGAGAAAGTCCCAGAAAAAATATTACCCACATGCACAAAACTAAATAAATGTGGATAGCACCTTCCATCATAGACAGAAAGTAATTTGAAATGGATAATGCACATAAACACCAAACACAAAATTGATATCCCCTATAAACCTTCTGACCTGCAAGGACACAATTTACTATAATATCATTCATTCTAAGCATTTTTTTTTGGTTCATTTGCCTTTTCTGCACAAAAGTGAATTTTAAAAGTATCAAATATTTTGAAAGTACAGAGTAGTGACTGTCCTTTAACATGCCATCCACACAATGGCTTCCTGAGGAGGACTCACAGAGCAAAGAGGATCCCCAAGACTAAACCTCAATGGAGTAAAGAGGCGGAGAAAAATCAGCCAACTATACCTCCAACAAGAGATTACTATCTAGAATATATTTAAAAACTTTTTAAAAAATCAATAAAACAAACAATACAATCGTTTTCTCCTTTAAACAGGCTCTGTGCATATGTAGATGAACATGTATGTGTGTGTCCACACGTGAGACTGCTGGGGTTTGAACCTCGAGCCGCACACATGGCGAGGATCTACCCCCATCCTACACCCTCATTCCCCTCTTCCGCGTTATCTGAGTTTGCTTCTTTGTCTGTTAATCATGCATTACGCTTTTGGTTCTTTTCTTTTCTTGAGCAAGGGTCTCATTATGTAGACCTACCTGATCTGGAACTTGCTGTGTAGACCAAACCAACCTTGCCTCTGCCTCCCGAGTTCTGGGATTTATCGCATGTGCCACCGTGCCTAGTTTAAAGCACACATTACTTTGATAATCAAAATTACATTATATTTTATGATTTTTATATATAGAATTAAAATTTAATGCAGCAATGATCAAGAAAGAGAAACCTTAATTGATGCATTAATAATAAAGCTTTCCTATGCATGCCTCTTGGAAGTTTTTGGTTGTTTTCTGTTCCTATCAGGAAGAAATGGAAGGAAATGGGTAAAGGCAGGAGTGGGTGAACATGGTGGCATTTGTTGTTATGCTAACAAATGGCCTCGTTTTAGTAGAAGACGGATAAGCATGTTCCCTATAGTCTTGCACTGATTCTTTTAATAGTTAAATTTCCCTTGTTCCTTTCCAGTCCCCACCTGCTCCTGCCTCCTACTCACCCTCTCCACTGAGGAGAAATCTGGGGAGGCTTCCAAATCCTTATCCTCCTAATACCTTCATTCCAGCTGCTCTTAGCCTTTCGTCTGCTACCACGCTCACCCACTCCCACCTCACCTCATCCCATGGTCACCTGAGGGATGGCTGCATTTTACAGAGAATGTGTTCCTGCCTAAACTATCTTGTATAATTCAAAACTTGCATGATTCAAGCCTACCTTCCACCCTGGACTGAATATAAAGTGTAGGTGGGAGGGTACAACCAGAGGGCACACAGGTCTGCACATAAAACACATATTTGTTTTGAGGCTGATTTTTATTGTCCCTGGACTTCTTCTAGCATTTTGAAACACTCTCTCTGAGTTAGAAGTGCAGAGCGCTGTGGTGACTATTTGGCCTTCTGCTAGGGGTTTAGCATGCCTGAGTTCTGCTCCCAAGCCCCTGAGTTCTGAGTGCTTTACAGCTCTCTACTTAATGAACTCTTGAGTGACCTGGTTGCCGCTTTATAGGTAGAACAGAAAGAAGATTTTAAATTACCACAGCAGCAAATGCTAAAATAACAGAGAGAGGCCACCAGCTCACACACAGCTGTTCCCACGCACGTCAACAGCGGTGAGTCATTGGGCATTCACAAAGGATGATGGCAGGTAAGGTGGCCCTGCCTCGTGAGCAAAGTCAACAATAGCAACGCGCTCCTCACCTGCCCTGAGAGAATGTGATTCCTGCTGAAGTTTATTGGGTTGGCAAAGAATCAAATTGCCCCAAAATTTGAATATAAAATGAGCCTGTCAATACTTTAGATAACTGTAATTTTTTTTACATAGCACCAATAAAATATACTGCGTGGAAGGAAACGCCTCCATCAGCTTAGCAGTTAAGACTCTTCTAACTTTGGCTTGTGTCTCCGACTTTCTCTCCCTTTACTCTCCCTTCTTCCCCAGCCATCTTAGTCCTCCGTCTCATTCTAGTGTATTAAAATAAGGTTTTTTTTTTTTTTTTGGTTTTTCGAGACAGGGTTTCTCTGCAGCTTTTTTAGAGCTTGGCCTGGAACTAGCTCTTGTAGACCAGGCTGGCCTCGAACTCACAGAGATCCGCCTGCCTCTGCCTCCCGAGTGCTGGGATTAAAGGCGTGCGCCACCACCGCCTGGCTAAAATAAGTTTTAAATAGTTCAGTTTAGAAAACGAAGCTACTGCAAATAAGCAACCACCAAATTCAATGGTAGCTGTACCACCCAAAAGCAATCGCTGTTGGTGTCTGAGCTTGCATCTTTAAGCCCTGTACATGCACAAAGACCCTGGAGTATGCGTATGTGTTCACATGCGTAATTTTACAAAGAGGAATGATTGGATACTATTGTTGTGGGACGTGGTCTTTTCATCTTATGGGGTCATTAACTTTTTTTCTGTGATTATTTTGAGAAATATACTTAGGTATCTACTATTTTTTTGCATGATAGACTGAAATAATTTTATAGTTTTGAACATTGAGATTGTTGTAAAAACCCAGTTTCTAGCCAGCTTACCTTTAAGTTATTGTAAATATCCTGTTCTTTTCCTTGGACTTTTTTGTAGGTCATACGACCTATACTTTGCTCCATGTGGCAAGGAACAAGAAATCTGATTTTTACCTAGAAAGACTTTCAATCCAGCTGGGGTTTTGCCGTAAAGAATCCAACACTTACTGTGACAACTGGCTTTTACTGTGACTTGACACAACCCATGATCACCTAAGGAGGGGTGTGGATGAGGGACCGTCTTGGTGATGTTGAGCTGTCAGCATGTCTCTGAAGGTTTTCTTTATTTTTTAATATTTATTTTTATTTTATGAACATGAGTATGTTGTCAGTATGTGTATTTTTGCACCAGGTGCATGCCTGGTAGCTTTAGAAGACACACGCACACACAAAAAGGTGTTGGATTCCCTAAAACTAGTTATAGATATTTTTGAGCCACCATATGTGTGGTAGAAACTGAACTCAAATCCTTTGTAAGAATAACAAGTGGTTTTAATCAATGAGCCATCTCTCTAGCCCTGGGTTTTCTTAATTATGTTAACTAATATGGGAAGACCCAGTCTAATGTAGGTAGCACCTTCCCCTTGTCTTTGCTTCCTGGGCAGTGTAAGATTGCAGCAGGTGGGCTGATGGGACAGCTGCTTCAAGTCCCTCCACCTTGACCTCCCCAGATGATGGCCAGGAATCTGGAATTGCAAGCTAAAATAATTCCTTTCTCCCCTAATCGTCTTCCTGCATAATATTTGATCACAGCAAAAGTAAAGAAGGCACAGCACCAACTACATCACGAGGCACAGCCCTATCTCACAGGAACAGTCAGCCCACCCACAGATAATCCCAAGGCCCTCCCTACTGCAGCCTGAAGTACTACGTCAGTTATTGACAGAGTGAAGATGGAGATCAACATCATCCATCCTTTTTGAAAGTTAACTGAGAAAGTACTGGAACCTTCTACCTCATTCTTCAGGAGCAGCAGAGTGCAGAGCTGACAGACACATTTTGGGGAAAATTCACTGATTTTCTCCATCTATTCAGTGCTGTTCTGGGGCAGTATTGAGCCTCTGTAGAACTGCTTCTATCTATGTATTGAGCTCACGATTTGGAAAGCACCTATCCCAGATTAGAAGACTTTACAGAGTGTTGAAGGAAAACTGGTCAGGAAACCAAACACAGCTGGGGCACATGCCATCGTCCTCCAAGATGAAGTTACCTTACCAGAAAGTTTGTGGCCCTGAGACCATCTTCTCTTATGGAAGACTTCCTGCCACTGGTTTCCAAAACCGAAGCTCCAGTAGAAACCGGGGCACAGATGACACTTGAAGTCACTCTTTACCACTGGAGTCAATGCCAGGGCTGCAGCCTAGACTCCTCTGTCTCATCTAACTGGTTCTGCTACTGTACCTGCACGGCCCAAGATGGAGCCATTGCTCATGAATACATCACCCCTAGAGTGCTTTGCTCTGATAATGTATGAGTCTAATATATCTGCTGCTTTAATGATACATTGGTGCAATACATCATCAGGGCAAGGACAACTGGGGATCCGTTATGGGAAGAATGGTGCCATTCAGAAAATGAAGGATTTAAGAACAGGCTCATTAGGATTATAGGAGAATAGCCAACATATGCAAGTCCGATAACGCTAATTTTGGTCTGTTTTCTGCAGTTAAGTAAACAGCTCCCTGGCTCATCTCCCCAGCATGCCCATTCAGGGGCGGATGTCCCTAAAACATTGACTGCTACTTATTGTATAAACTCACTCTGGACACACTAACAATGCCTCTGGTGAGCCTCAGCCGGAAACCTCCTTGTATCCAGTTACATTGTTTTCACTGGAAGGTCCTCCTGATTTACCCCCAACCCTAGGAAGCCAAGTAACATTGACCTCTGGACAGTTGGAACACCATATCATCCCTCATTACAATAATCTGAACTCCAGTCGCTGCTCAACATTAATTATTGCCAAGGCGATAACATTTTCTTGCTACTTGACAGTTGATCTTCATCCTATCATTAACCTTAGGTCAATTTAATCCCAACCTCCATTTTCAGCACTATACAGACAATTTATTTTTGCATTTTTTTCAACCACCCAAAGACAAACAATGTCAGACTGCTGCGCATTGTTTTATGCATCATGGTGATTACATGTTTTAAAGACATTCCGACATCAAAGTTTAGAGCACACCAAACAATTGGAAGTCGGAAATAAGATGCCATCATGGTTTTTATTCCTGGAGGAATATTATCCAAAGGAGGACTCAGGACACATGGGTACAAGAATCAGAATACACTTCATTGGAGGATTATTCTTTCTGTATAATCCACGATTTATAGGATGTATCTACTATACAGATTCCCCACTGAGGTATGGAATACAATCCCGTCAATGTTCTATAAGCCATCAGAGCCAAAATTCAAATAATCTTATCCCCTCCCCCCCCTGAGATATTTTTTTTCTTCCTTGAAAAAGAAAGTATGATCTTATAGGGGAAGGGAAGCTGGAATTCCTGCTGAGAAATTTATTTGGTGTTTTCTGTTCTTCTTGACCTCATGCTTATATGAAATGCCAGAAACAACAGCTCGACACAGCAAGGCTGCTGAGACAATGGTGCTTAATGTGCTGAACCGAAGAGAAAGCCGGTCTCGTAAACATAATCACATCCAGTCGCAAGTTCAAGAAGTGCTTCACAGAACTTTGCTGATCTCTTTTCTGCTACATATAAAGCCCAAGAAAGCATTCATTAAAATAATCTAGAAAATAAGAACTTTCGTAAACAAAAAGTCTGTTTTTACATCGACAATGCATAAGACATCAGACTGAATGATGATTAAATCAAGCAAGCAACAAATATAACATAGATGGTGAAAGCCCAATCTATAGCTTTGTGCTCTAATAAACTTTTATTTGGATTTAATTATGGATGTGCATTACCAAGCAGTTAAGAGAAAATGTAATGTTGTCTTTTACAATTTTATATTGTAACAAAGTCATGGCACCAAATACAGACATTTAATTACTTTCCAGGCTAAACACCAGCAGGCTAAACACTCTTGCTCAGTCCTTTCCTGCACCCACCATAAAGGGGAAGCTAAAATGCCTCACTCCTACAAGGAAAAACTAAAATGTTTATCCTTTCCGAAACTAAGACTATAAAGAAATGACATACTGCTTTGGAGAAATTGATTATTGTCTCTGTAATTTTCCATTTTTGTCCAGCTGCCCCCAGTCCATGCTCCATGAGGAATGTGGGTTGAGGGTGCCTCATATGTACAGTGGGTGCCTTGGACAGTAAGGGACTTCCAGAGTGTTTCAACTTCACTCCATGCCTCGGAGTGGCTCCCAGGGAGAGCCGCGGACTCACCTCCGTCCTTTGGTTATCAGAGGACTTAAGGACACCAGGAAACTCTCGGTTTGAGTGTGTGTACTAGTGCCAGCTGCTTTCTCACTTCCAGGAAGGGACAAGGTCCGAGGCGAAGATGAAAGTGCCCCTTTGTTGCTGAACTTAGGAACTGACTGTGCAGTCAGGTGGGCAGTGGGAAGTCTCACTGCCATCCCGGCAGGCCAGTGTTCTGTGTCATGACCCCACATCCAAATCTGCCCTCTGTTCCGTGGGAACCAGAGATGCAGGAACACAGGGCTCCTGGGAACCGCGAAGAGTCTGGAGCAGGCAGATAAGCCCACAATTATGCCTTAGACTAGGAAAGAAGAAGTTTACGTGTGCACACCTTGAACTGGCTGAGACCAGAGGAGTCACCTTGTCGCTATATCACCTATTCCTAGAAAAGAAAAGTTTAATAGGAAACCTTGGAAAATAAGCTTAAATTATAGTGTGAGAACCGAGTACACACAGGACTACACAAGCTCATCGTACAAAATCACCATAGTCCACTTTCTCATTCCCCCTCAATTTTCCTCATCACTCCCCCTCCCCAGAGAAACCCACCCACCTCAAACTTGTTTTTCTGTAGTGCACAAGTAGAGGATTCCGGATAAGCAAAGAAGATTCGCGTTGGAGAGCTGAAGTGACCTTCGGGGGTTCACTCCTTGACTTTTTGTTGTTTCATATGTTTGTTTAGTCAGCTTGATACAAGCTAGGGTCATTTGTGACCTGCCACGGCCCATGAAGGGACTGCTCCTTTGGAATGGTACCGCAGGATCTCCGCGACAGCAGCATGTCCGAGAGGAGTTTCGGTGAGGGTCCAGCGATACTGGTGCGCCAGAGGCCTTGAGCCAGACCGGTGACTCACTGCAATGAACATTTTTCCTATGGGGCTGATTGGACAAAAGGGTATACTGCAGGACGCAGCACAGCTCCAAGGCCACTAGGACGAAAGAGGTGTTGGAAAGATGGAGGAGCAAGGTGGTTTCTGTTTGTTTGTTTTGTTTTGAATTATTTTAGGGGGGATGCTACAAGGGTGAGGGCCACATATAGAAGGACTGGGAGGTGAGTGAGATTAGGGTGCATGAGGTGAAATTCCCAAAGAGTCAATAAAGAATTAAGATTTTTTTAAAAAAAAAAAAAAGATAAAAAATCAAAACCAAAGTGTGTTGTAGACTAATATCCTGCAAGTTCACTGAAGGCCAATGATGGAACCCACCTACCCAAAGAAGCCTAAAATGAGTTCAAGATCAAGTCGTGAGCACACTCAAGCCCTTCATTCATTTTCAGGTTGTTTCCTAAAAGAACTGTGACAATTGAGCCTCCCAAAGCAGCAGCAAAACATCTTGGCTTTGTTGCATGTAGTCAACTCTGTGAAAACATGAAGTCACACAAATCACACGCTAATACCCCTTGGGGTCAAGGCTTTAAGTCTCTTTTACGCTTGGCAGTTATCTGGAAGGCAGGCTACTGGAGTATGGAGCCTCGTTTTACAACAGGCACAAGTTAGATGAAAGGGGACTACAACTTGGGTATGTCTCCCCTCACTTCGATTCCCAAGTCAACAGATCAGAGAAGTTCCCAGCACACCCTGCTGTCACGCAGAGCTGATAATCCATAACTTCCCTCTCGGATTGTGACTTTGGCTCCACCGAGGCTCTGTGAACGGGGCCCATGTTTATTAGGCAGCACAAACTCCACAGCCAACCCTGATTGGAGAGCGAGGGCTAACTGCATTAGCCAGCTAAATCAAGCTGAGCGGCTCTTAGGCTACTTTAGGATGCACCTGTTCTTCTAGAACAATTATATCAGAACCAATGCCTATAACATGAAATTCCACTGTTGGAATTACAGAGGATCTAAAGTTTTTCTTGTCTGTCCGTCTGTTTGTTTGTGTAGTATTGTAGTATTTAGGGGGCGAGACCGGGTGTCACGATATAGGCTGGGTTCATCTGAAGCTTGTTACCCGGTGCAGGCTGGCCTCAACTCCCGACCTTCACGCCTCTGCCTCCTGGGTGCTGGGATCATAGGAGTGCCTTACCATGCCTGTCACTTCTCAATGTTTTCAAAACAAGTGCCATTTTAGGTCAGACTAATTTGAGGAGGACAAAACTCTTCCTATCCATATTTTAAGAGGCATTCTTCCTCTCCCTCTCCCTCCTTCCTTTCTTCCTCCTCCTTCTCCTCCTCTCCCCTACCTGTTTACACTCCCCAAACCAGGGTTTATTGTATCATCATCATACATGTTAACATGTCATCATACATGTTAACTGTCATGGGATTGCTTCCCTCATGAAAAGCTGTTGACAGGTGGAGGGTCTTGTATGTATTGGCTTCTTGAAAGCAGAGGCCATAAGACAAGGATGAGGACTTCTAAGAAAGGCCACCTTTGAGCTATTTCCTCCTCAATGCTCCTGGATAGAAGAAGCCTCAATGTGTGCTACCTGGCAGAACTGTCTAGATTTCCCCACATCACAAATTGGTATGGCATTTTAAAGAACAACGTAGACAAACAAGACTTACTCTGTTTATCTGTGCTCCAAATCTCAACCTAATTTATTTTTACAAAAACAATTGTGGATTAGTCCCCCTTCAGGCCCAGTTAAGTACCATCGCCCATAATTACAAGATTATTTTTTTAAAAAAAAACATTCATTCTTCAATAATGAATTTTTGAAACTCCACCAACTGCACAATGAAATGAAAAAGTAAAGCTTACTGACTTTGTCACCGCAGTTTGATCTAGAAGCTTCTGGCTTTCTCCATTTGAAGACAAGAGGCCTTGCTTGGGAATTTGGTGCTCACTGATTCAGCAAGGCTGACTGGCCAGTGGGCTGCAGGGGTCCATCTACCGCATCTCACCACCACAGTGCTCCAGTTTCCAGTGCATTTGGCTGCCCCTAGCTTCCCCCTTTTTCTTTTATTAAAAATAGATATTTTTTCTCAACATGTCCTGATCATGGTCGCCCCCACCTTCCACCCTCTTCAGTTCCCACCTCTCCTCCCTTTCTGTCTCTTATTAGAAACCAGACTTCTAAGTGACAATAATAAAGTAAAATAGAATAAAATAAAACAAAAACTAACACATCGGAATTAGACAAAACAAAGAAATGGAAGGAAAAGAGCTCAGGAGGAGACAGGAGAAACAGAGACCACTCATTCACACAGTAGGACCCAGAAGCCAAAGGACCGGAGGGTAGGAGAGAGGAAGATGGAGAGAGAGAGAGAGAGAGAGAGAGAGAGAGAGAGAGAGAGAGAGAGAGAGAGAGAGAATATAAATTAAATTAAAAATAATGAGACAACCTTTTCTTCCTTCTTCCCTCCCTCCCTCCCTCCTTTCCTGCCTCCCTCCCTTCCTCCCTTTCTCTCTTCCTTCTTCCCTCCAATCTTTCCTTCCATTCTTCCTTCCTCTTTGGAAGAGCCCTGACAGGACACTGTGGTACCGAGAACCTCCAAAGATGCTGCTGGGTTTGTTCTCTGTTGGCATCCGCTGCTGGGCATAGAGCCTCCCCAGCAAGACGTCCTTGGCAGAAACTAAATTTTCATTTGCAAGTAGTTATCAACTAGAGGTGCCTTCCAGACTAGGGTTGGGAACACGTGTTCATGTCTTCGTTCATCTCTAGGCCCCCATCTGGGCACACCCATGCAGGCCCTGTGAATTCATATGTGCATCAATCATGTTGATTTAGAGGCCTTGTTTTCTTGGTGTCCTCCATCCCCTCTGGCTCTTACACACTCGTCCCCTCCTCTTCTTCAGGTTAGAGATCTGAGGCAGTGCTCAGGCTTCTGAGGCAGCCACTTTATTGACTGAGCCATCTCCCAAGCGTCCCCACCTCCTGCTTTGCCACCACACTAAAGATTCAAAGGCTTGCTTTGATCTAAGGCATTCAAGAATTGGGCCCACAGAAAGTACTCTCTGAAGCACAGAAAATAGTCTCAAAGAGAAGTTTATTATCTGCATCTGTCTGCCACCCCCGTGGCCACAGGCTTCTAGAGTCCTAATTTCTAATAGGATCAAGCAGAACTGTTAACACACCCAGGGAATCCACCACTGAGGACAGGATCATTTCCTCATCTCTGTTCATCTGTTTGTCATGTTTATTAATCTCTAAAATACCTCCTGAAACATAAAGTGAGAGAACATCATTAAAACCCCCCTGAAATAACCAAAAATTCATCAAAATAAATATCCACACAGCATTGGTGGAAAATGATCAGGATTTGTTTTGTTTTGTTTTGTTTTTCCCAGTTGTGTTTGAACTGAAGCCTGATGCTCATTTACAGGACAAAATGTTTTTTAATTATTGTAACATAAACATGTCTGCGTTCCTTCTGGACTGAGATAATCAGACATATGTATATATGTGCACACATAAGCACATTTACACCCACCCCCCCCACACACACACATACACAGACACACACACACTTTGCTTACTTGTGTCCAATGGTCTGTGGTCAAATATAAGGTCAGCCACATTAGAGCTAAGGACACACAAACAACTTGACTAGCCAAAGAGTATAACAAGACAACAAAATATATGTTTTGAACCAATCATTTAGTAACCCTACCTTGCCAAAAATGATTTATTAAAAAAGATTTCCTAATCATCCCTCATGCCCTTCCAAACTTTCCTCTAATGTCTGTGTGATTTGGGACCATATGCAAAGGAAGTTTCCAGGTTATTGGAGACTTTAAGCACTCCAAGTCAGAAATGAGCCCCACATAGACTTCTGTCTTTCCAGGTGTCTATTTCTCTATGTAGAAATTGGCTAATGCCTTTCTTGTGAAAACTTATGGTGGAGGAGAACATACCAGAAATCTCAAAGTGTTGCAGTTGGTTTTATTTTGGTGTTATGAATGGAGCTTTGCTCAGGAAGACCTCATGAAAGCCTTCAAGAGTGTTGAAAATGCAAAGTACATCCATTTTGGAAAGTGTGCATTGAACATTTCCTGACATTCTATCTTATTGCTCAACTTCTTCCCTCCTAAAAGATGCATATCTTCAACTGTTTTCAAAACGTTTATGTTGAACAAGATTCAGCAGGTAACCTGTGGTAACTATTGTTCTGTTGCTGTGCAAGACAGAAAACAAACAAACAAAACAAAATACCCTGACATCGGAATGGGGGTGGGGTACATACTTTTATACTCAGGAGCAACAGTCAGGCAGATCTCTGTGTTCAAGGCCAGCCTGGTCTACAAAGTGAATTCCAGGACAGCCAACGCTACTCTGAGAAACCCTGTCTCCAAACAGCAACAAAGAGCCCCGAGAAGAGCAGCAACATCAGGAATAAAGTGTTTCTTTTTAAGTTTTGGCGGGATAGAGTCCATCGTGGTGAGAAAGACATGGCGGCAGGAGTACAAGATGGCAGAACACATTTCATATGCACACAGGAAGCAGAGAGAGAAAACAGGAAGATGGCAGATCACATTTCATGTGCACACAGGAAGCAGAGAGAGAAAACAGGAAGATGGCAGATCACATTTCATGTGCACACAGGAAGCAGAGAGAGAAAGAAAACAGGAAATGGGGCCAGACTGTATCACCCCAAACCTAACTCAGTGAGGCACTTCCTCTGGCAATGCTCCACATTCTAAAGGTTCCACCATCCCCCAGACAGCACCACCATCTGGGGACCGTAGAAGGGCATTTTTTATTCATACTGCTATAAGGCCCTTCAATTCACATACTTTCTTTTCCTTTTTTTTCTTTCTTTTTTTTTTTTTTTTTTTTGGTTTTTCGAGACAGGGTTTCTCTGCAGCTTTTTTTTTTAGAGCCTGTCCTGGAACTAGCTCTTGTAGACCAGGCTGGTCTCGAACTCACAGAGATCCGCCTGCCTCTGCCTCCCGAGTGCTGGGATTAAAGGCGTGCGCCACCACCGCCCAGCTCAATTCACATACTTTTAAAAAAAAAAGATCTCTAACCTCTCCCATGTCTCAATAAGTTCTGGCCTTATCCCCATTATTCCTCAATTCCTCAATATTTGTTCCCTGCAAATGATAACATTGCCTCCTGTAACCAAAGGAAGTTGGGACACTGAGTCGATACAAAACTACCATCAAATCTCCACAACTCAGCTACATTTTCAAATGGTCCATCCCACTTGACTAGCGGAGGAATCAGTTCTGAATTGTAGGCCATGACCCCGTCAGGGCTCCTAAGCTCACGTCAGCCCCAGCAGTTCTTCACGTCTCTAACTTCTGAAACATATAGGGAAGTTATTTTGTTAACAGACCCTCAGATTGAATTTGTCTCATGTGTCCTCACTGTGGTACAGGCTACACAACTTGGTGAGGGAAATCAAAGAAGCCACACCTCGTTCTTTTGCTGGCATCTTATCAGATAATGCACCATGTCAGTATGTTGTTACTGGTGATGTTTGCTGTGATCACTTGATTAAAGAGGTGTCTGACAGTTTTCTTCAGATGACACTTACTCTTTCCCTTGAGTTATTAACAGGCAATTCTGCCGCCCCTTGTCAGTCTTCCACTTTACTCATTAGTTTACGTCAGAATGGATGTGTAACTCAGTGTTTGGTTATAAAATATTCCTAGCAGTGTTTATTTGTGTACTTAAACACCCAGATCTGGCCAGGAGGACCCCTTGGGCTAATTTTTGAGTCTCTGTGACACATTTTGTCATTCTCTGAGTGTTTCCTCAATTTTGGGCATTGGTGTGTAGAATAAATAATAAAAATCCAGAGACAGACATTGGGGTTCAACCTGAAGGTCAGAAAAGCAAAGCAGCCAAGCCACTAGAGAGCTCTTGCATCTATGAAATCTTCAGACTGAAAAAAGAGCGAGTTCCTATCTCATCCCTCTCTTGCACTGGGCTATAAAGCCTACATTACCACCACCGCCTGGCCTGTTTGTCTGACTACTGTGGCTGTTTTGCATTCCGATCTTCAGGAAAGCTTTATTTATTAAAATATAAATGAAATATCACTACACTTTCCCTTTTTGTCTAAAATAAAAAAGGCTATAATTAATATAAGAAAGATATGCCATAAGTACAATATATTATATATTACACAGGCAATAAATACTTCAACAATGTTTCCTCATTATGGATACAGGCTAGTCCATTTGCATTTGACAAATTCAGAGAAAATACTCCTTATCTATCCTATCTTGGTGAGTCCAGAGTCTTCTATTATAACTTGCTTTCTGCATCTGGTAAACAAGGAAAACTATAGCTATTTAGTCTTCAGTTCCCTCAGAGATCCACGAAGAAAATAATATTAACTGAGTAAGCAAGCAACTTCCAAAAAATGTGAGAAATGACAGAAACAGCTGGCAGCCTGGACAGTCATCCAAGATTTCTTTGCAACATTGAGGCATACATCTTCAAGGGCCTACAAGCCTAGCATATAGAACAGATTTTTCTGTGAAGCAGGATATTCTGAAGGGCTGTCCAACCTTGTCTTGACAATGTTTAGCAGTCACTCTCTTTCCTTATCTGAATGTCTTCATTCTCCTGAAAAGACAGAAACAAAACCCTTCCCCCACCCTAACTTTGGGGAGATTCTCTTTTGGCAAGTTATATCTGATAAAATTAAAAGCATTTGTTGGTTTTATAGGTTAGTTTAGATTAAATGGCCATGCTGTTTGATGAATTATCATCTCTTCTGATTAAGAGGTGTCTCTTGTTCAAATCAAATTTTTATCAGTTTTGATGGTATCCATAACTTTTCTTCTTCTGTGGAATCAAAAGCAAACCTTTTCCCCAAAAGTAACATATGTGATTTCCATTCTGAAGTCAGTACATCTTTACTGATTTAATTTTGTAGTTTTATCTAACATCCAAAGTCTCTCCTCAGTTGCTGTTGCTTTCCCATAAGCATTTAGAAAATTCAAAGTTAATAAAGCATTATAGAATCTATTTCTGGGGCTATTTATCATCCCTTTCTGTTTATTTCACATATCCTTCAGAGTTCAATTTGGTCTTTCTATAACTGCCTGGCCTGTAGGATTGTGTGGTATACCTATAATGTGCTTTACATTATAATAAGCCAAAAACTGGCTTTTCCATCTCCCTCTCGAAGAGGCAGCTCTGTTTCTCCCTTCTCCCCACTTTTCCCCTTTCTCCCTTCTCTCTCTCTCTCTCTCTCTCTCTCTCTCTCTGTCTCTCTCTCTCTCTCTGTCTCTCTCTCTGCCTCTCTCTCTGCTCTTTCCCCTTCTCCCCTTCTCTTCCATAACCCACTAAATAAATATCTAACTTCAATCTGCAAAAAAAAAAAAAAAAACAATAAGCCAAAAACTGTGACATTTTCTTAGAGACAAATGCTGGAGCATTGTCAGTCTTTATTTGTGCAGGTATACCCATGATGATATATGATTACTAAATTAGCCTTTTCTGAACTCAAAGCAGTTGTCCATTGAAAAACCTGAATAAGTATCAATGGTGTGTTGCACATATTTTAGTTTTCCAAATTCTACAAGATGGAATATATCCATCCACCAGACTTCACTCCTTTGACTATGCTTTGGGTTACTTTTTGCAGGTAATGGTGTTTGGCTGTATAAAGAGCAAGTAAGACTTTTTAATAAAATTTCCTTGGCTTATTTTTACGTGATACGAAAGTCTTTGTTAAAACCTTTGCTATTGACATGACATTTCTTAAGAAATTCTGAAGCCTTCAGCACATTTCCAATCAATAATTAATCAATTTCCACATTGCCTTGTGCTAGAGGATCTAGCAGATTTATATGGTATCAGATGTGTTATGTATGTGGGATGATTCCTATTCCTAATTAGATCTTGTAACTGAATAAATAATAAAGACCATTCTGTATCATCTGATATAAATTCAGTGGTTGCAATATGCAAAACAATTCTTTCTGCATATTGCAAATCTGTAACTATGTTAAGATGTTCTTTAAAATTACTTAGTACCATGAGAATAGCATATAATTCTGACTTTTGGACAGAATCATAATGGTTTGTTCCACTTTACTTAAATTTTCTTATTTGTAACCTGCCTTTTCTGATGGATTTGCATCAGTATAGAATGTAGGGGCTCCAGTTATTGGTGTGTCCTGTACAATGTGAAGAAAGATCCAGTTAGTTATCTATATAAGTTGAATTCTCTTGCCTTTAGGATAATTGTTTTTAATCTCCCCCCAAAAAATACTACAAGCTTTGTTCCAGGGTTCACTTTCTTCCCATAATTTGTCAATTTCATCATTATTGAAAGGTATTATAATTTCTGCTGGGTTTATTCCTGTTAATTGACCAAGTCTCAACTTTCCTTTTAGAATTACCTCAGAGACATTTTCCACATAAGTTTTTAGTTTTTTGCTCTGTTTATGTGGTAAAAGATCTATTCTAAGATATCTTCCCTCTGCATTAAAATTCCTGTAGGGAAATGTTTGGAGGGTAATATGACCAGAATGCAGTTAGGCTTTGGATCCACACAATCCACATGTGCCTTCTGTAATTTCTCTTCAATCAAAGACAATTCCCTCTCAACTTCAGCTGATAGTTCCCTGGGACTATTTAAGTCCTTATCACCATCTAAGGTTTTGTTTAAATTAATCAGGTCATCAGGACCTATCCCAATAGTGTATCATAGATAGGAAATGTCTCTTTGGAAGTCATTAGGAGTCTACAGCAAATCTCTTCTAATTTGGGGTCTAATTTTTTTGTAAACCTATTTTATAGCCTAAATAGTTAATAGAATCTCCTCTTTGTATTTTTGTCAAGAGCAGTTTGCAATCCTCAATAAGGCAAAAATTTCTTCATTTTTTCAAACATTTTTTTCTAAATTGTCTACATTTGAATCAGATAGCAAAATGTCATCCATGTAATAGTAAACTATAGAGTCAGAAAATTGCTTATGTATCATTTTCAATGACTGACTTACAAAATATTTGTCCAGGATGAGGCTATTTAACATTCCCTGTGGGAGAGTCTTCCATTGATATCTTTTTGCAGGCAGAAAATTTGCCTGTGAAGGCAAATTTTTCTCTGTCTTTTTCTTGCAAAGGTTTAGTGAAGAAACAATCTTTTAAATCAGTAAGTATAAGAGGTTGTCCTTTAGTTAATAGGGAAGGTAAAGGAATTCCAGAATATATGAGCCCGTTAGCTGAATCACCTCATTAATAGCTCTTAAATATGTTACCATTCTCTCCATTTCCAGATTTTTTTAACAACAATATTTCAAGGGCTTCTTTAATATGGTGAGCATCTAGTTCTCCTGTAGCAGCTGTTCTAAAGCCTCCGGTTTTTTTGTTGTTAAAGGCCATTGCTTAAACCATACAGGTTTGTCTGTCAACCATTTTAAAGGTAGGGCTGTTGGTGCCTTTGGAAGATCAGCAGCTGTTGTGCCCTGTTCTTGTACAACCTGAATGGTTCTTTATAATATCTTGTAATATTTTTCCCAGAAACATACTTCAACTTATTCTTTGTTTCTAATATTAGGGGAATGCTAATCTGAGTATTTCATTGTTGCAACAAATCATGTCCCTACAAATTCATTGCTATGTTAGCCACGTTTGGTTTTAATAATTCTCTTTGTCCTTCTGGCCATATATATTCTACACATCTCATGCTCTGCTTTACCTGAGATAAAGTTCCATTTCCTAAAAACTGAACATTTACATTCTGAAGAGGCCAATTTGGATGCCAAGATTTTGATGAAATTGTTGTTACATTAGCACCTGGGTCTACCAGACCTTCAATGACAATGTTATTTATTTGTATTTTTAATTTTGGTCTTTGTTCATTTATAGAAGTTTTGCCAAAATACTCAAGTTATGGTTTCTCCTGAACTTTTCGTTCTCTCTTCTATAGCTGTTCTATTATCCAGAGACGTACAGTTTTCTACAATCGGTATTAGGTTCTTTTAATTTCTCTGGGAAGGAGTTTTCTCTACAATGGCAGAAAGTGAGTGAACTGGATTTTGCATAGGGTCCTGCGAGGGGCCCCTCATGGAGTTTTCCGATGGCACAGGATTACCTTGAATATTCCTCATTGACCTACATTCATTAGTCTAATGCCTGCCTTTGCCACACCTTCCACATAATTCAGAAGGGATGTTCTGAATAGATTATTCTTAGAAAAATCATTGTTCTAGGAATGTCCTGTCTACACCTTGTTTGTCACAATTATAACATTTGACACTTTGATTTTTCCTCAAACTTCTGGAAATCACCTCTCCTATCCATGCATCTTCATGATCATGAGATTTAATATTAGTTGTATCTTGAATCCATTTCTCCAAAGGAGAAATGCCTTTAATGGCCTAATTATTTTTTTGCCTAGAGAACTGGAATTTTCAAAAGCCTGGTATTAAATTATTATTTGTCTAGCTTCTAAATTTTGTATCATTCTACTTACTGCTGAAGTCAATCTTTATAAGAAATCTGTAAAGGCTTCCTTTGGCCCTGAACAACTTTAGTAAATGATTCAATTTTCTTCCCTATCTCTTAATTCTTTCCCAAGCATTCAAAACTGCTGTGCGGCATTAATCCAGTGTGTATTCATCATATATAGCTTGTCTTTCTATAATAGCATAATCCATCTCCAAGAGTTTGATCTTTTCCTATTTCTAGCTTTACTCCATTGTTCAAAATCTTAGCCTCTTCTGTGAACCACATACTCCATTGTAATTGTGAACCAGGCTCTAAAACACCTTTAACCAATTCTATCCAGTCTTCAGGGATAATTCTATTATAAACTAACCACGAGTTTAACATTTGCTTCACAAAAGGTGAATCCATGCCATATGAGACTATTGCTTTCTTGAATCTCCTAAAATCTAACATTGGCACAGGAATCCAGTTAGCTATAACAGAGCCTCCGCTTTTGACAATTCCTGTAAGATTATTGGATATATTAAGGTTGTTTGTTTGATAACCTTAGGCTCTTCCTCTCTATTCTTATAACGCAACACTGAAATTGGTTCTCCATTAAATTCTTCTGCCTAAATTTAAATCTCTCCATGATCTGTTTTATTAGGTTTTTCTAAGGCCTATATTTTAGCACTCAAATTAGCCAAGTCTTTTAGTGATAAGACAAAAATGATAAAGATGATGTTTATAACTGACATTATATAAATCCAATCTTAATATCCCCAGCTTGTTTATTGGGCAGCGGAAAGGGTGCCTGAACTGGCCTTGTCCTATAGCCACACTGATGATTATCTTGCATATTACCATAGAACTTTCATCTGGTGATGGATGAAGATAGAGACAGAGACCCACATTGGAGCGCTGGACTGAGCTCCCAAGGTCTTGATGAGGAGCAGAAGGAGGGAGAACATGAGCAAGGAAGTCAGGACCGTGAGGGGTGCGTTCACCCACTGAGACGGTGGGACAGAACTAATGGGAGATCACCAAGACCAGTTGGAATGGGACTGATGGAACATGCAATCAAACCAGACTCTTTGAATGTGGCTGATGGTGGAGGCTGACTGAGAAGCCAAGGACAATGGCAATGGGCTTTGATTCTATTGCATGGACGGGCTCTGTGTGAGCCTTGTCAGTTTGGATGCTCACCTTCCTGGACCTGGATGGAGTTGGGAGGACCTTGGACTTCCCATAGTGTAGGGAACCCTGACTGCTCTTTGGCCTGGAGAGGGAGGGAGTGGGGGTGTGGGTGGAGGGGAGGGAAGGGAAGTGGGAGGAGGGGAGGAGATGGAAATTTTTAATAAAAAAATGAAAAAAATCTAAAAAATAAAAAAATCCCATCTCAATTAGAATTAGCCTCTCACTTAATCATTCCATTTTAAATTGTCTAGAATATTATCCAAATCCCTCCGTTGCGATGTTTTTTTCCCATTTTTTAATGTGGGAAAAACTCTCTCTTTAATTCTTCTCTTTAAGAATTCACAATTGTTGCTGGGTGGTGGCAGTGCACACCTTTAATCCCAGGACTCAGGAGGCAGAGGCAGGCAGATTTCTGTGCGTTCCAGGCCAACCTGGTTTACAAGAGCTAGTTCCAGGACAGAGAAACCCTATCTCCAAAAACCAAAAAAAAAAAATTGTCTTACCAAATGTACCAACCATGTTGATGAAGATGTAAGCTTATTATAACAGTAAAAGACTGACTGGATTTCAAGGCATCTATCTAGTTTGGCAGCAGCCCAAGAAAGACATTCAGAGAGAGCCCCTAACCCACAATGGTGAGAGGGTCAGTTTTCTGAAAAGTGCACAGGGGATTGTTTGAAAAACATATGTGGGGGGGGGGAGTGAAGGCAGTCTAGGGAGGGTGAATCCTATGGCATTTGGAGCTCAGCTTCTTCTGGAGTTTGGTGACAGCTGGGGACTGTTTCAGAGAGGCTACCCAGGAAAATACCAAAGTCGCTCAGAGTTTTGGGGAAAAAAGAAAAGAAAGCCTAGCTGTGTGGGGCTGGAGCCCCACATGCAGCTCTGGCCTATGCCGGGGGCTAAAAAGCCATAAGCAACCAGCTTTTTCATGAATTCATACCCCAAACATGGGACACCAAAAGGAGTATGAATAATATAAACCCATAGACAGATATTGGTGTTCAACCTGAAGATCAGAAAAGCAAAGCAGCCAAGCCACTAGAGAACTCTTACCTCTATGAAATTTTCAGACTGACAAAAGAGCGAGTTCCTGTCTCATCCCGCCTTACAGTTCTCTCTAGTGCTAGTATTAAAAGGTGTGCACCACCACCGCCAGGCTTCTATGGCTAACTAGCATGGCTGCTGGGATTAAAAGTTCTCTCACTGGCTCGAATGGCTATCTAGTGGGCCCCAGGATCTGCTTACCACTGTCTCCTGTCTCCCATTTGCTGGAGTACAAGCGGTACCATCACACCTAGGTTTATAAACATGAGTTCTGAGAGTCAAACTCAAGTCCTCTACATGTGTAGCAGGCATTTTGCCAACTGACCCATCTCCCAGTTCACAAATACATACTTATATCTTTATTCTAAATGTATGTGTGTACCTTAAAAACCATGAGTTCATACACATACCACTAATTCCAAAACCAGCGCTGACTCTAATGTCCCACAAGTCCATTCTCCTCCATTGAAAATTCAACTTCCTGGTTACTCTCACCAAGTATGCTGTCTCCTCCTAAGCAGGGGCCCAGCTTGCCCCACTCATCCTCCAATACTTGGCTGGTAGACTCCTCCTTCCTACCCCTATATGGACACCTAGTCATCTGCTATGGGTCTGAATGTCCTTCTGGTAGAAGGAGCTGCTCTCTCCTGACACACACCATTCTCTATCTTAGGTCCAGAACAGCCACCTGTCCTCTTGCCTATCAGCTTGAGAACCAAATTATTGAGGAATAGGAAGGAAAAGCAAAGAAGAGAATGTAAAAGGAACTAGGGAAAGGGAGAGAAAACAAGAAAAGAATTCAGAGAATGTATGGTAAGCCTACTGAAAAATGTGTCTGACTGGACCAGGAAGATGTGTCAAGAAGCTCCACTGTGTGTGTGTGTGTGTGTGTGTGTGTGTGTGTGTGCGTGTGTGAGAGAGAGAGAGAGACAGAGAGACAGAGAGACAGAGAGACAGAGAGACAGAGAGACAGAGACAGACAGAGAGAGAGCACCTCTGTGTTCTCTTAGGGTTAAAATGTATGTATATCTTTTGAATAGTTTATTAGTTTATTTCCATATGCACATATAGCTTTAAGAAATAAAGAACTCTATCTATCCTTTTTCTGTTTTCCCATAAATAATATCACAGCCAGGATGCTGATATTGATGCAATCGGTGTATAGACCATTTCTATTGGCAAACAGTCCCTCCGTGTTTCCTTTTCATGGCCACACTCAATGCTTCTTGTTCCAGCCCTCCCTTCATCCCTGGCAACCAAAATCTGTCCTCCGTTTCTGAAATTTTACCACTTCCAGAATATCATGTCAACAAAATTCTACAGTCTGCAACTTTAAAATTTTTATTCTTCTTTTATTTATTATATCTCAATCAGAGTTTCCCTTCTCTCCCCTCCCCTCAGCTCCCCCACTCATCTCCCCTCTTCCCCAAATCCACACCCTCTGCCTTCCCCCAGAAAAGAGCCAGGCTTCCCAGGTACATCCATTAAACACAGCATAACAAGCTACAGTGAGACCGGGCACAGACCATCACCGCAGCAAGGCTGGATGAGGCAAAGTAGTAGGAGAAGGGTTACACAAGTAGGTAAGAGAGTCGAGACAGCCCCTGCTCCCACTGCTAGGAACCCCACAAGAACGCCAAGCTACTCCATTATAACATATACGCAGAGGGCCTAGGTCAGACCCCTGCAGGCTCCCTGATCTCTGTGAGCCCCCATGAGGTCCAGTCAGCTGATTCTGTGGGCCACGTTCTCATGGTGTCTCTGTCCCCTCTGGTTCCTCTGATCCTTCCTTCGCCATCCTCTGCAAGATTCCCGGAGCGCCACTTAATGTTTGCCTGTGGGACTCTGCATCCACCAGGTGCTGGATGAAGTCTCTCTGGTCTCTCTGATGAAGACTCTGCTAGGCTCTGGTCCCAGAAGACTCTGGAGGTAGGTCAAAGGTTTTGTGATGTCCCAACTCCTCCACTTGAGGTCTTGCCTGGTTTGAGAAGATGGCCTGTTCAGGCTCCGTGTACCCCATTACTAGGAGTCTTTGCTAGGGTTACTCTCGTAGATTTCATGGAGATTCCACTGCACTAGGATTTCACATCACCCCCTAATTCTCCCCAATTCCAGTTTGTTTTTCTCCCAGTATTCCCCACTACCACCTGATCCCTCCTGTTCCCAGCCCCACCCATCCCCAGCCCACCCACGTAATCTAGTCTACTTCTTCCCAGGGAGATCCTTGCATCCCTCCCCCTTGAGCCCACCTTGTAGTAGTTTCTCTGTGGATTGTAACATGATTATTCCCTATGTAATAGCTAATATCCATTTATGTGAGTACAGACCTTGTTTTGTTTGTTTGTTTGTTGTTTTGTTTTGTGTTTTATGGGTCTGAGTCACCACACTCGGGACAATTTTTTTCTAGTTCCATCCAATTGCCTGCAAATTTCATGGTGTCATTGTTTTTAACACCTGAGTAATACTCCATTGTGTAAATGTATCATATTTTCTTTATTCATTCCTCTGTTGAGGGGCATCTGGGTTGTTTCCTGTTTGGGGCTGTTGTGAGAAAAAGATGCTTTGGCCATAGCTGAACAAGTATCCTTGTGGTAGGATGGAGCATCCTTTGGGTATATGCCCAGGAGTGGTATGACTGGGTCTTGGGGTAGATTGATTCCCAGTTTTCTGAAAAACTACCGTATTGATTTCCAGCCACTTCACTGAAGGGGCTTATCAGCTGTAGGAGTTCCCTGGTAGAATTTTTGGGGTTACTTATGTATACTATATAATCTGCAAGTAGTGATACTTTGACTTCTTCCTTTCCAATTTGTATCCCCTTGATTTTTAGATGTCTTATTACTCTAGCTAGAACTTAGTTAAGTACTATATTGAATAGATATGGAGAGAGTGGACAGCCTTGTCTTATTCCTGATTTTAGCAGAATTGCTTTGAGTTTTTCTCCATTTAATTTCGTGTAGACTATAGGCTTGCTGTAAATTGCCTTTATTATATTTATGGATGCCACTTGTATCCCTGATCTCTCAAAGATTTTGTCATGAAGGAGTATTGGATTTTGTCAAAGACGTTTTCAGCATCTTATGAGATGATCGTGTGTTTTTTTCTTTTGATTTGTTTATAAGGTGGATTACATTGACAGATTTTCATATGTTGAACCATCCCTGTATCTCTGTGATAAAGCCTATTTGGTCATGGTGGATAATCTTTTTAATGTGTTCGTGGATTCAGTTTGAACGTACTTTTTGAGTATTTTTGCATCAATGTTCATGAGTGAAATTGGTCTGTAATTCTCTTTCTTTGTTGAATCATTGCGTGGTTTGGGTATCAGGGTATACAGTCTGCAACTTTGGGATGACTTTTTTCACTGTGTAATTCATCTGAGATCCCTCCAGGTGGAGTATTTATCAGTTCTTTGGTTCTGTTATTTTTATGATTCAGAATATAACTAACAGCATGAACAGACTATTTATTTGCCAATAATGGACATCTATGTTTGTTCCAGTTTGTGTCTAAAACTGACACTGTCATCAACATTTAGATACAATTTTCGTATGTGTTTATTTTCAGGTACTAATACCCAGAAGTACAACTCCAAAACTGTGAGATTTAATTTCAATGCGTCTTCACCAGCATGAGTTTTTGTTACTTTTGAAAATATTGGCCATTGTACTCAGCTTGTATAGTATTGCAGTGCAGTTAAAATTTTCATTTCCCTAGTGGCTGTGATATTTAACATGTTTTCTGTATTAATATGTTGTCTGTGTATTTTCTTTAATGCACTTTCTCTCCATTTCTTTTGCACACATTCATTCAACTAAATAGTTTATTTCCTTCTTTCTTTTTTTTTTCTTTCTTACTTACTTTTTAAACTGTAGTTTTGAGAGTTCTTTATATATGGTAGACAGTAATCCTTTGTTGGATGTATGGTTTGCAAGTATTTTATCCCAATATGTAGCTCTCCTTTCAGTTTCTTTAACAAGGTTATTCAAAGAAAAGGGAGCTTAATTTTTTTTTGTTTTTATTGAACTATATTTTTCTCCACTCCCCTCCCTTCTTCCCTCTCCCCTTTTACTCTCTCCCATGATACCCATGCTCCCAATTTACTCAGGAGATCTTGACTTTTTACTTCCCATGTAGATTAGATCCATGTATGTCTTTCTTAGGGTCCTCTTTGTTGCCTAGGATATCTGGAGTTTAGGATTGTAGGCTTATGTCTAAAAACCACTTATGAGTGAGTACATATTATATTTGTCTTTCTGGATCTGGGTTACCTCACTCAATATGATGTTTTCTAGATCCATTCATTTGCCCACAAATTTCAAGATGTCATTATGTTTTTCCTCCATGTAGGACTCCATTGTGTAAATGTACCACATCTCCTTTATCAATTCTTTGGTTGAGGGCCATTTAGGTTGTTTCAAGGTTCTGGCTATTACAAATAATGCTGCTATGAACGTAACATGTCCTTGTGCTATGATTGAGCATCCTTTGGGTATATACCCAAAAGTGGTATTTCTGGGTCTTGAGGAAGGTTGTTTCCTAATTTTCTAAGAAATCGCCATACTGATTTCCAAAGCGGTTGTACCAGTTTTGCACTGGAGTTTTGCACAGCAATGGAGGAGTGTTCCCTTTACCCCACATCCTCTCCAGCATAAGTTGTCATCAGTGTTTTTGATCTTGGCCATTCTTACAGGTGTAAGATTTGGAATCTCAGAGTTGTTTTGATTTGCATTTCTCTGATGGCTAAGAATGTTAAACATTTCCTTAAGTGTCTTTCAGCAATTTTAGATTCCTCTGTTGAGAGTTCTCTGTTTAGGTCTATACCCCATTTTTTATTGGATTATGTATTCTTTTTATGATCAGTTTCTTGAGTTCTAATGTATATTTTGGAGATCAGCCCTCTGTCTGATGTGGGGTTGTAGAAGATCTTTTCCCATTCTGTAGGCTGTCATTATGTCTTGTTGACCATGTCTTTTGCTTTACAGAAGCTTTTCAGTTTCAGGAGGGCCCATCTATTAATTGTTGCCCTCAATGTCTGTGCTACTGGGGTTATATTTAGGAAGGGTTCTCCTGTGCGTTCAAGTGTACTTTCAACTTTCTCTTTTATGAGGTTCAGCATGGTTTGTTTTATGTTGAGGTCTTTGATCCATTTGGACTTGAGTTTTGTGCATGGTGATAGGTTTGGACCTATTTTCATTCTTCTACATGTTGATAATTAGTTATGCCAGCACAATTGGTTAAATATGCTTTTTCCATTTCATATTTTTTGTTTCTTTGTCAAAAAACATGTGTTTGAGCTGGGCGGTGGTGTCGCATGCCTTTAATCCCAGCACTCGGGAGGCAGAGGCAGGCGGATCTCTGAGTTCAAGGCTAGCCTGGTCTACAAGAGCTAGTTCCAGGACAGGCTCTAGAAACTACAGGGAAACCCTGCCTCGAAAAACAAAAAAAAAACAAACAAACAAAAAAAAAAAAACATGTGTTTGTAGGTATGTGGATTGATATTCGGGTCTTTGATTTGGCTCCATTGGTCCTCCTGTCTGTTCTTATACCAATACCAGGCTGTTTTCAGTACTGTAGCTCTGTAGTAGAGTTTGAAGTCAGAGATTGTGATGCCTCCAGAAGTTCTTTTATTGTACAGGATTTTTTTTTTTTTTTTGGTTATCCTGGATTTTTTTTTTTTGCCTTTCCATATGAAGTTGAGTACCATTCTTTTTGAGGTCTGCAAAGAATTATGCTGGGGTTTTGATAGGTATTGCATTGAATCTGTAGATTGCTTTAGGTAAGATTGCCATTTTTACTATGTTAATTCTATTTACCCAAGAGCATGGGAGATCTTTCCAGTTTCAGGTATCTTCTTCAATTTCTTTTTTCAAAGTTTTAAAGTTCTTGTCATACAGGTCTTTCATTTGTTTGGTTAGAGTTATCCTTAGGTATTTTATGCTATTTGTGGCTATTGTGAAGGGTGATGTTTCTCTGATTTCTTTCTCAGCCCATTTATCATCTGTGTACAGGAGTACTACTGATTTTTTTTAGTTAATCTTGTATCCTAATATATTACTGAAGGTGTTTATGAGTTTTACATGTTCCTTGGTAGAATTTTGGGGATCACTTTTATGTAAACTATCATATCATCAGCCAAATAGTGAGAGTTTGACTTCTTTTCTGATTTGTATCCCCTTGATCTCCTTTTGTTGTTTTATTGCTCCAACTAGAACCTCAAGTACTATATTGAATAGATAGGGAGAGAGTGGACAACCTTATCTTGTTCCTGATTTCTGTAGGATATCTTTGAGCTTCTCTTTACTTAGTGTACTGTTGGCTTGCTGTATATTGCTGTTAGTATTTTTATGTATGTTCCTTGTATCCCTGTTCTCTCTAAGACCTTTATCATGAAGGGATGTTGTATTTTGTCAAAGGCTTTTTCAGCATCCAACAAGATGATCCTATGTTTTTTTTTTCAGTTTGTTCATAGGTGAATTACATTGACAGATCTTTGTATGTTGAATCATCCCTGCATCTCTGCAATAAAGCCTACTTGGTCATGGTGGATGATTTTTCTGATGTGTTCTTGGATTCAATTTGCCAGTACTTTATTTAGTATTTTTGCATCAATGTTCATGAGTGAAATGGGTCTGAGGTGCTCTTTCTTAGTAATGTCTTTGTGTGGTTTGGGAATCAGGGTAATTGTAGCCTCATAAAAAGAGTTTGACAATGTTCCTTCTGTTTCTATAGTCTGAAACAATTTGAGGAGTATTGGTATAATTTCTTTGAAAATCTTGGTAGAATTCTGAGGTGAAGCCTTCTGGGCTGTTTTTGGTTGGGAGTCTTTTGATGACTGTTTCTATTTCTTTAAGTCTATGTAATTTGATTATCTGATATTGATTTAATGTTGGTAAATGATATTTATCCAGAAAATTGTTCATTTCCTTTAAGTTTTCCAATTTTATGGAGTACAGATTTTCGAGATACAACCTGATGATTCTCTCTGTATTTCCTCAGTGTCTGTTGTTATGTCTCCCTTTTCATTTCCGATTTTGTTAATTTGGATATTCTCTCCCTGCCTTTTGGTTAGTTTGGATAAAGATTTGTCTATTTTGTTTAATTTCTCAAAGAACCAACTCTATGTCTCATTGATTCTTTATATTGTTTTCTTTGAATCTATTTTGTTGATTTCAGCTCTCAATTTGATCATTTCCTGCCGTCTACTCCTCCTAGGTGAATTTGCTTCTTTTTGTCCTAGAGTTTTCAAGTATTCTGTTAACTCAATAATGTGGGATTTTTCCAGCTTCTGTGTGTAGGTGTTTAGTGCTATGAACTTTCCTCTTAACACTGCTTTCATTGTGCCCCATAAATTTGGGTATGTTGTGTGTTTATTTTCATTGAATTTTAGGAAGTCTTTAATTTCTTCCTTTATTTCTTCCTTGACCCATTGGTGAGTCAAGTGAGCATTGTTTAATTTCCATGTGTTTGTGGACTTTCTGGAATTAGTGTTGCTGTTGAATTCTAATTTTAAGCCATGGTGATCCAATAAGATACATGGAGTTATTCCATTTTTTTGTATCTGTTGAGGTTTGTTTTGTTACCTAGTATTTGAGCAGTTTTTGAGAAGGTTCCATGAGGTGCTAAGAAGAAGGTATATTCTTTTATGTTTGAATGGAATGTTCTATAGATGTCTGTTAAGTTCATTTGAGTCATAATACCTGTTGGCTATTTTTTTATTAATTTTTTTCTGGCAGACCTGCCCAATAGTGAGAGTAGGATATTGAAGTCTCCCACTATTAGTGTGTGGCATTTAATGTGTTATTGTAGTGTGAAGCGGCAGGGCTGCGTCCCGCCGCCCAGTTCCCAGCAACCGGCTAACTTTATCCGAAATAATTACACGGAAACTGTATTCTTTTAAATACTGCCTGGCCCATAGTTTCAGCCTCTTATTGGCTAATTCTCACATCTTCCTTTAACCCATATTTAGTAATCTGGGTAGCACCACGAGGTGTGGCTTACCAGGAGAGATCTTAACCTGCGTCCATCTCGGAGAGGAGCAGCATGGAGACTCCTCTGGCGACTGCCTGAAGCGTCTCTCCAACTCTACTTCCTTGTTCCCACAATTCTGTTCTGTCTACTCCACCTACCTAATTTTCTGTTCTTAAAGGGCCAAGGCAGTTTTCTTTATTAATTAACCAATGAAAGAAACACAGACAGATAACTCTCCTCTATCATTTCCCCTTTTTCTGTTTAAACAAAAAAGAAAGGCTTCAACTTTAACATAGCAAAATTAGATATAACAAAACAGTTATCAAGCAAGTATTACAGTTACAATATTTAAATCTATTTTATCTTTTATCATAACTAAGGAAAGCTATAACTATCTATTTATTCTTCAACTCCATCAAAGACTCCAGAAGGATATAATGCTACCTAAGTAAACAAGAAATAAGTAACTTATAAAACTCTAGAAATGACAGAGACAACTCGCTGCCTGGACAGTCACCCAAAGTTCCTCTGTACCGTTGGGGCATCCATCTTCGGGCTTCAGGCCCATAGTGTCCAGCAGACTTTTTCATGAAGCAGGAAATTCCAAAGACAGTTCAGTCACTTTCTGCTGTGTCCTGCAGAACGTCTCGCAGACTCTTTCACGAATCAGGAACCCTGAGAGACCATCTCACCTTTAGGCAAGTTCAGCAGTCCTCTCTCTGTGGGTTCCTTGTGTCCAGTTTATGCAACAGTCCAGCCAAGAGCAGTTTCTTGCCCAAATGGCTAACAAACTCCATAAGTAGCCTCTTCGATGCCCATCTTCCTCTCGAAGTAGATTGGTGCTGCCAGGAGCAGACGTGTCTCATTGTCATGAAAAACCCTAAGTTATTAAAACATTAAATGCCATATTCTGCAGTCTTTGAAAGATATGAAGAATGTCTATTTAACTAAAATATATCTCTATATATCTAGAAAATCTAATTAACATGACTATAAGCTTGACTATTATCAATGATTATCCATTAACAACCTATATTTCCTAATTATACATTACATTTTTAAATGAACTACACAATTACAATACCTTAATCAAGATCAGAAATACATATACATATAACAAATTGACCTTAAAATCCATACCAATGCAAATTATTCATATCTATATCATCTCCCCCTTTAAATGTAAAAGAACATTTATAAGCAATATTTGGGAAAATGGGCGCAGTTTTTTCTCTCCAAACTGCTTCCTGCTGAATGGGGGCGCTGTTATTTAGGTCTTTCATGGTATAACCTGTCTGCTAGGTTCATCCCAGTCGGCAGTTGAGCGAAGTAATTTTTTGAGGGTGTTCACAGCAACCTTTCAGGAGGGCGTGGTCTATCATACCATATTGGGATAGAAGCAATCCACAGAGTCTCGTCCTCTGTGAAAACAAAAGAAGAAACTCTTTTCCAAAGCATCATGTTCTTAGATCCAAATCCTGAAGTCATACCATTAAGATGTCCATTTTGGTCTAGACTGGCAGCCCATATAATGAAATGTCTCTCTGTATTTAGCTCCTTTACAGTCAAAAAAATCAAAGAAAACACAACAAAATACATAATCCAGACTCTCTGTGAATTTTCCATTTTTATGCGGCTTATTTTCATTCTATCACTTTACTTTATTCTGTCTCTTTAAAGACTTTAGCCTTTTTTTTAGGCATTAACTTTATTTTTTATATTTTCTTCTTCTCTCTCTCTCAAGCCTACATACATTCATCCAACACTGTGACTCATTTAAAAGTCTTTTATGTCTGAATCTTTTCTATTGTGAATCTGTAATTTTTTACTATCCAGGAGCATTTCTTAAAAGGTTAACCACTTCTTAAAATAATACGGTACTGCCTGTTTACAGCCAAGTCTAAACCTTAACTGCGCTGTTATTATGGTAATTGCGATAGACCGGTCTGAGCTCAGCACAATTCAGCATGGCGGAGCAGAGGCAGAGCTGCTACTGCCTCAGTCATTTGGTGTCCCTGAGCTGCACACAGTTACAGGTACACAGCAGTCCACATTGGAGCTGCACTCAGCAGTTTAATTTTGATACTGAGCGTGCAGCACAGAAACTCTTTTAATCCAAGTCACAGCCGAATCTGACGCGCAGAGCAGTCTGAAAACACCTCTCTCTCTATGGCGGCAGGAATCCGCAAATGCTGTCCCGCTCGCCTAAGCCTGATTCCGCCATCTGCCCAGGTGCAGGAAGGGAGCAGTGAGCCATTGGCATGGTCTCAGAGAACTTTCTTTCCGATCCCAAGCGGGCAAGGTTTTTAAGTGGATTTAGTCACCACGTTGGGCGCCAATCTGTAGTGAGAAGCGGCGGGGCTGCGTCCCGCCACCCGCCACCTGGCTAGCTTTACCCAAAATAATTACAGGGAAACTGTATTCTTTTAAACACTGCCTGGCCCATTATCTGTAGCCTCTTATTAGTTAATTCTCACATCTTCCTTTAACCCATATTTAGTAATCTGGGTAGCACCACGAGGTGTGGCTTACCAGGAGAGATCTTAACCTGCGTCCATCTCGGAGAGGAGCAGCATGGAGACTCCTCTGGCGACTGCCTGAAGCGTCTCTCCAACTCTACTTCCTTGTTCCCACAATTCTGTTCTGTCTACTCCACCTACCTAATTTTCTGTTCTTAAAGGGCCAAGGCAGTTTTCTTTATTAATTAACCAATGAAAGAAACACAGACAGATAACTCTCCTCCATCATGTTATTTAAGCTTTAGTAGTGTTTCTTTTACATATGAGTGTGCCCTTGTATTTGGGGCATAGATGTTCAGTATTGAGATTTTCTCTTAATGGACTTTTCCTGTGATAAATACGAAATGTGCTTCTTTGTCTCTTTTGACTGATTTTAGTTTGAAGTCTATTTTGTTAGATACCAGGATAGCTACACAAGCTTGTTTCTTAGGCCCATTTGATTGGAAAATTTTTTTCCTAAACCTTGACTCTGAGGTGATATCTGTCCTTGAGTTTGAGAGGTGTTTCTTGTATGCAGGTTATGTTTACATAACTCATCTGTTGGCCTGTGTCATTTTATAGGTGAACTGAGTCCTTTTATATTAAGGGATATTAATGACCAGTGTTTTCTAGTTCCTTTTATTTTAGTTTTTGTTGTTGTTATTGTGTGAGTTTTTCTCTTCTTTGGGATTTGCTGCTGTGAGATCATCTATTGTCTGTGTTTTTGTGAATGTAGCTAACTTTCTTGTGTTGAAGTTTTCTTTCTAGTACTTTGTGTAGGGCTGGGTTTGTGACTAGGTATTGGTTAAGTCTGGTTCTGTCATGGAATATCTTGTTTTGTCCTTCTACAGTGATTGAAAGTTTTGCTGAGAATAGTAGTTTGGGCTGGCATCTGTGGTCTCTTAATGTCTGCATAAGGCTTCACCAGGACCTTCTGGCTTTCATTGTTTCCACTGAGAAGTCAGATGTAATTTTAATAGGTTTGCCTTTATATGTTACTTGGCCTTTTCCCTTTGTAGCTCTTAATATTTTTTCTTTATTCTATATGTTTAGTGTTTTGATTATTATGTGGCAAGGGGATTTTGATTTTGGTCTAGTCTATTTGGTATTTCCTAAGCTTCTTATATCTTCACATGCATATCTTTCTTTAGGTTGGGAAAGTTTTCTTCTATGATTTTGTTGAATATATTTTCTGTGTTTTTGAGTTGGACTTCTCCTTCTTCTATCCCTATTATTCTTAGGTCTGGTTTATCATGGTGTCCCATATTTTCTGGATATTTTGTATTAAGCTTTTGTTAGAGTCAACGTTTTCTCTGACTGATGAGTCAATTTCCTCTTTCGTATCTCCAACACTTGAGATTCTCTCTTCAATCTCTTATATTCTGCTTTTTATAATTGCATTTGTGTTTCCTGGTTGTTTCCCCATATTTACTGTATCCAGAATTCTCTCGGTTTGTGTTTTCTTTATTGTTTCTATTTTGGTTTTCAAGTCTTGAATTTTTTCTTTCACCTGTTTAATTGCTTTTTCTTTAAAGGATTTGTTGACTTTTTTTCCAATTTTTTGTTTGTCTTTTCATTCGTTTCTTTGAGATAATTTTTCATTTCCTCTTTAAGGGCCTCGAACAGTCTCCTAAAGCTATTTTTAGGTCATTTTTTTCCTGCTAGATCTATATTGGAGTGTTCAAGTCTTGCTTTTTTAGAGCCACTAGTTTTTGTTGGTGTCGTGCTGCTCTTTGTGGTATTGAGTATGTTCTTACCTTGTCTACCCATCTTTTCCTTTGACTGATGTAGTTGGGGCCATGTCTCTGGTGATCACTTCTCCAGGTGCCAGTGAATCAAAGGCTCAGATGATTGCTCCTTGTGGTGGAGTCAAGGCCATGGTTCCAGTCATCCTGAAGGTCACTCCCTGTTCCCAGAGGTTGCTTTGCAATCCTAGAGGTTATTCAGGTCTGCTCTTAGGGAGGTTACTTGTTTGGACCTGTTCCTATGAAAGTCTCTGGCTCAGGTTGGTCCTTTGGAGTAGTTGGTTCAGGCCTGGTCCTACAGAGGTAGTTGGTTTGGGCCTGCTCTGATAGAGGTTACTAGCTCGGGCCTGGTCCCATGGAGGTTGCTGCTCTGGTGAAGGTTGCAGGCTGAGGCCCGGTCTCATAGAGCTCACTGGTTTGGTCCTGCTCTGGTGAAGGTTGCTGGCTTAGGCCTGGTTCCATGGAGGTTACTCACTTGGACCCGTTCTGGAGGAGGTCGCTGGCTTGGGCCTGCTTCAGTGGATGTCCCTGTCTCAAGCCTGCTTCTACAGAAGTTGCTAGCCTGGGCTTGGTTCGGCAGAGGTCTCTGGCTTGGGCCTATTTCTGTGGAGGTCACTCAAAAGCTGAAACTTTAATGAAATCAATTCATCTTTCTTTTTTATTCTCACAGATTATGATATAGACCGAGTCAAACACTTCTTTCTTGCCCTAAATTCCAACAGTTTCTATCTTATGTGTATTTGTAAGTCTTAAGAGTTTTGCATTTTACATTTAAGTCTGTGGTCTCTGTTAAAGTAATTTGCATATAAGGTGTGGGGCTTCAGTTAGGGTTTGCTTTGTTCGTGCATGTCTGATCGCTCTGGCTCCATCTACCGACATGGCGCTCCCTTCCATACTGAATATCTTTTGCATGCTGATCATCCTCCATTTGCAGCTGTATTGGTACACACTTGTCATCTCAACACTGGGGAGACTGAGGTGGGAGAGTCAAGTTATCAAAGCCAGCCCAAGACACATTGTGAGATCCTATCTTTAGAAAAAGCACAGGTCAGTTTTGTATATCTTTGTGGCTCTATTTCTGGATCTCCATTGTATCCCATCATTTGCACAGTGACCTCACCCCAGGGCTGCTGCTGACGTCTTCATCATAACTGTAGAATCTTGGGATTGAGAAGACTGATTTCTTGCCATTTTCTTCTTCTTCAAAATAGTTCTAGATACCCCAGTTTCTTGCCTTTCCAGGAAAAAACTTTTAATAAAGTCTATAAAAGAAGTCTGAGTTTGATAGAACTAAAGGCATGTGTCACTCAAGTCTCCCTATTCATAACTGTGTAAGTTTCTCCACTCACTAAGGGTTTTGTCAGAGTTTCGTAGATGTCACCAATGTCTTATTCATCTTTGTTGGATCTATTCTTAAGTAACCATTTTTCATTGAAAAAAATTTATAAATGATATCACACCTTTAATTTTAGTGTTCATATGTCTATTGCTAATGGAGAATTACACTTGACTGTGCATGTTTATCTTATATCCTGCAGTCCTTGTAAATTTGTCTATTACTTCTATGAGGGTTTTTAAAAATTATTCTTGAAAGTTTTCCATCTACACAATCATTATTTCTGAAGATGGAGATGGTTTTATTTCTTCCTTTCTAAACTTTATTCCCATTTCTTGATTTTTGCACTAGTTACAAATTCCGATATTGTGTTGATTGAGTGTGGTGAATAGAAACACTATTGATCTATTTTATGGCTCAGGAGATGTCCAACTTTTCACTATTTTATGCAATGTTAGTACAATTTGTTTGTTCTCATTCCCATCGTGTGTGTGTGTGTGTGTGTGTGTGTGTGTGTGTGTGTGCCACTTTTGTGTGGTGTCTTCAAAGGCCAGAAGAGAATATTGAATTTCCCAACACTGAAGTTACAGACAGTTGTGAGCTACCAAACCTGGGTGCTGGAAACCAAATTTCGGTCTTTTCCAAGAGCAGCCACATAATTTTAATCCAAAACCATCTCTCCAGCCTCCAAAGCTTTTCTTGTAGATAATTTTCTGTAAAGTTGGGAAGGTTCCATTCTATTTTAATTTAGTTCAGTCTAGTCTATACTTCTGTCTGTTGAGAGCTGCTACCATAAAGCAGTGTGGACTGTGTCCAATGCTCTTTCTACAATTGATATGTTTATGTGAGTCTTCTCTTTAGACTGTATCATGGGTTGCTCTGATAGTTTTTCAAATACTGAGTCAGGCTCCAATTCACGAGATAAATTGTACTTGGCTACAGCATAGATTCTTATAAACTGCTAAATTCTACTTGCAACTGCTTTGTTAGGGATTTTACATCTATATTAGTGAAGAATATCTTTCTATAGTTTTTTTCTTTCTTTCTTTGGTATGTTTCCTGTTTTGGTAGAAGGAAAGATTAGCTTCAGAAAATGACTTAGTAGTGGCTCTTTTTTAAAGTTCCACTTTTTTGTAAAACATTTTGAGAGAGTGGGTAGACCCTTTCAACATTATATATCTACACCATCACTTTTTGTTTGGAGTAATTTACTCCTGCTGAAGTTGGCTTTGTCTGATTTTAATATTAAAAATAATCTTTTGCTGAAGTTGACTTTGTCTGATTCTAATATAACTATTTTTTATTATTTGTATACTATATATTTTATATCTTTTTACTTTCTACCCTGTTTCATATTTGAAATACATTTCTTGTAGAACACACATGGTCAAGTCATATTTTTTATTCGATTTTGCTGACATCCATCTTGTAACTGTTAAATTTAGATCATATCCTTTAATATAGCTATTTATGTGTTTAATTGCCTTTCTTTTTTTAAAGATTTATTTTAATTTTACTGATAAGTCTACGTCTGTGTGTGAGTTTATGCTTGTTGAGTCCAGCTGTGTAGGAGAGTCAGAAGAAGGAGTCAGATTTCCTGGAACTTGAGTTACAGGAGGACAAGAGCCTCGTGATAGATGTGGTGCTGGGAACTGAACTTGGGTCCCCTCTACGAGCGGTTCATGCTCTCACCAGATGAGCCATCCCTTCAATCCTTCATTTTATTTTGTCTATTGTTGTTTTCTGCTTGTTCTCTCTATTTTTTTTTCCTTTTTATTTTCTTATTGCCTTTCTCTGGGTTAGTTGGACATGTCTTCACTTGTTAGAGTTTTAGAATTGGACTCTATGTAGATTTTTAGTGTTTATTTTAGTTGCCATCGGATGCATTAACTAATCAATCTTCTGCTATCACTATTTTGCCAATTTGGATGAGTATAACAACCTTATCTCCATTTAGATTTCTTTATGACCTCCACTTAATATAATTGTCTTGGATTTTCCTCTGCATATGTTTAGACACACCAGAAAATGCTATTATTTTGGCGTTAGCCAGGAAACATAATTTAGAATGCTCGAGGAGATAAGCCTATTATATATATAATATTATATATATAAAGTATTATATATGTATATACTTATATATATAATATTCTATATATAATATTATATATATAAGTATATACATATATAATATGTATATATATTATATATACATATTATATTATATATAATTTTATATTTATATATATATATATATAATATTATATATATTTGTTGACAATGGTTGTTCTCACTTCTTGGTGGTCCAGTCTTTCTGCTATAATTGCCTTCTGTTAGGAAAAATTCTGGTTAGCTGTGTTTCATATTGTCTAACTTTACTTAGCAGGAGAAATCAGGGAAAGTATGTTTGCTTCACACTCACAAATATGGATGTTTGAACTTCTCTGACCTGTTTTCAACTGCTATTGGTCAAAGTTCGGTCACTACATAGGTTCTTATGTCTCCACAGCTGCCCATTTGAGCACAGGGTTTTTATGGGCTTTTTTTTAGTGTTTTGAGACAGGGTCTCACTATGTTGCTCTGGTTGTCCTGAAACTAACTCTATAGACCAGGCTGGACTCATATTTACAGAGATCCGCCTGCCTCTGCCTTGGAAGTGCTGAGACTAAAGGTGTGCACCACCACATCCAGCTGCTCACAGGTTTTTACAGAGAACAGGATCTCACATAGCCCAAACTAGCGTCAAACTTGTTATATAGTAGAGGATGGACTTTGATGGAAGAGTGTCTATGTGTTACTTTCATTGATTAATAAAGAAATTGCCTTGGCTCTTTAAGAGGACAGAAAATTAGGTAGGCGGAGTAGACAGACCAGAATTGTGGGAGAAAGGAAGCAGAGTTGGGCAGTCACTTCAGGCAGTCACTTCAGGCAGTCGCCATGCCTATCCTCTCCGAGATGGACGCAGGTTAAGATCTCTCCTGGTAAGCGACCACCTCGTGGTGCTACACAGATTACTAAATATGGGTTAAAGCAAGATGTGAGAATTAGACAATAAGAGGCTGAAACTAATGGGCCAGGCAGTGTTTAAAAGAATACAGTTTCTGTGTAATTATTTTGGGTAAAGCTAGCCGGGTGGTGGGACACAGCCCCGCCGTTCCTTCTACAGGACTTGAACTTCTGATCCTCCTGCCTCCACATCCTGAGTGCTAGGGTTGCAGGTGCTTACTGCCATACCCGGTTTATCTGATATTGGGAGCTGAACCAGGGTTCTAGGGGGCTGGACAAGCATCTACCAACAGAGTTACATCTCTAGCCCTTAGAATGTGACATTTTTATTGTCAGGTATATTATATGATCAAAGGCATAATTTTTTGGAAAAAGGAAATGACAGGATCATGAGATTGTCTCGCAGAGCCTTGAATGAAGGAGGGTTTCTCTTGGGTTCAAGGTGGATGCTCCTGGAACTCAGAGAAGGAAACGGAAATGATTAGATGCCATTGCATAGTCATCCATGAACTGCAAACAAATCACCCAGATGACTCAGTTGTTATGCATATGGGTTCATGGGTAAATCAATGCCCGGTTATTTAGTTGTCTTCATTTTTCCCCCAGGAATACAGAAGATGATGCATATGTGTTATTTTAAAGATCTATTTTATTTTTAATTATATGCACACATGAATATCTGTATGTGGATATGTGCACATGGATACAGTCACCCGAAGAGGTGAAGAAAAGTAGTCCCTGGGGCTTTCTAGCTACCAGACTTGGGTGACAGGAATCAAAACTGGATTCTCTGCAAGAGCCGTGCATAGTCTTAATCACTCAGTCCTCTTTCCAGGGTCCAGTGAGAATGCATTTTATGATACACTTTTTGGTTGTTTTACTACTTTTTGTTTGCAGTTGCTATTCTTGAAGTCTTTCCCATTTCATTTCTATTAAAATACACTTCTCACCGGGCAGTGGTGGCGCACGCCTTTAATCCCAGCACTCAGGAGGCAGAGACAGGTGGATCTCTGTTAGTTCGAGGCCAGCCTGATCTAGAAGAGCTAGTTAGTTCCAGGACAGGCTCCAAGGCTACAGAGAAACCCTGCCTCAAAAAAATACACTTCTCATAACACTTTCCCCCCTTTAAAAATGTTTATTTTATCTCATGTGTATATCGCCAAGGTTCTTTTGTGTTGTAGCACGTGTCTCTTCCAAGACTCAATAATGTTCAATTATTTGTGCAGCCCACATAGCTGCGATAGACATTGGGGGGGGGGGGGCTCTGCTTTCAGTTATTGTGCGTTGTGCTGCTGTGAACGTGTGTATGCAAGTATCTACTTCAGTCCGTACTTTTAAGTGGACTCGCATGTCAACTGAGAGTGAGCAAAATCCAGTACCTAAAAATCCACAGGGTTATAAATGAATTCCCATGCATGGAGCATTTAAAACACTGCATGCCCCTTCAATAACTTTCCTGTAAATGTTGATTAATTTTATTATTATGTAATCAGACACATTTTTCTGGGCTTTGGCGGAGGACTAAGAGACACAGAAAGCAAACTCATGAGTGGCTTGAATGAGTAAATAGCCACAGAAGCCCTCAGGACAGATAAGACTCCTCTGGAGAAAGAGAATGCGGGCCAGGGGTACGGGAGACTGAGTCCAGGCAGAGAACAGTAGTGCTTTGGAGGTGACGTGTTGTCCAGATCATAGCAAAGTCCCAGAGAGTAGAGCCCTGGGGAGAGGGAGGCCTAGATTAGCAGCCTCTTAAAATTAAGGACGCATGAGGCAGAGTGTTTACTGTGTTGTTACATGGAAAAGCCGTCAGCCCAGCTGATGGCAGGACAAGAGGGACAGGAAGGTAACAGACAGGAAGGCCTTCAAAATCAGGAGGGTTGCTTGGCGGCTAGAGGACTGTGGCAGGTAAAGATGAGGAGAGGTAATGGCACAATGTCGTCATCAGCCAGTGAACCTGCAGAGTCTTGGAAGAAAGATTTTTGGATGTAGTGGATGAAACACATTGCAATGAGAAAGGAGCCTTGCTCAGAGTCCTTCATTCTGGTACTAGTTTCCTGTGAATACTATCTTGATGGAGAACCATGGATTAAACTGAATAAATACTTTCATATATCTGATTTGGATAGCTCTAAAACCCATATAATTAATGTTTTGAATTATTTCCTGTATTAATGTGAAATTCAACAAATATTCCAGCAGCTCAGTGAAATCAACTGCTAGATTTGCCTGGAAGGAAGAATATATTTACATGTAGAACGATAATCCCAGATAGTGGCTTGACTTTATGGCTAATGTTTAAAATCACACGAAATAAAGTAGAAAGAACTTTTGAATGTCTAGGACCATTCTATACTTTTATAATATCCTCTTGCCTCTTTGCAAAAACCAAACAATTCCCAGCCAGCAGAGACGTAATAAGTCAGTTAGACATGTCGTAAATTAACTCCAAACAGCAAAGCCAAATATCCAAACTCAACTTCAGAAATGATCTCTTGGCTCAGACATCAATAAACAGTGAAATGGCAGTGGGTTAATCCTTCACTTGTTATAGGCCAAGGATGGAGATGTGGTCCTGATTATTCCCGGAAGCATACAGAAAAAGATGCTTGAGTGGGGTATTCATAATAAATAAGTGGTGAGGGCATGATCATGAGAATGGGAACAAATTAAATTACAGCATGAGGACTGGAGCAATAATTTAAAGAAATCCATTATTGATGAGAATAATCAGAACTACTCAAAGCGAACCAGGCGCTGCAGAAGGAGGACGAAGCCACTGTGGAGCCCAGTCCTTGTCCTCTTGGGGAGGCAGGAGGAGTTGTGGGAGAGGCAGGAGGCCCAAGACTCCTGGGCCTCCCGCTGTGAGATGCCTGCAGCATCGGGAGGAAGATAGTCAAAAGAGAGATTTTTGCCTCACCAAAAAGTGTCATGGGAAATAAAAATCGAATGTGACACTCGGTGTAATAAATGAGTATGGAAGGAGAGCTATTAAAGTCACATATTTTACACAGTATAGGAGCAGTCTCAGAGTGGGGAGCTTTTCTGCTCCTACCCGAGTCATCGAGGAGCCACTAAAAAATAATTATCGGCTGTGCAGAAATGAAAACACTTTTACTAAGAATTTCGTTTTTGAAAGATGAAAAAGGCAAAGGAGTCAACGCTGGAGCTTTTAAGGCAATATTGAATCCAATAAATACAAGTAATAAGACTAATGTTTTAAACGGCTGTATTATGGTCAGTTTGGGGAAAGAAGGCAGGGAAGGGCAATGAGAGAGGAAGGGAAAGGGAGAGAATGGGTTTCTACTACAGGCTGTAAACCTGCCCTAAGATACTTTGCTATGGCAATCTGAAGGGACTAAAGCACAACCAATAAAAGATCATTTGCATATTTTTAAAAAAATTTAAATGTTCTCACATAATTTCCTTCAAACCCTCAAGATCCACCTATGAAACAGACGTAAATATTTCCCCCTTTGCCTTCCAGGGCTGAGGAGAGCCAACAGTGCTTGCACAGCAGAGACCTCACTAGAACTCTCCAGCTTCAAGCCCTGCATGCCAGGGGCTGCCTCCTCCTGGTAATCGGAGCTCCCCACCAGCACTTCGAATCTCAACCCCATGGTCTTCCCGAGGCTGAGATGTTGGATGACGTCCTGCCAAGGGTGATGGTGTGCGTGAACTTCCACAAGGGCAATGACTTGACAGGCTGAGCATTGTAGGGTAGCTGGTTTGACCAGCCTTGTCCTGGCCTTTAGCATCCCCAGTCCTGAACAAAGGGCAATGCCAGACACTTCAAGTGTCTGAAAGCACTGAGCCATGGTCCTAAGCCCCTGAGGGTACTCTCCACCCTGCCTTTTGTTTTCTTTTGTTTTCTTTTGTTTTGTTTTGTTTTGTTGAGCCAAACCTGGAACTTGCTCTGTAGACCAGGTTGGCCTTGAACTCACAGAGATACACCTGCCTCTGACTTCCAAGTGCTGGGATTAAAAGTGTGCGCCACCACTGTCCAGTTCTACCCTGCCTTTTATCACCGTGTTACCAAGTCCTTCCATACACATCTGTTGACTCTTTGCTAAAGTTATCAGCCACATAGTAGGTGCTGTTATGCAACGATGCGTGGTAAGTGTCAAATTGCTTGTAGTCACATGGGGAAGATTGTATACATTCAGATGAGCGTGTGTGCACGCGCTAACACACACACACACTTTGTTTCAAATGGCAGTTTTTAAATTTCTTTTTGGGAGGTATTGTGAGTAGAGTCAGGGCATAGCCTTCTGTCAGCCCTCTTTCCTTTTCCACGTTTCCCAGGGGTTGAACTGAGGCTGTCAGTCAGGCTTGTGCAACAAGAGCCATTAACCATTGGCTATTCAACTGGTCCCTTCATATTATTCAATTTAAGCCAACACACACAACTTGAATCTTGTAAGGAAGGACTAAAGTCTCTGGAAGGAAAGGCAGCCCCCAGAATCTAGTGTAAAGGCAATGGCTAGCATGAAAGGAAAGCCTAGACTCAACGCCTGCCAATAGTGCAGCAAGGGTGGAGACAGAGTGGGGGTGGGTGTGTCAACCCTCCTTTGTTAGTGAAGCCAGAGGAGGGCGCTCCCATCAGGAACCAGCACCTGGTACCAGCTTTTTCTTTCCACCATAGCAGCTAGGATGAGTATAGTGCAAATTCTAATTGATCTTAATAACAAAAACCCAGAGATAAAGGGTTTAATGCTGAAAGATCAGAGAAGCAGAGCAAATGGCCACTAGAAATCTTACCTCTCCTAAATCCTCAGACCAAAGGGGGTAATCCTGACTCTATAAATCCTCCAACTGAAGTCCTTGAGCTCCTCTCTCCTCCCGCCTTATATTCCTTTCTCCACCTCCCTAGTGCTGGGATGAGAGGTGTGAGCCTTCACTGCCCAGCTCTGTTTCTCTTTTAGACTGATTCAATCTCCTGCAGCCCAGGCTGGCCTTGAACTTCTGATCTTTCTGCTTTGTCCTCCCAGGTGCTGGGATTAAATGTGTGTGCCACCACTGCCTGGGCTCTATGGCTGGCTAGTGGCTAGCTCCACCCTCTGATATCCAGGCAATGTTTATTTGTCAGAAGCAAACAGAATATCACCATAGACTAGAACAGTAGACAGAATTAGAGAATCAACATTACACACTGGACAAGTGGCAGCTGTCATGGCCAACAGGAGACCCAGCACCCTGCCTGGTGATGTCTCTGGACCCTGGCTTTCAAAAGCTGGGCACAGCTCAGCCAGCACTCACCCTACCTGTGGAAACAAAGCTTCCAGGGAGATGATCTTCACACCTCAGAACTCTGCTGTCCTTCAAAGCACAAATCACACTTGACATTATCAATTTGAATGTCGGTGGTTGTTAATAGCCATGTCCCTGGGTACCTTCCTCAGAAGGAAGCCTTCATGAACCGACATAAAGACGACCATTTCCTTTACTGCTGTAGCCCTAGAATGTGTATGTACCGTCTGCCTCATATTCCTGACTGACTGGAACGGAAAGTGAGCGGGTGCTGAGGCGAGAGCAGACACCGCGCTTGGGATCTGCAGAGCTGAGCAGAGGAATGAGAGGATGTTCGGAACCGTAGTGTTAGCGTGCTTGGAGGCAAGGGGTGTGCGTGACATGTGAACGTGTTTGAAGGGTTTGTGTTTGATGGGGATGGAGGCTGGTACTGCCAACGACCACGGTCAAGACTGGAGGCTAGAACGTCAGAGGTGAGGAACTTGCAGAAGAAGCAAGTTCCACTGTTATGAAAGGAGAGCCCACACTTTGATAGCATTTGTTTATCTCTGCATAGCACTTCAGTCTACACCCAGGGGCATCAAGAGCCCGAGACACAACACAGTCTTCCTTTCACCCCCGCAGTTTTTTGTTTGAGGAGATGATTTCTTCAGTTTCACTACTGAAGGCTCCTCCTGGAAGGGACAGCCTGGGAGCCAAGCCTTTCCCTCTCCACAGGCCTCCCTGGAAACCAGTGCGCTCCTCCTCACAGTGGGCTTCTTCTCACATGACTGATTCTCCAGAAAGAACTCGGGAGCTTCAGCCTGTCTCATTCTACTGCACTTGCCTTGAAGGCCAGTCCAGATTCCTACAGAAAAGAAGTATTTTTGTTGTCTGTCTGTCTGTCTGTCTGTCTCTGTCTCTCTCTGTCTCTCTGTCTCTCTCTCTCTCTGTGTCTCTCTCTCTAAGATTCTAATTGATCTAATTGTGTGTGTGTGTGTGTGTGTGTGTGTGTGTGTGTGTGTATAACTTTCAAAATATGCATGCCCTTGTGTGGTCAGGTGGCAATGGCTCAACATGTGCGCACGTAAGTCATCTGAACGCATGCGAGTGGAACCAAGAGGTTGATGTCTGGATTCATCCTCAGTCACTCTTCCTTCTTCCTCATTGAATCAGGGTCTCTCAATCAAGCACAGAGCTCATTGATATGGCTAGTCTCTCTAGCCACTTTGCTCTGGGGCATCCCCTCTTCCCATCTCTCAGAACTTAGGTATTACACAATCTTAGGTAGACAAGCAATCACACCTATCCAGTATTTATGTGGGTTGTGGGGGTTCTAACCCCAGTCCTCACATGGGTGCCAGTACACCCATTTGTCACCACCGCCCCACATTCTTTATGTGTGAGGAACCATGGATGTATAGAGAGAAGAAAGTTGTTGGGAGCCATTTCCAGGTAACTTCCGTGAAGACGGGTGGCAGTACTATCTGCGGTGACTATTGTCCCAAAGCCCAGAGGTGCAAAGATCATGGTATTGTTAATAGAATACTCAAACAAGAGATGGAGAAACTGAAGTCAGTCACTGAGGGACGGGTGTGCTCTGCAGAGTGACGATGGTAGGGAGGGGGGAGGTTAATGTAGATGGTGGGCATCGGAGGAGAAGGCAGCAGACCTATCAGATACAGAGTCCAAGGAAGAGAACCCCTGCCTCAGAGCAGGCGCAGAGTGTGAGCTCTTGGAGAGAAGACTACAGCACATGAGTCCAGGCCTCCTTCCGATTGAGGAAATAGACCAGGTTCTCAGTGGAGGGTGTGGCTCCCTCGTGGACATGAGCAAGTGACAGAAAGGTGTAGCTGGGTGAAGGGGCTCTGAGGTCCTGCTAAAGGATTCGGAATAGGGAATTGCCAGGAAGCTGCTGTGTTTAGGGTAGTGTTAGAGAGTGATCAAGATGTAGAAGGTCAAATATTAACAAGTGTGAAGAAGGACGCTTAAAAAAATCCCACACTAGCTCAGAATCGAGTATAATAGAGGTTATTTATTTAGGGGTAGATTCACAAATCGATATTTTTCTGCTGGAATGGAGAACAGCAACCAAAGAGGCCCGATGCGCGCTTTACTTCAGCATAAATAGTATAAGAGGCCACACCCCAGTGGGCAGGGAACTTAAGAGCTACTGGCTGTAGGATTTCCTACAGCACAAGTGGGGTGCACTGTTGCCCAGCCTTGCACACACTCATTCATAAGGGAAAGGGAACGGGTTAAATTATTCAAGTTGGTGTTGGGATTTTGCGTCCCAAGGCTTCTGAGTTTGGAGTCATGCCTTTATTTTCTTATTGGTTTTAATGTTGGTATTAAGAGAGGCAATAAGGGGCCAGGCCAAGGGAGAACAGCGAGATGGGAGGGGTAATCCTGGGGAAGACCCGGGAACTTGGTAGCACCAGCCTGCCTCATCCCCACTAAACCCCATTCCCCACTCTGTCTGTGGAAAAGGAAATGGATGTTTGTGGTATAAATCCAGTTGGTGAGTTAAAGGTGCAGACTCTGTCTGCCTTTTAGTGAAGGGAGAAATGGCTCAGCAGTTAAGAGCGTGGGCTTCTCTTACAAAGGATCTAGGTTCAATACCCGGCACCCAGAGGTGCCTCGTATCCATCTCTAGCTCCAGTCCCAGGTCTTTGACGCCCTTTTCTGGCCTCTGTGGGCACTGGACACATGTATGGTGCATGTGTATGTATGCAAATGGGTAAACACGCATATGAAGTTAAAGAAATGGACAGATCCTCCTTAAGTAAGCAAAGCTCGCTGACATTTACTCATTTACTTGACCAACCGGTAGTGACGTCATGTCACATTGTGTTGTTAAATCCCTTGAATTGTGTTGGCGATTTCCTCATTTATTCTGTTTCACATTTTGCGTTTCTCCTGAAAGAGGCAGATACTCCAACGGGACCTGGTCCCGACTGAGAAGAAACCATGACAGCGGTGTGGGAAAGAGCACCGTGGTGTTGTGTCCTCTGGGGTGGGTTGGGTTCTGTCTGGGCCCAGGCAGAGAGCTTAGCAGGATGTGTGGGTTTTAAAGGGTTAACCTCTCCCTCTGGCTCCATCATAAGCTGGAGGAGAATAGTTCAGGTGCCTGGGGCAGGCGAGCTGCAGCTACCAGCCAGGAGCCTTCTCTCTACTCTGTCCTAAGACTAAAGCCTAAGGACCTGACCTTGCATCTCTAGCACTCACGGAAAAGCCCGAAACACTGATACAACAGTAGCATCTGCCCTGAGGGAGCAGAGACTTGTGGGTCCCCGAGGGAGCAGAGACTTGTGGGTCCCCGAAGCTCACAGGCCAGATGGTTTAACTGAATCCATGAACTCCAGGTTCAGTGAGAAGCCTTGTCTCAAAATATAAGGTGAAGAACAACCAACTATCTGATGTGACCCTCTGGGCCCTGTGTGCATATGTACACACATGTGCACATGTATATGCCCAGATACACATATGAAAAGGGAGAGAAGAGAAGGAACTCTGCCAAACACTCTTGCCCGTTACTTGAACCTGGTGAGAAGATGTCTGGCTATTTTCCAGCCTGTTCACAGAAATGGCCTGCTTAAGGTAACCCAGCAGAAACGGCAGTAGGGAAACCATCCATTCCTAGCAATGGCTTCCTCTGGGAACACACACCTTCCTTTCATGAACAAAAGGACACCCACACCCAGTGCTCTGGCTCAAGAACGGATCTTTTTGAGTTTTCCCTAGGGCATCCAATATTTATCGCATTTCCCTGCAACCTCTTAGTTCAAGTCCAGGACTTTAATGCCAAACTAATCCATTACGTTCTTTCTGGAGCCAAGAGTTGTGGGCATTTGGTTTGGGGCCAGTCAGCATCCACACTGTACTTCCTGAAACTGCAGTTGGGGAGCCTGGTCCACTCATCCTTGGTGCTAACAACTCAGGGACATCTCTTGGCCGAGGCCTGTGATGATCCGTGCATTGCCATACTTTCTAGGGCACTTTGACTGGTCCAAGATGAAGCACCTGGCTGACTCAGAGCTGAGACACCAGAAGACCCAGCAGAAACTTCTGGACGCAAGTTTCTCTCTCTCTTTCCATGCCAATCTGAGGGGACACTAGGCTCGAGCTGCGCTATCTGCTGCAGTGGAGAGCTTGTGATGAAACCGTCCTCAGGAGAAGCGGTGCCCGAGAGGAAGACGGAGCAAAGCAAGCACCAACGCCACCTCTAGAGCCCTGAATTTGGGAAGGAAGGCCTGGAGCAGGCCAAGGCCTGGGCTTCCCAAAGAGCCGTTAAGCTGTTTTCCTCAAGAGGGAACTTTGCAACATTCTATAGTTTGGATCTGGAACATTCCCAAAGGTTCATGCAAACACTTAGTCCCCAGGTAAACACTATTGTAAGGTAATGAAGGAGCCTAGGGAGGTAAGAACTCTGAGGCAGCCCCTGAAGGAGACTGTGACCTTGCTTCTGTCTGCTGCCTTCTTCTCTCCCTATAATGATGTCAGCAGTATGCTCCCAACCTGTGCCACGACCATGGTGCACACCACAGGCCTAGAAAACATTGCCTAGGATGCCATTCATCACAGTAACAGAGAATCAGCTCGCCTGCAACCAAAGCATCATAAGGACATGTATCTCCATCCCAGAAACCTGTTTGTAGGATGCCTGTTCCATGTATCAACTCTCCTTGATAGGGAAACGCGATTTTCATCTTGTACTGTCAAACGAATATTCCCTAGCAAGGACTCTCCATGCTCTCAAGAGCATCCTTGTTAATTCCAGGTGATCCTGTGTCCAAACAAAAGGCTTTCTCATTTTTAAAAGATGCTTCTCCATCTCCCTCTTTATCTCATTCACTAACAGACCAGCAGTGGTTTCCTGGGTGCTCAGTCTGTGCCTTGAGAAGGCACAAAGACTATAAAGTCAGCCTCCACGAAGATGGGTGATTGCAAGGAAAGGTGGTGTGCCTCAGAAGAAGAGAAAGTGATCCCATATAAGGCAGGGGCTTCACGAGAAGGACTGGGAGCTCCCAAGCTGTATCAAATCCCTCAAAGACCTTCCATGAGGTTTGATGATGGAGTCAGGAAGTATTGTGTAGATGGAAGTTTCTGTCCCGCCTGGTCCTGCAACCATTCAGTCCCAAAGAAACACACAGAGGTTTATATTAATTATAAACTGCTTGGTCTCTTAGCTCAGGCTTATTATTAACTGTAGTGGGCATTTCAATTGTATTTTAATAAATAAAGCTTTCCTGAAGATTTGAGAGTAAAACAACCCCACTGGTCAGTCTTACAGACCAGATAATGGTAACATACACTTTTAATCCCAGTAGCCACACTAGTTGACATAGAAACTAGGCAGTGCATGCCTTTAATCCCAGTGGTACACACCTATAATCCCTGGAATGGATTATAAAACAGAAAGAGACAGCTCTCAGACACAGTCTCATTCTGAGATTCCTGGAGGCAGGATCGCCATTTCAGACTGAGGTCAAGGTAAGAGCCAGTGGCTGGCGGTTTTGATTTTCAGATCTTCAGGTTGAATCCCAAGTTCTCCCTCTGAATTTTTATTAATCGTGCTTTATTTGGTGCCCAACATTTTGGGGCATGAATTTACAAAGATGCCATTTGTCTGAGGCTTTTAGCCCCCAGATCTTGTCTGAGGCAGACCCAAACTTAACCACCTTGGTTCTTGAGGAAAACTAGCACTACCAACTCCCATCCGCCCTGGTTTAGTTTCCATGTAAAAATGGAAAATACATAGAAAATCTGGATACTGTATGTTATTGTGTTGTTTTTGAATTCTTTGACTGCTGAGGAAGGAGCAACAGCTGCTAAAAAAACATTCGATTATAAATGATGCTGGATTAATTTTGAAATTAATTTTGAAAATTCCTTGACTTCAAAATGTAAGTCAAAAGATATGACACTTTGAAGTTTGAAGCTTTTGTTTCCACAAGAAGTAAGAGTCTGCATTCCTTTAAGGATGCACATGGACATTTACAGATGGAAGAAAAATGCATGTCCAATGTAAACTGGGTAGTATCTCTGTATGTCAACTTACTTAATAAAATTCCATGTGTAGAAAAAAAAAAGAAGTAAGAGTCTGTGAATTTATTCTTGGTTAAGAAAAATAAGGTTTGATCAAGGAAGACCCTCTAAAAAAAACCAAAGCAGGGAAAAGAAAAAAATAAAGTAAAAAAAAGGGGGGGGGCTATAAATATGATAAGATAAAGAGGTAGATTATTGAATCTACTTTTAATAAGCAACTACTAGCTTTAAATGTTTTACATTGGATTGACTTTTGTATATTGTATACAAATTTTGTATATTGATACAAATTTTGTATATTGATACAAACTTGAGATTAATTTTGTTAAAACATACTGTACATATATTTCTAACCTTGTTCAAGGTATTGTACCTATACAGCTCATTTAACAATGTGATGCAAATTTTCAGTCCTTGAAAATTATTGTTATCAATTGTTTTGGATAATAAGGAAATACAGGTTAGTAGTTAGTCACCTATTATAGTTGAACTTGTAGTCACATTGGGTATGTTTTCAAGGTCAAGCAAAGATATATTTTAGATAGACAGGTCATCTTCAAACACTTCAGAGATCTACAGAATATGCCATTTAAGATATTTTAATAACATAGGTTCTTTTTTTATGACAATGAGACAAGTCTGCTCCTGGTAACACCAATCTACTTTGTAGAAGATAATGGGAATCAAAGAAACTCCACATGGAATTTACTTTCTTTGTGGCTAAAAGTAAACCACTGGGCAAAAAAAAAATGCCACTATCTCTACTGCTAATTAGACAAGCAGGACACAAAATATCCTGCTTTATAGAAAAGTCTGTCAGATACGTTAGGCCTTTGGGCCAAAGAGGCAACTCCAAGGATGCAGAGGAACTTAGGGTGACTGTCCAGGCAGCCAGCTGTTCCTGTCATTTCTCATATTATTTTGGAAGTCGCTCGCCCTTTCTGTTTACTCCGTTAATATTATCTCCTTCTTGGGTCTCTGAGGGAGTTGAAGACTAGACAGCAATAATTATAGTTTACCAGACATAGAAAGCAAGTTATGATAGAATGTAAATTAGGTATAAGGCTTTAGACTCACCCAGATAGGATAGATATGAAATATTTTCCCCGAATTTGTCAAATGCAAATGGACTAGGCATTATTGATGTATTATTGCCTGTGTATATTATATATAGTCATCACTGTACTTATTGTATATCGTTTTAATATATTAGTTACAGCCTTCTTTTTATTTTAGACAAAAAAGGGAAATGTAGTGGCATTTCAATTGTATTTTGATAAATAAAGCTTGCCTAAAGATCTGAGAGTAAAACAGCCTCGCTGGTCAGCCTTGCAGACCAGGCCACAGTATCACACAGCTTTAATCCCAATAGCCATACTAGATGACATAGAAACCGGTTGGTGCTTGTCTTTAATCCCAGTGGTGCTTGCCTTTAATCCCAGTGGTGCTTGTCTTTAATCCCAGTCATATGCATCTTTAATCCCAGTCCTGGAGTGGATTATAAAACAGAAGGCAACAGTTCTCAGACACAGTCTCATTCTGAGATTCTTGGAGGCAGGATCGCCATTTCGGACTGAGGTCAAGGTAAGATCCAGTGGCTGGCTGTTTTGCTTTTCAGATCTTCAGGTTGCACCCCAATTTCTTTCTCTGAGTTTTAGTTAACCGTGTTTCAATCAATTAGCTCTTACAACATAAACTAATCCATAATTCTTGTTTATGTTTAGCCACGTGGCTTGGAACCTTTTTTCAGTAAGGCATTCTCATCTTGCTTCCTCTGTGTCTGGCTTATGACTGCATCTCTGCCTTTCCTCTTTCCAGAATTCTCTTAGTCTGGTTGCCCTGCCTACTTCCTACATGGCTACTAGCAAATAAGCATTTTATTAAACTAATACAAGTGACAAATCTTTACAGGGTACAAGAGCATTATCCCACAGCAGTATTGTGCTTCTTTCTTTACTGTCACTTTTAATCTTGTTTATACATCAAAAATTAAGATTTTGAGACACAGGAGAAATATCAGGTCACCAACATATGTGAGTATCTACTGTGTACTTGGTCCTTTGGGGACTTTAAGGACAGAGTAACTAAGTGTCAGAATTTTTATTCCAGTGGGAGAGATTGGTCAAAGTGAAATACACATAAATGTGCATTAGGTTATTAAATTATTGTGTGTCTATTTCCTTTAAGTTGAAATACCCTCCTTGGAGGGAGGAAGAGAGCTCATACACTTTACCAGGCTCCAGAAGCTCTGAAAGTTGCATGAGTCACAAGCCCCAAGGTTACAAAAAGTAGTAAGCAATTGCCGGGAAGAGAAGACTCTTCTGGGGAACAGCCTGCAGGTTGAGTGGGGAGCTCCATGGAAACAGCTTCCCAGAGTCACCGCCATGCTGGGTAGAGATGCTCAACAAGGAAGCTGCTACTGGGGTGTCCCTGTAAGCAACCTCAGCCAGCTCCCTGTTTCATTAGCCCTCATGAGTAAGTGGAGCATTTTCTTTGGTTTGCTGCAGTGCCCCTTCTGGGGTGAGTTGATATTTGCTCACATTTCCCAGGGGAAAGTCATCGTGCAACAGAGATGACCATAGGAAAGGAGTTGGGTGTGGCCTGCCTTCAATACCATGATGACAAAAACCTCGCTATTTGCGGAAGCATGCGTTGAACCAGGCCGTGCCCCGCCCGACCATCTGGTATTAGGGAATCCCAAACAGAGAAAACATTACAAAGCTCCAGAGAGAGTAAACGTCTCATCAGGACAGATGATGCAGGGCCTGTGATATTTCAGAGACTCACAAAATGTCTCCATTTCTTCTATAACCAGAAAAAGATAGCAATTTTTAGGCCAAAGAGAATGTCTTAATGCACAATATTTATGCATTTATTTTATACTAATATAACCATAAAATATAAATTAAATGTTTGAATGAGACAATAAGCCCACCAAAGTCAAAATGCAGCCCTGGCTGTTTGAAGCAGGAAAAGGCTGGGTTTGTTGGAAGAAAAGCAAAACTGAGTAGAGGGGTCAGGGTAGACAACACGGAAAGCAGTGAGGGTAAAGGTGCAGGCCAGGAGACCTCAGCGCTTGGCAAGCCACGGCGGGGGGGGGGAGGGGGGGGGACCAGGGAGGGGGAGCTACAAAGGAAGCAACACAGAAAACTGAGTGGCTCGGAGTCCCCAGCACTTCTGAGGAACACAGTTGGGCTGAACATCACTGGCCTTCTCCAGAAAGAGACTTCCATTGACTTTTTTGTTTTTTTAGCAGTTAAAATGAATGACTTTGTGTGGGTACCAGTTGTCCCCTAAATCTCAGTATCAGCTTCTGCTTCATCTGAGCTTGATTGTTTCCATCTGACCATCTCCGCTTTCCTCTGTGGGAAAGAATGACTCGGAATGAATATTGCAAAGTGCAATATTCAGACACCATAAAACTCCAGATTGTTGTCATGATGGCTAATAATGATAAGAAATAACACATCTGCCCGGGAATGGACTTTGGCTTGGATGCAAATGACCTTTCTTACTGGCTTGCCTACCTCGTGTCCATACCCAGCACAATCAGGAATCCCTCAGCCACAGCCAATATTTCAGGAAGGATTTGTTGCATTGAACTCATACCGTTTAAGACAGTGCTCATGGCTGCTCGTGTACTAACATCCGTGATATTGAAGGCAGCTAATGGGAGAGCCTGGCCACCTGTGGCATGGCCCCTTCACTGTCCTCCATTGGGGAGACAATGAGGTCATCTCTCATCCTCTATGGAGCACATTTACATTTAACGTGACCTGGTGGGACTGGAGCCTGAACCAAGGCAGCTGTTTGTGCAAGGAAACACCCCTCCACCAGGAGGAAATGCGAGGATGCCCTAAAGTCTGTGGGGTCAAAGGACTCAAGGATTTTGCCAGAACTACTTTAGGAAGTCACTTTTTATTACATTCCCCAGTGTGCACAAATACTAAATGAAAAATCATATGAAAGAGCCCATGTATCTTAGGGCTGGGGGGTGGGGGTAGAGGAAGAAGAACAATTAGCTTTAATGACACCTAAGGGAAAAGAGAGTCCTGCTAACAACAAAGGACCCCAAATTTAGACCTGTAAGACAACTCCGTGAGATGCCATTTACTTTTCTGAAATAGTTAGGCCAGAGAAGGTGAGGAAGTGAAACTTCCTGTTGTTCTAGCATCTTTAATTTTTTCAGTATGTATGTGTTCGTGTGTGTGTGTGTGTGTGTGTGTGTGTGTGTTTGTGTGTGTAGGGGGTGAGAATGCCTGGACATGTCTGTGTGCGTGTGTATGGAGCCAGATCCCAGCATCAGACATCTTCTTCAATTGTTCTCTGGCCTCTTAAGACATGGTGCTTCAGCTCGGATGGACTGGCTAATCAATGCGCTCCAAAGATCTACCTGCCTCCGACTCACCCAATGCCACTGCACTTGGGCTGTGCACATATACCACTCAGCTGGCTTTTACATGGGTGCTGTGGATTGAAACTCAGTTCCTCATGTTTGCATGGCAGTCACCGTACCTAGTCTGAGACACCTCCTGATCTCTGTTTTAGTGTCTGTCTTAGTTAGGGGTTCTATTGCTGTGACGAAACACCATGACCAAATTCAACATGGGGAGGAAAGGGCTGATTTAGCTAACATTTCCACATAAGAGTTCATCATCAAGGAAGTTAGAACAGGAACTCAAGCAGGAACCTGGAGGCAGGAGCTGATGCAGAGGCCATGGAGGAATGCTGCTTATTGGGCTTGCTTCTCATGGCTTGCTCAGCCTGCTTTCTTATAGAAGCCAGGACACCAGCCCAGGGATGGCTCCACCAACAATAGACTGAGCCTTTCCTCATCAAGCACTAATTAACATGGTCCCCAGGCTTGTGTACAGCCTGATCTTAGGGAGGCATTTTCTTAATCAAGGTTCCCTTCTCTCAAATGACTTTATCTTATATCAAGTTGATATAAAAGCGCAGCCTCTCTCAGTAGCTCCATTTTGGGGTCTTGCTCGGTTTCTAATGGATATAGCTTCCAGATGGGAAAAATCATGAGGGGGACCCAGAGAGTGATATTTAGTTGTTTCTTTTTTTCCAGCTATAAACTGTTTTCTGTGGAACTCAAATCCAAACAGCAAGAAACTGCGGTATTGCTAATAGGTCCACTTTGAAGGCTGATCATGGTCGAGCAGTCTTGGGGATTGCCTTTTCTCCGCTGCTTTCCTTTGAAGTTCACCATTGCTTCCAAATAAGTGTAGCTGGGGTCTGGATTGTCCCTCAAAGCCTCTTATGCTAAGGCCTTTACCCCAGTATAGTTCTCTGGGTGCAGTGGACCCAATGGGGAAAAGTTAGCCCATTAGGGGTGGGCCCTTGGCGATCTCTGGGTCCCTGGTCTCCTTTTTTCTTTACTGTTATCGCGACTGTGAGGTAAATAGTTTTCCCCTACCACGTGCTTCTACCATGATGTTCTGTTTTGTCACAGACCCAGGGCAATGGGGTGCGGCACCTCCAAAACTCGGAACCCGAATAAACCTTGTCTCTTTATGACATAGTTATTTCAGGTGTTTGAGAAACAACAAAAAGCTAAGTGACACTGAGACAGACTGAAGATGTTAGAACTACCTACAGCCCGGGGAGCCCCACATGGAGATGTGAGGAAAACGGGAACACGGGAGCTGAGCAGCTGAAGGTGTCTCCCAGAGTCCTAATATTCAGAGCAGATAGCTCTTATTCCTGGCCTTTGGCTTCCGGCACTGAGTCTGGCCCAGAGTGCACTCATCGTGAGAGCGGATGCACTCTAGCAGGAGAGCAGCTGAGATGAAGGAGAGGAGGCTGGGAAATCCTGGTACTGCTCTGGCAGTGTCTGGAGGATGGGCATGTAACAGTTGACCTGTGCTCAAGAGCTTCGGAGCATATAGGTTGAGGCTGCTTGGTTTCCCCAAATGGAAACTCCTCCATTAAAGAACTATTAATTCTCCATCTTTCTCAGGAAAGATGTTTTTCTATCTCTTTTCTAACTCTGTCAACTATCTTGACTCCCCAAAGTTTCTCACATAACTGGGAGCAGACAACATTTGTTTCTTGTATCCTTTACTTCACATAGCACTGTGCTTTCAAGGTCATGATGACAGGATTTCCTTCCTTCCTTTTTTGCTTATTCATTTGTGGTACTGAGGATTGAACACTGAGCTTCACACTCCACCACTAAGTTACACCTCCAGCCCTTTCCTTATCGTGTTTATACATTGTCTGTAGGTTCACATTTTATCTGTTACTACCATTTTCTTGGAGTCTCACTGTGTAGGCCAGGCTGGCCTCAAACTTGAAGAGATCCTCCTGCCTCTGCCTCCTAAATTTTGGGCTTAAAGGCGTGGGTGATCACACTGAGCTCCAACTTCTTCTTGTTGTTCTTTGAGAATTTCATGCAATGAACTTTGATCACATACGTTTTCCCTTCCCTAACTCTTTGAAGATCCACCCCTGCTTCTCTTCTGAGCGACTTTCTGTTTATCCCCCCATCCCCCCCAATCAAGGTCAGTTTGTGCTGCCCACATATTCTTGGATGTATGGCTTTCCACTGGAGCCCATTCACTTACCAGGGGTCTACACAGCAGCTAAGATTTGCCAACAGCTCCTAGGCTAGGGGTGGAGCTGCAAGCCCAACTCCCCTCTCCATGCTGGAATTCATCTGGCTTCAGCTTGTACAGATCTTGCGCACACTGTCACAGCTGATATTCCTAAGTGCAACTGTCTGGAGTTTTGTTTGACCATTACACTTACAGGGGTGGGGGTGGAGCAGACAGAGACAGAGAGACAGAGAGCACCACAGTGAGTGGAAAGGTCAGAGGACAGCTTGCAAAGTCAGTTCTCTCCTTCCACCGTGTGGGTTCTGGGTACCAAACTCAGATGGTTAAGTTTGGCAGCAAATGCCCTTCTGCTGAGCCATCTTGTCGACCCCGTTTCTACCTTTTGGTAACTGTGACTAGTACTCTTATGTGTGTGGGAGTACACATATCTGATTGTCTGCTTTCAATTCTTTTGGATCTATACTCAAACCTGGAATTACTGAATTTGATGTAATTTGATTTTTTGAGGGCTCATATCGGCAGTGCTATTTTACATCCGCACTGGCAGTCCACAGGAATCCTGCCATCTCCGTTCCCTCACTGTACTTCTAAAACGTAATAGCACACCTAACAGGGTGAAGGGAGATACTAGAGTTTGAAGGACTCTAAGAAAGCATGATCTCACAGTAAGATCTCTCCAGTAAGGCTTACCACTAGGGATGATAATGTTGGAGCGTTTCTAGACTGCTGCTAATTCATTCTAAAACATAAAAGAGTCTGTGAATGCACAGCACGGCATGTGAGGACCTTGCTTGACCGTTGCTCTTGTGTACACCAGGCAAAAATGATGTATAAGTGGCGATGACTTGCGTGTATCTCTAGGGGAGGAATGGTGGGCAAACAGCCACAGATCAACATACAGATATGTTTTTGTATATTATGTATGTTCCCCAAACCTGACAACTTCTTAATTAAATTAAGACTTCTTGTTTCTCTTGAAAGATGGGAAGACAAGACAAATGAAGGGATCCTGGTCACCACGTGACTTGCTCAACAGCGTGAGATCCCTTCCACCCAGCCCAAGGTGTCTACTTAGACAAGTGATCAAACTGTAAACCAAGAATAAAATCAAGCAATTTGCTTAGAAACAGACAAACCTTTCAGTAAGATAGAAGCTCTGACCAAAACATCCAAAAGAGGAAGCTATTATTTTATTATTTGCTGTGTTCATATGTTCAATTACCAAACTCTTTTCTTAATAATTTTTAAATGAGTCACTATCGAAGTCTAAGGTATTTGCTACCATGAGGTTTTCCAAAAATGACCAAGACTTGGGGCTAGATCCTTCTTTCCAAGAGAACGGAGACTGAGATTCTTTGTTCACACCATTTTCCCGAATAAAAGTGGGGTGGCGAATTCAGGGTGTGAATGCATGTGACACTGTTACTACTGCTGCTTGCTGCTCCTGAAGGTGCTCCCAGGTGAGGCATCGAGCTGCCGTCCACATCAGCAAGTACCAGTCAGGTGCTTAAAACAGCATGATTAAAGCCATTCATTCAAAGCAATGTAAGACAACCAGATCTGTTCCACAGCTTCAGTCTTCCCAAGTGCAGGAACCCAACTCTGGTGTTGGTTAAATACTATTCAAGTTTGTTTATATGAACTGTGTGTTATTTTGTTTGTACATGAAAAAAACCCAACTTTCTGAATGTGGAAAGTCATAGTTTATAATCTGTTCTCTCTCTCTCTCTCTCTCTCTCTCTCTCTCTCTCTCTCTCTCTCTCTCTCTCTCTCTCTCTCTCTCTATGCTCCCGTTGGAGGAAGACCAACATCTCAGAAGAAGGAGCATTCCACATTCAGAATGATGCTTTTTCGTAAGACTAAACAGACTCAGAAGCAATCCGTTGTGAATTATGATTTATGACAGTCAAGTGCTGAATAATTCTAGGTCAATCGTTTTATTTCAGGCACAACAATAGGGGATGGGGAGGAAGAAACCATAAGAACCTCAACAAATGCTTTCTAACTGAAGATCTTAGCAGAATAAATGTCACAATGCCTAAAATTCCTGCTGCAGATGTCACAAGCCATGGTCACAGCATGAGGGTCCAGAAAGAAGAGCCAGTGTTTTCCAACTTTTCCTCAAGCACTGAAAGCAGATGAGAAACCATCCCTTGGGAGTCTGGGGTTAGAGCTAGGAGCAGTTCCCAGGAAGAGTGTCTTTGAACCTTGCCCTTTGACCAGAAGTTCACAGAGAACTTGCCTGCATGGTACATTCCAGCCACCAGGAGCAGGAGTGGTGTCCTGGGAACCATGGTTAGGGATCCAGCTAAGCTACCTGCTGTCATTGTATCTCAGCTGTTCCTCTCAGAGGCTCATAGTTAAGGGCTTATGCCCCATGTTGGTGCTCTTGGAAGTGAGACAGCTGTAGATTATTAAGGGCATGACACCAATGGAGGCTGTAAGACCATGTACTATTGGGGGAGGTTGCTCGGTCATTCCTGATCTCTTAGACTCTCAGAAACTATATTATTTGCAATACTGTTTGGCTAATAGCTTAGGTGTACTGCTAGCCAGCTCTTATTTTCTAAATTAACCCATCTCCATTAATCTGTGCATCACCACAAGGTCCTGAACTACTGGCGAAGTTTCAGCAAGCTCCAGTGGAGGCGTCTGTCTCCGGTGGGTGGCTACATGGCTTCTCCCTGACTTTATCTACTCTCTCTGCATCTTTTCCAGCCAAGCTATATTCTGTTAAGCTATTGACCAAAAGCAGCTTCTTTATTAACTAAACAATAAAAGCAACACATACACAGAAGGACTTCCCACACCATTTTCCCTTTTCTGTTTAGATAAAAAGGAAGGCTTTAACTTTAACATAGAAAAATTACATATAACAAAACAGGTATCAAGCAAGAATTACAGTTACAACATTAATATCTACTTAACTTTGATCACAACTAAGGAAAGCTATAACTATCTATTCTTCAACTCCATTAAAGACTCCAGAAGGATATAATATTACCGAAGTAAACTGGAAGTGCATTGTAAGCAACTTCCAAAAGTCTAGAAAATGACAGAGACATCTCACTGTCTGGACAGTCACCCAAAGTTCTTCTGTATTGTTGAAGTATCTATCTTCAGCCTACAGGCCCATAGCGTCCAGAAGACTTCTTTGTGAAGCAGGATATTTGAAGATCTGTTCTGCCTTGTATTGGCAAAGTTCATCAGTCACTTTCCTCTGTGTCCTGCAGAATGTCTGGCAGACTCTTTCATGAAGCGGGAACCCCAAAGGACCATCTCACCTTTAGGCAACTTCAGCAGTCATTTCTCTGTGGATCCTACAAGTCCAGCCAAACAGTTCAGGCAAGAGCAGTTTCTTGCCCAAATGGCTAATAAACTCTATAAGCAGCCTCTTTCCCCCCTTCTTGTATCTTTGCTCCCTTGGTTGTGGTGCAAAGGTTTGTTTTTTCTGCCACAAGTTTTGTAGGTCCCAAGCAGCAGCTAACTGAAATCTGGAAAGTTCAGAATTGTGATCAAATACAAACCATCCTTCTTTATAAGATATCACATGGGCTGGAGAGATGGCTCAGCAGTTAAGAGCATTGCTTTAGCACACATGTAGACAGAATATTGTATACATAATAAATAAATATTTAAAAAAAGATATCACAGGTATTTTGTTATAGTGGTGGGAAGCTGATTAATTGCCATATATACATATTATACATATGCAGAAAGGATAAGCATAATTCTGCCATTATCCTTACCCTTGATGAGAAAAGCCAAGAGTGTGTGGTATCTCTCTTTCTCTCTCTCTCTCTCTCTCTCTCTCTCTCTCTCTCTCTCTCTCTCTCTCTCTCTCTCTCTCTCTCTCTCTCTCTCTCTCTCTCTCTCTCTGGAAAGTTAAATTGCTTAATTTTTCCTCAGCAACTGCATGAACAAAAGGAACATTCCCAGAAAGGTAATCATGTTTGCCCGAGTGTTCTCATTACCTCATATTATTCTTCTTGGAACAATATAAAAACCAGCTATTTGTACTACCAAATACAGTGGCATTGGCTAGTTAATTCGCTTATTACTGTCTTTTAATTAGATTATAGTAATCACATAAGTTTTATGTTCAAAAAGAAAAAGAAAAAATATTTCATGTTCAGAACTTGAAAAATAAAGGAGGAAAAATGAAAACTTCTCATCCTGTTGCTATTATTTTAGGAGGATAAAAGAATGAGGAGAGTTTAGGAAATAGAAGGACACAAATATTGAACTAAATGATATTATATAGTTCATCATCCATCAGCAGAAAGGATGTTTGGGAGGGAGAGCATATGAGTATTTCTGGGTGCTAAGAGGAAGAGGACTGGGCTGGCAAGTTGGCTTAGTAGGTAACGGTGGCTACAGTCAAGCCTGCTAGCCCGAGTTTAATCCCAGGGACTAATGTGGTGAAAGAGAAAACCACCTCCCACAAGCTGTCCTCTGACCTCCTCTAGTGCACAATGGTAGATGTACAAATACACACAGATACAAATAAATAACTGTCATAAAAATTCACAAGATCCAGGACGTCAAGGCCCAGAACAAAAATGGTACTGAGTAAGCTACAGGGGGTGTGACAGGAGGGCCAAGGGAACAAAATCAGAACCAGGCCTGGAGGTCAGTGTGACCCCCATAGCAGTTCCATAAGGGTACCTTGGATTCCACAGAGCCAGGATGGTCTCAGACCCTGGCACCCCAGCTTTCCTTAGAGCAACTGGTTTACCTGCCATTTCGGTCATCTACTAATGACAGGCTTAGTACTTGGCTAGTGCCCAATATTACCTCGCTCAGAGCCGCCTGCCCTGTTCTCAGGGGTCCTGTTCACCCAGAGAACTTCTGTATTTAAAGTTTTTTTTTTTTTAATGTCACCTCAGTTTTATGGGAAGTAACAAAGAAAA